>NW_006408588.1:13677865-13705892 GCF_000296735.1 Chrysochloris asiatica
TATATATATATATATATATAGAGAGAGAGAGAGAGAGAGAGAGAGAGAGAGAGAGAGAGTCCTGGTGTGGTGCAGTGGGTTAATGCACTGGACTGCAAGTTGGTTTGAACCACAAGGCTGGTGGTTCAAGCTCACCAGCTGCTCCTCAGGAACCCTAAACAGGGTCACTATGGGTTGGAACTGACTCAACGGCACTTAACAATATATATATATGTATATATACATATATAGGCTTCTGGTATGGTGCGTAGGTCAGCACTGGACTACAAAACACAAGGTCTGCAGTTCAAACCCACCAGTTAAGTGCCGTTGAATCAGTTCTGACTCATAACAACCCTGTACAGGGTTTCCAAGGAGTAACTGGTGGGTTTGAACTGCTTATCCTATAGCACCACACCAGGATTCCATATATGTAAGTTGTTGTTGTTCAGTTTTATCAGTCAGTTCCGACTCATAGCGACCCTGTATAGGTTTTTTGAGGCTGTAAATCTTTACTGGAGAAGAAAAGCTCATCCTTATCTCACGGAGCAACTGGTAGTTTTGAGCTACTGACCTTGCAGTTAGCAGTGCAAGTTGTACTTCACCATGCTACCAGGGCTCCATATATAAATGCATGTATATGCATCTGTGTACATATATATGTGTATGGCATTGTGGGTCTTAGCAACAACAACAACAAACTCGGAGCAGTGGGGAATTTTAATATTTTTGGATCAAAGTTGATCGTGCTAACTGAAACCACAGAAAGCAAAGCCACAAATTAGGGGGCACTACTGAATATGGTGTTCTATGTGTTGTGTATGGCTGCAACACTTCATAAATAAATTAACTGGGCAAGACAAGAGAAACGAGAGAGAAAGGAAAAGCTTGTATCTTTGGCAATTTGGTTCCACTGTGGCTTTGGAACCCTGGTGGCCCAGTGGTGAAGTGCTCCATGAGAGAAAGATGTGGCAGTCTGGTCCTGTAATGACGACAGCCTTGGAAACCCTATAGCACAAGTTCTACTTTGTCCTGTAGTCAGAGTCGACGATGCAGTGGGTTTGAGTTTTTGTTAGGTTGGATTCTTGAGTGAAGATATGAGGAAAAAATAAGGTTTTTAAAAGATTCATCTGTCATTTCAAGTGTCAGTTTAATGATCTGAAATGAAGCATCACTGGCAGAGAGCAAGAGCCCAGAGAGATGTGCAGAGCACAACACACCTCTCTCTCTGCATGCGTGCATGCGGGGCTCGTGCTGAGGCACCCCCGCATTTGAGAAGCCTCAAAATTCAGGGAAGAAGGCTCTGGAGAGGGCGAGTCTAGGTGAGGCCGGGCACTTGGCAGATGTCCAGCAATCCAGGAGACAACGCTCCTGCTCTCCTGTTAGCTCTCCTGGGTACATTGTAGGTGCTCAAACTCAGGCCTGGGGAGAAGCATGAGACATAGTCCTAGCAATTCTTGGTATTAAATTCAGTCCGGCTTTTCCAACATCATCCATTTCCACCCCTGGCTATGCCAGATGGCAATACATAAAAACTTAGGAACTGTGGTTTCAATATAAATTTCACCTCAACATAAAGGAAACAAAAATCCTTACCACCAGACCAATAAGCAACATCATAATAAATGGAGAAAAGATTGAAGTTGTCCAGGATTTCATTTTACTTAGATCAAAAACCAACACCTACAGAAGCAGCAGTCAAGAAATCAATGTACTGCACTGGGCAAATCTGCTACAAAACGATCTCTTAAGAGTTTATATGCAAAGACGTCATTTTAAAGACTAAGATTCGCCAGACCCAAGTCACGGTATTTTCAATTGCTTGGTATGAATGGGAAAGCTGGGCAGTGAATAAGGAAGACCAGAGAAGAACAGATGCCTTTGATTACAGAGAAGAATGTTGAGTGTGTCAGGAACTGCCAGAAGAATGAACAAGTAAGTCTATCCTGGAAGAAGTACAGTCAGAATGCTCCTTAGAAGGCAGGATGACAAAGGCTCATCTCAATTACTCTGAGCATGTTATCAGGCAAGAACAGGGCCTGAAGGACATTATGCTAGGTAAAGTAGAAGGTCAATGAAAAAGAAGAAGACCCTCAATGAGACAGATTGTCCACTGGCAGCAATAATGTGCTCAAACCTAGGAAAGATTATAAGGATGGTACAGGACTGGGTAGTGTTTCAATCTGTTGTACACAGTCTCTATGAGTCAGAAATGACTCAAGAGTACCTAAGAACAACAACAACACAGAATAGTGACCCTCTCTATATCAAAACACTTTCCTCATTTAATCTTTCCAGAAAGACTTGATGAGGCCCAGTGATGAGCTTTGGTTTATAGTTCTTTTTTACTACTAATCTAAAGGTTGGCAGTTCAAAACCACTCAGTGGCACCATGGAAGAAAGGCCTGGCAATCAGCTTCTATAAAGATTACAGCCAAGCAAACCCTATGAGGCAGTTCTACTCTGTAACACACGGGGCTGCTAGGAGTCAGTCAAGCCTATGGCAAGAGTTTTAGTTTTTGTTTTATGAATTATAAGGCGTCCTGGGGAAGTACAAATGGTTCATTGTGTGGCTACTATCAGCAAGGTTGGTAGTTCAAATCCACCCAGATGAGCCTCAGAAGAAAGGCCTGGCAATCTAATTCTGGAAAACTACAGTCACTGGAGGAAAAGAAAGAAAACCCCACTGGTTTTCAGTTCTACTCCAACACACATGGGGTCACTGTAAGCTGGAATCGACACAACAGCAATTGGTTTCGGTTTTTCTGTTTTATAATGTTAGCTCCACACTGTTAGACACAGAAAGATGCAAGAGCAATCATTCTGAAACAAGGACACTGGGCAGCTGCAGCTTTGTTTGAAGCCCTACGTCCTTGGTGATGTACCAGACACTGTTCTAAAAGGACCCTCATGCAGGGTTATTATACTCAATTTCTATCCAAACCCTTCTTAATTACATTAGGCTGCAGTTAATTTCTTCTGAGTCTTGTCTACCCTTTCATGGGCTAGATCTGTGACCTTATGATAATCGATTTAGTTTATGCTTTGTTTCTGTTTGTGTCGCATGAAACTATAAAAGAATGTCAGTGACTGAGAGGCCTGGCCACATCAGTCAGAATGCATCTCATGGACACGGCAGGCCCTGGGCATCCACATCACACCACCGTGCCCTCAGATGGCCCTCTGTGCTTCCTGATTCCACTCAGTGGGTGCTGAGTTCAGGCAAGCTAAGTTCCCCCACATTTTGCTCCAAATTCCAGAGGGCATCGCTCAGCAGGGTAAGGGAAAGAACCACAATGAGAGTGACTCATTTGTTCAACCAATAGTTACTGATTATCTTCTAGGAAAAAGGGCCCTGGGGCACAATGGTTCTGCACTCAGCTGCTAGCTAAAAGGTTCATGGTTATAAACCACCCAACATCCCTACAGGAGAAAACTCTGGAGATATGCTTCTGTAAAGGTTAAAGCCTAGAAGATCCTAAGAGGCAGTTCTACTCTGACATGTAGGGTCGGGATGCTATGAGTCAGAAGTGACTTGATGGCACCCAACACCAAAACAAGTCTTCTAGGTGATCACCGGAGCTAGATGTGAGTATACTTATCTCTTAAGTGGGTTCTACACCCTGGAGTCCTGGTGTGGCACTGTAAGATAAGCACCACATTGCTTTAACTGCAAGGTTGGTGGTTCAAACCCACCAGTCACTCCTTGGAAACCCTATACAGGGTTGCTATGAGTTAGAACCGACTTGACAGCATTTAACAATAGCAACAACAACACACCCTGAGGAGGAAACTTCTGACCAAAGCATAATTCCTCATCATTTATTGTATGATTATTTCTCATTGTGAAAATGTTAATGATCATTAAATATCAAAACAGCACTGAAAAGCACTTTAAAGATTTTTCTGTTACTAATCAATTACATAATTAGTCATTATTAACACTATTGGTTACTATTAATATCTAATGCCATTAATCAATATAGATTTTATTGGTTAATATTAATTGCTAATAGCTCATTAGTAAAGTAATTCATAGCCCCAAACAGTTGACAGCACTTGAAAAACTGGGATGATGAAAAAGTTGGAGAAACTGAGAATGGTGACTACAGAGTACTGGGCTGTGATTAATGTCACGAGGCGGCACATTTGAAAAATTAAAACAAACCAATAAATCAGATGGATTTTTAAAGCACTCTGTGGTGGAGAATGCACCCTCAGCTACTTCAAAACGAGAGGGCTTGTTGGAATGGAAATCGGAGCTCTTAGCATGATAGGTAGTGGTTATGAGTCAGGCGGCTAACTTCAAAGTCAACAGTTCAAAACTACCAACCGTTCCATAGGAGAAAGATGAGGCTTGGTGCTCTCGTAAAGATTGACAGCCTCGGACACCCTATACAGAGTCGGAATCAAATCCATGGTACACCACCAACCAACCACCATGATAGCAGGTCACAGTCCTCTTTGAAAACTTTGAAGCCTAGAATATAACCATATATAATTTTGCATAAAATACAGGGAGCTCACTCACCCCTTGAAAGTCACTGGGTGGGTAGTTCTGAACAGAGGAGAGTAAAAAGAATCACTGTTTCACCTTGTATTTTCATTCAATTTCCCTTCTTAAGTGCCTGCCTTAAGCAGATTCATTTAGCTTTTTCTTTTTGACAACAGATGCAATCAACAAAAATAAAACAGGTGTTGTTATCAATTTAACTTTTTGGGTTTTCTTCCAAAATGTATTTTCTCCATCAAATAATTTCAACAGCCAATGTTTTCACAAGTGCCTCGCACAACCTCAACACTCAGCAGATGTTTATTGAATATTCACATGAATGAATGAGTGATGAACAAGTGAATGAATAAATGAATATTTTAAAAGGTTTGTCCTCTCCCCCTGACATAATCATACATTCACATTCAGGTTATCCGAATGGATTGTGTTTTTCTATTTCTGAAGTTTTGGTGGGGAGAGGAATCAGCTCAAAATGTTCAGGAACCAATTTCAGAATACATAAGCATTCTCTACTTGATCTGAAACTTATGACTCTTATCCTGCTATTTCCTCAAGGTATGTTCTCCAATCAATAATTTCTTCAAGAGAAAATATTGAGACCATTGTCTTATCAGGGACACTGGTTCACAGGGGGCGAAATCAATTGTGAACCACACAGAAATGTAATATAAAAATTTAGAACCACAGGAAAGTTTGAAAACTAGTGCTTACTACTTATGATAGAAAAAAGAAAAAAGGAAATTCTCTTTATTTAGTACCTACTGTTGTTGTTGTTAAGGGCCACTGAGTCAGTTCCGACTCAATAGTGATCCTGTGTAAGGTTTCCAAAGGGCAGCTAGTGAGTTTGAACCACCAACTTTGTGGTTCAAACCAACCTTGCAGTCCAATGCATTATCCTACATCACCACACCAGGACACCTACTGTTGTTGTTGTTGTTGTTGTTAAGTGCCGTCAAGTCAATTCCGACCCATAGCAACCCTGTATAGGGTTTCCAAGGAGCACCTAGTGACCTGGAACCGCCGACCTTGCGATTCAAATGACTTTGCAGTCTGGTGCATTAACCCACAGCGCCACACCAGGACTCCTACTACTCACCAGGAAAACCAGAGAAAGACCCTCCGTGGTAAGAATTAACAAAGTGGCTATAACAATGGGCTGAAACATAGGAAAGATGGTGAGGATCATGCAAGAATGGGTGGGGTTTCATTCTGTTGTGCAAGGGTCACCAAGTCAGAACTGACTCAATGGCACCTAACACCACCACCACAACAACACATGAGGGGAGGAGCCCTGGTGGCATGATGATTATGCACTTAGCTGCTGCTTAAAAGTCTGAGAGTTTGAAACCACCCAGCAGTTCCAAAGAAGAAACGACCTGCGACCTGGTGGTCTGCTCCCATAAAGAACAGGCAACTATCTGGGGCAGTTCTGCTCTAACACATGAAGCTACTATGAGTTGGAATTGACTAAACAGTACCTACTGACAACCATTCCTGTGTTACAAGGCACTTGGCCTATGTGCTCTCTTTAATCCATACCTGGCCCATTTTACAGAGCAGGAAACTGGAACTCTAAGAAGTTCAACCAACTCTCAAGGTCACAAAGCTTGTAAATCATTGAATGCAGGACTCAGACCCAAGTTTTTCTTGCTCCTTTCATTATACAGCCCTGACTTGTGCAATATAACACAGGACAATACCATAGGAAGCACGCGATAAGGCATAGAAAGAGCTTTGTAAACTGTAAAATGCAATTGAAACATGAGTTACTGTTATCAAGCTATTATATATTATAAAAGACATAATGTTCTATGGAAAAACAGCTCACTTAATAGAATGCCTGTACCGATCCGAACTGGTAAAAATGAATATTTGACAAGGATCAAAAATCAATTCAGAATGATGTAAATAGCTTGCCATTTGTGGGGTTTATCTTTGTTCTGATAAGTTATATTAAAGTGCACACGTTTTAGAAAACAGAATTATAGGCTGAAGAGAAGTTTCCATGGGATGGCCTACGTCTTGGATTTTTTTTTTTTTTTCAATATATTTAAAAAAAAATAAAATTAGCTCTTGGATTCTGTGCTAACAAAAACATTACCTAGCCACCCACTGTTCAATCAACACATTTAGAAAAGAAACAAAATGACAGACAGCATGCACTGAAAATGCTATTCAAAAATAGTTAAAAACATGACTGTCATGGGTCTTTATTTTTAGAGACCTTTGAGATAGGGCTGATGAGACTAGGAGATGGATCAGATTCCGGAGCTCTGGTGAGGGACTCCTACCCCAATGTAGCATATGTAGGAGGGGCATGATACTCAGCCACAAGTTAGATTCTGCAGGGAGTGATAAAGCCCTTATTCATTAGCAATTCAGACTGAAAAACAAGTGGGAGGGAAATTGGGTGGTACTACCAGGACCAGAGGAGTATGGTCTTCCCATGGTTCACAGGTCATCTCAGCCCTGCCCTACTCTCAAGCAACGGAATGGCAGTGAAATCTGGACCGCTAAGTGTGGCACTCTGGGTTAATGCGTTGGACTGCAAGGTTGGTTTGAACCTCAAGGTCGGCAGTTCAAGCTCACCAGTCGATCCTTGGAAACCCTTTACAGGGTCACTATGAGTCTGAACTGACTTGATGGCACTTCACAACAATAACAAGCTCACTGTAGGATAAGCACTAGACTACAAGTTCAGTTTCAACCACAAGGTCAGCGGTTAAACTCACCAACCCTTCCTCGGAAACCCTATAGAGGATCGCTCTGAATTGGAACCAACCTGACAGCACTTAACAACAACAACATGCTCCCAGCTACTATGGGCAGGAAAGAAACAGTGCAAAGTCAGCCAGCCTCATCAGTTCAGCTTTCCTGCTGAATCATTCTTCCATTCTCTGGGCCCAATTAGTCTGGCTCTGGCCAGCCACTCAGATCAATAATAGTCACTGGCTGTGCATCTCGAAGTAGAGTTGCCCAACAATTAAAGGACAGTACCAGGTGATAATGACAAAGTTAAACACATACTTAGCTATGCCTTTCTCTTTTGTGCAAGTCACCCAACATCATCAGGTTCTGCAACACTCTTGAACTGAGGGTTGACCTCCATTCTTCTGCTGTCCCTTAACAGTCTACCCAGAGAATGCCCCCTCCCCCAGGGGGAATGCCAGGTTCCCGGGAGGAGACACAAAACACTAGGGTGGCATGTGCTACTGGGTCCCAACTCAACAGTCACTGTCTTCTCCTTCCTTGCTAACAGAACCCCAGTTTTGTGTATCTCTCACGACCTCCAAGGAAGGCAGATGAATCACAACAGTTCTAAACCAGCCAAGGTATTCTCATTTCTCTTGCCAGGTTCAGTTAGGGAAGGCCATGTAGCCTAGTTCTGGCCAATGAGAAATGAGAGGGATTCCACTGGTGGGCTCCTGGGAGAGACTTTTCCTACTGGAGCTGCCAGGACCATGAGGGGCACTAACTGAAGAGACAAGCCAGGAGGCTGAGATGGCAGAGGGAAGATGAAAAGAACGTGTCCTTAAAAGCCACAAGGATGATAAATGCAGCAGGGGAATGCAGGGTGTTAATAAGTGAGACACTGTGCAGGGAGGAAAGGGCAAAGGGGAGCTCTCTGTACTTTTGGCAAAATCTTTCTGTAATTCCTAACAAGGCTCTAAAAAATAAAGTCTGTTAAAAGAAAAAATCCAAACAGCAACAAGCCGAAACACACACACACACACACACACACACACACACACACACACACACGGAAGTGTGGGATTAGTTAGCCTTGGAACAGTCAACACGGCCCGCTAGAAAACATTCTTCTTTTGCCAAGCACAGCCGAGAGCACCTTTCCCTAACCCAACACACCATTTGTTGTTAGTTGCTGTCAAGTTAATTCCAACTCCTGGTGACCTCGTGTTTTCAGAAGTGGATCCCCAGACCTGTCTTTTGAGGCATCTCTGAATGTGTTCAGACTGCCAGCCTGTCAGCTGTTAGTACCATGTTTAACTCTTTGCATCACCCAGGGACTGCTAAGACAACTTACACCTGGACCAAAACAATCATTAATAATAGTCATTTCAAAGATCCAACAAAATGAGCTTTCTCGTTGGGCTCCTCTTGGTTTAACAACACAGAGAAGGGTGATACGGGTATGCTGATGGTCCACAGGGGGTACCAGGAGCCTCCTCTCCAGATCCTCTCCTGAAGACCATGCACACAAGTCCTTGATCTGTCCCTGCAGTTGCCAGGCCCAGCACACCACAGTCACCACCAGGAGTCTCTCTGTAGTCTGCACACAGCCAGCTTGAGCTCTGCTTTCCAAAGGAAAGCATCTGATGCTTATCTCAGGGAGGAAGATGCCAAATGTTTATTACTGCTACTATTGCTATTGACCTTGCTGCCACTGTTACTTAGGGAGCCAGCGAGGCTCTAAGCAGAGAAAAGGCGGCAGCTGTCTTCCCAGCCCAAATGGGTCCTGATGGCACCGCCAGGAAGAGGCAAGTTTCAGCCTGTCTCAGAGTGGCTGCTGGGCCTCAGGAAACCCAGGGGCCACAGCTCCAAGAAGATGATCCTCTGAGATCCCCAACTCACTCCCACCATGGCTGTACCCCAGCTAAGCCACTGCCTCCTACTGCTTACAGGTGCTCTTAACAAGCAAGCGTCCAGCAGGGCACCCAGTGCCACTTGGAAGCCTTGCTCCCTAACCCTAGCCAGTTAGCTACTCCATTCCACACAGAGCTATTCCAAACCTTCACCCCCTCCTCGAGCCTCCATGCACCTCCTACCCGCTCATTCTCAGCAGATGGTTTTGCCTCCTACTTCAGAGAGAAAATAGAGGCCATCGGACTGCTGACTGCTCTGCTGCCCACTTATCTCCCCTTCCCCTGTGCCCCACACACTCATCTGTACCCTCCCTCCCTGCTTCCCACTGGTCCCATAACAAACACTGGTCAAAGGCTAACGTTACCACCAGTGTTCTTAATGCCCAGCCCCCTTGAGTCTCCTCCTAGACTGATGTATCAGTTATTTCTCTCTCCTCACTTTTTGGTTCCCTGCTGGCTATTGCATCCTCCCCACCAGCTATAAACCTGCTCAAGACTCCCCAGCCCTTAATCCCATGCTCTGCTCTAGCCCCTACCCTAACTCTTCCCCACTGTTACGGCCAAACACTTAAAATGAGCACTCTATTTTTACTGTCTCCGCTTCCTTGGGTCTCATTTCTCTTTCATTTGTTTCACCCCACTATAGTTTCTCTTCCCAACAACTCTAAACTGCTACATCCAAAATACCTTTGTCAATGCTTACCTAATTTGACCTCCCATTGTCTGCAACAGAGGTGAGGAACCTTTTTTTCTGCCAACATTTATAACATTATTCACAGGCTAAACAAAATTATCAACTTAAAAAATATCCTGCTACTTTAATTAACTCATCCCTAATGTGATGGCTGGAGTCCTGGTATGGCACTGTAGGTTAAACTGCTGGACTGCAAAGTCAATTTGAACTGCAAGGTTGGGAGTTCAAGCTCACCAGCTGCTCCTTGGAAACTCTATGCAGGATCCTTGGGTCAGACCCGACTCGAAGGCACTTAACAATGACAACAACAATGTGATGACTGGAACTACAGTTGCCTTGGCTGGGCCAGTCCAAATGATTTCACGGGCCATACACAACCCATTTAAAACCAAACAGCCTCCACTCGTCTGTCATTTTGTCGTACTGTGGTGGCTTATGAGTTGCTGTGGTTCTGAAAACTACGCCACTGGTATTTTAAATACCAGCCGGGTCACACATGGTGGACAGGTTTCAGATGAGCTTCCAGACAAAGACAGACTAGGAAGAAAGAGTGACGAACTACTTCTAAATATTTAGTTACTGAAAACCTTATGAATAGCAGAGAAACACTGTCAGATATAGTGCCGGGAAATGAGCCCCTCAGGTTGGAAAGCACTCAAAATGTGAGTGGGGAAGAGCTGCCTCCTCAAAGTAGAGTTGACTATGATGACGAGAAAGGAGTAAAGCCCATGGGAGAAAAGCCCTTGGGACCTTCATTTGCTGATGGCACACAACTCAAAATGAAGAGAAACAGATGTAAACATCCATTGAAAATCAGAACATGGAAAGTACGAACTATGAATCTGGGAAAACTGGAAGTTGTAAACATGAAATGGAACATATAAACATCAGTATCTAAGGCATTAGTGAGCTGAAATGGACTGGTATTGGCCATTTTGAATCTGACAACCACATGGTTTACTAAGCCAAAAATGACAAATTGAAGAGGAATGGTGTTACATTAATTGTCAAAAAGAATCATATTCAGATCAGTCATGAGGTACAACTCTGTCTGTGATAGGATAATATCCAAGCACCTACAGGGAAGCCCAGTTAA
The DNA here is from genome assembly GCF_000296735.1 of Chrysochloris asiatica. NCBI lineage: Eukaryota > Metazoa > Chordata > Mammalia > Afrosoricida > Chrysochloridae > Chrysochloris > Chrysochloris asiatica. Next base: position 13,688,752 of record NW_006408588.1, read on the forward strand.
TACCATTATTATTCAAATTTACTCACCAACCACTAAAGCCAGTGAGGATGAAATAGAAGAATTCTACCAACTTCTTCAATCTGAAATTGATCAAACATGCAATCAAGATGTATTGATCATCACTGGTGATTCGAATGTAAAGGTTGGGAGCAAAGAGGAAGGACGACCAGTAGTTGGAAAATATGGTCTTGGTGATAGAAATGATGTCGGAGAACACATGATAGAATTCTGGAAAAGCAATGATTTGTTCATTTCAAATACCTTCTTTAGACAGCATAAGAAATGACTATACACAGGGACCTCACCAGCTGGGATACACAGAAATCAAACTGACCACATCTGAGGAAAGAGATGATGGAAAAGCTCCATATCATCAGTCAAAACAAGGCCAAGGGCAGACTGTGGAACAGACCATCAATTGCTCATATGCAAACGCAAACTGAAGCTGAAGAAAATGAAAACAAGTACACGAGAGCCAAAATATGACCTTGACTATATCCCCCTGAATTTAGAGATCATCTGTGAACAGATTTGACACATTAAACACTAAAGACGTAAGACCAGAAGAGTTGTGGGATGACATCAAAAACATCATACATGAAGAAAGCAAAAGGTCATTAAGAAGACAAGGAAGAAGGAAAAGGCCAAAATAGATGTCAGAGGAAACACTGAAATCTGCTCTCCAGCGTAGAGATGCTAAAGCAAATGGAAGAAATGAGGAGGTCCAAGAGCTGAACAGAAAATTTCAAAGATCAGCTTGAGAAGATAAAGCCAAATATTACAACAAAATGTGCAAAGATCTGGAATCAGAAAACCAAAAAGGAAGAACATGCTCAGCATTTCTCAAGCTGGGGGAACTGAAGAAAAAATTTAAGCCTCGACTTTCGTTATTGAAAGATTCTCTGGGCAAATTACTGAATGATGCAGAAAGCACCAAGAGAAGATAGAAGGAATATACAGAGTCACTGTACCAAAAGGAAATGGTTAATGTTTAATCGTTTCAAGAGGTAGCATATGATCAAGAGCCAATAATACTGAAGGAAGAAGTCCAAGGTGCACTGAAGGAACTGGCAAAGAACAAGGCACCAGGAAATGATGGAATACAAATTGAAATCTTCCAAAGAAACTGAGGTGGCACAGGAGGCCCAGAAATTTATGCCAAGAAATTTGGAAGACAACTATCTGGCTGACTGATTGGAGGAGATCCGTATTTGTGCTCATACCAAAGAAAGGTGACCGAATGGAACACAGAAATCATCGGACAATCTCTGATATCCCATGCGAGTAAAGTTTTGCTAAAGGTAATACAGAAATGGCTATAATCATACACTGACAGAGAACTTCCAGAGGTTCAAGTCGGGTCCAGAAGACGCCGTGGAACAAGAGATGTCATTGATGATGTCCAATGGATCTTGGCAGAAAGCAGAGAATATAAGAAAGATGTTTACCTGTGCTTTATTGACTAAGCAAAGGCTTTTGATTGTGTGGATCATGACAAGCTATAGACAACATTGCGAAGTATGAGTATTCCAGAACACTTAATTGTGCTCATGAGGAATCTGTACCTGGACCAAGAAGCAGTTGTTCGAACGGAACATGGGAACACTGAATGGTTTAAAATTTAAAAAATGTGTGCAACAAGGTTGTATTCGTTCAGCATACTTATTCAACCTGTATGCAGAGCAAATAATCCGAGAAGCTGGGTTCTATGAAGAAAAATGTGGCAACAGGATTGGAGGAAGCATAATAAACAACCTGTGATATGCAGATGATACAACCTTGCTTGCTTGAAAGTGAAGAGGACTTAAAACATTTACTGATGAAGATCAAAGAGCACAGCTTTTGGTACGGATTGCATCTCAATCTCAATGTAACGAAAACAAAAATCCTCACCACTGGACCAATCGACAACATTCTTATCATCCAAGAAAAGACTGAAGTTGTCAAGTACTTCATTCTTCTTGGATCAACCATCAACACTCAGAAGCAGCAGTCAAGAAATCAAACGACGTATTGCATTAGGCAACAGTAGTGAGGTTGGCCCAGGATCAGGCAGTGTTTCGTTCTGCTGTGCATACGGTCGCTATGGGTCGATACGGACTCAATGGCACCTAACAACAACAACAACAACAACACAACCTGCAGGCCAGACATCCCCTACCCCTGGTCCACATCAATATTGTCCATCCTCCATGGTCTTCTAGAACCTGGCCACTTACTCATTAAGAGATGGCATCTATTCTTCCACGCCTGGAACCAAAAGGGACTCATTTGACTGCCCCAACCAATACGTTGTTGTTAAGTGTTGTCATGTCGGTTCCACTTGGTACTCGTCTTTGTGAATTTATCCTCCTGGGCTCACTCTCTAAACAATGGTGGTCCTCACAGTTCTTTCCTTGCCTCCTCCTTCACTTCTACTCCTACTTCTACTTAGCTTCCTTCTGCTACTGTTTCTTCCTCCCCCTTCACCTCCTCCTCGTTTCTCACTCTATGCACCTTCCTAACTGGTCTCCTCTTCAGCTGCCAAGAGTACCCTTGCTGATAAATTCCAAGTCTGTAGTTCCAGCCTGAATTTCAAACCTATGGAGGCATCCCTATCCAAATGACCAATAGAACTGTGCCCCCCTCCCTATTTCCATTTGCTCTGAGATCCATCCCAACCAACCCCCTGGCTCTCACAAGAAACTACACTGCCCAAGTTCCCTTTCCAGCTTGATTCCAGCCAGGTTCAGTCAATGGACAGCTCAGGTGGACTACTGGGGGGCAGGGGAAGGTGAAACGTCAAGCTATTTCTTCCCTTTACTCTTCATCTGCCTCAAATTGCGTCTCTGGCCATAGCTGTGTCTCCTCTGTGACTCCAGCTCCCAATTGGCAGATCCAGTGTTTATGATTCATTTCCCAACCAGCACACTTCCACCAGATAGCCCCCACTTTGGGGATCTAGGGAGCCACCTCCCCACTTTCTCCCTCCAGTCTTGAAGATGGAGTGGCTTTCCACTGTTGATAACTTCTAGACTGCCTCACCATCCCATCTGGCTTCTCAGCAAATCTATCCATCTTCTAGTTCAATTCTGTTTTAAAGTCCCTCTTTGAAATAGCTAGGACAATTTCTTTTTTTCTCATAACACATGGTTAAAGGCACTCAAACTTAATCATTTAAGCCAGAAATGTTTTAGTCGTCTTCTGGTACTGTAGGATAAGCATTGGACTGCTAACCAGAAGGCAAAAGTTCAAACCCAACCAGTCACTCTGTGAGAGAAAGAGGTGGCTTCCTGCTCCCATAAAGAGTTACAACCTCAGAAACCCTATACAGGGTGGCTATGAGTCAGAGATGACTCGATGACAGTGGATTTTGGTTGGAGGGGTTCTCATTCACGCCATCCTGCATGAAGCTGACAATGGATCACTGTGTGTCATAATCGTTCACTCCTTGGACCCATCCCTCTTCTCCCTCCCTATTACACTGCCTTGGTTAACATTAGTATTTCTCTCCCAGGCCACTGAGTTTCCCTAGCTACAGTCTTTTCTGACTTCTCATACATTCTCCACACTGCCAAATGATTTTCATTTCTAATGCACATCATATTGTCACACTTCACTGACTAAAATTCTTAAATGGGGAATACTGACTACAGGGGAATATCAGACCAGCTCAGTTCCACAAATATAGATGGAACCCTTACTGCGGACACTATTCTCCTCCTTGGCCTGCATCTGGCCCTGCCTACCTTCCCAACCTCATCTCCTACCACTCACCAGCTCCTACCATTTGAACTAACTGAGGGTCTCCAATCAGACACTGTTCCTCCAGTACTCAGGGCCTTAACACATGCCGGGCTGTCCTTCCTCCAATTCTCAGGGTCTTACCACATGCTGGGATATCCTTCCCATGCTCAACTGTTCTGTGGGCTCTTCAAAGTTTACTCAAGTACCACCTCCTTGGAGAGCCCACCCCTAGTCCAGGTGCAGGACTCTATTGCACTTTGCAACCTCCTCTTGGACAGAGCTCAGGCCCATACTTTGTGGCCATTTGTCTACAAACCTGTCTTCTCTACTAGCCTGGGTACTCCATGAGGATGAAGATGGAGCTCATTTATTCTTGTGTCCCCAGCACCCACTTGGTATATGTGAACAGGAGACCCTCAATGCACATGTCCACCTTAAAGTGAGCTGAAAGAAAAGCACCAGGAGTTCAGAGTGAAGAAAGAGAACAAAGGGAGAGAGAAAACAGGCAGGAGAAGGAGTGAGAGGAGCATGCTAGAAATTTCATTAGATTGGACCATCCTAAGGGGAGTGCTAAAGGAGCTCTGGTAGCATTGTAGTTATGAATCAGGCTGCGAACCGCAAGGTCAGCAGTTCGAAACTACCAGCTGCTCTGCAGGAGAAAGATGAGGCTTTCTGCTCCCGTAAAGATTTACAGCCTCGGAAACCCTGTTCAGGGTCGCTAAGTCAGGAAACCCAAGTCAGGAACTGACTTGATGGCAGTTAACAACAACAACAAGGGGAGTGCTGGGTTTAGTCCTGAGCACTGGCCAGCTCATCATCTTTCTTTCTTGTTCCAGAGCTGGAGCTGGAAAAGCCCAGGGTACAGCCTCCACTCAGGTTCTCCTAGGGCCATTTTCAAGCATGTAAGCCTGTTCATTCAAAACAAGTATCAGATAAGCAAACAGGTAGCATGTATAAATATGTCTGCATGCTACAAGTCATTTTTATATCCCTTGGTTGTCCACATGATCATTTTGTTATAATTTAACAAAAATAAGACATAACTTTTCTACTCCTAAGAAAATCACCTTGGTTCATCTCATTTCTCCAACTTTCTTCTTGAGGTCTCACTTTCCCTAGGAGGTACTCAAGGAGTTCTGAGACCACATCAACAGGCAGCTCCAGGGAACAAATGTGGAACAGTTGGTCAACCCACCAATGAGGTCCCAAGGTCACAGAGTTGCCATGACAACTCCTTCATCATGGTCTCAAGTTCTCTTCTCCCCATTCTGCTGCTCAAAGGACCACACCCCACCCAGTTCACCAAGGCTGCTAGGTCCCAGTGAAGTGCAGAATGAGGGCAAGTGGAGGAGGAAGGGGAAAACTCTCACCTCCATCAGAAGAATGTCCTTCGAGCTCTGAGCCTGCACCTTTGGGTGCTGGACCTTCACAGCCACTGTCCGCCCATCATGCAGCACCGCCTTGTGGACCTGGGCCAGAGAGGCAGCCCCTAGAGGGGTGTCATCAAAGCTCACAAATAAATCATGGATCTGTCAAAAATGGAGAAAGAACAGAGCAAATGAAAAGATGACCTAAGAGGAAGATGGGCCAGAGTCAGCACTACCCAATACCAACAGAAAGCAAATGTTCTGCTTTCTGAGTTATTTGTACCAGCCAAGGGCCTTGCCTGGGCCCTTTGCTACCATGGAAATGGCCACCCTGGCATATGGAGAGGAAAGGAACAGAAGACACCCTTGGAGGGTATACCTTCACGTATGTAAGGTCAAAGAAGTGCAATATTCAGAAATACGCATCCATTAAAGGATACACCATTGGACCTCCTGAGCTGTCACCTATGGAAAATAAGTCAGTTCCTCAAAAAGCTAAACAGAGAATTATCATACAACCCAGCAATTCCACTCTTAGATATATACCCAAGAGGTCTGAAAGCAGGTACTCAAACAAATCCTTGTGCCCAGATATTCTTAGCAGTACTATTTACAGTAGTTGAATTTTCAAACCAACCCAAATGTTCATCAACATGAATGGATAAACACATCATGGTTTATATATACAATATAAATCATCAAGCCATAAAAAGGGAATGAAGTAGTAATACATGCTACAATGAGGATGAACCTCAAAAACATATTAGGTAAAAGAAGTCACACAGTGATAAATGTATATAAAATTTCTAGAATACATAAATCCATAGAGACAAAGAACAGATTGGTAGTTGGTGGTTGTCAGTCTGAGGCTAGGGTCACGGGGGTGTGGGGAGTGGCTGTTTGAGGGGTACAGAGTTGGTGATTTTGTTTTTGGTTTTTATTTTTTTGAGTTATTAAAATGTTTTAGAACTGAGCAGAGATAGTGGTTACATAATGTTATAAATGTACCTGCTATGGACTGCATTGTATTCTCAAAATAATATATGTTGAAATCCTAACCCCTGTACCTGTGAAGGAGCCTGGTTGGAAATAAGGTTTATTTTGTTAATGAGACAGCACCAGAATTGGTCCTAAACCTAATGACTTTTGAGCGGGGTCTTAGCAAAGAGAAGAATAGACTAAGTGACACACATGGGGGAAGACAGACGTTATACGAGGATCCCTCAGGAAACCAAGGAATATTGGGACTGCTGGCAAAGGATTCTTGCCGAAAGCCAATTTGGACTTCTAGCCTCCAAAACTGAGATGATAAATTCCTATTCTTTTAAAGCCACCCACTTGTGGCATTTGTGTTAAGGCAGCATTAAGTGACTAAGAAAGCACACTGAATTGCACACACTAAAATGACTCATTTTATCTTATGTGAATTTCATCTCACTTTAAAATAAAATTTTTAATTAAAAAAGAATTGGGTCTAGGGCAGCCCAAAACAGAGATCAGATAGAAGATGTTCCAATTCCACGAACCTGGAGAACTCAAAAATCTCCAGAGCCAACAGCCAACTTCGTTCCTGTCAAGCATCAGCTTCTACACAGACTCCAAGCCTAGTCCCAGCCCAGCCACACAACACAGGTAGAGAGTCCAGGACTGCAAGCCAGAAACCCTGCCTCCGGTCCTCGCCAGCCAGCCAATGCTGCACCTCATATACTGTCTCTATGAAATGGAAAGTAGACTCTTAACTTGTCCATCTTCTCTTCTCTTCTTCCTTCACTCCTTCCCTATGAAGAATGCCATACCAATCTCTCTGATCATATCTACATGGTCCAGAATATCCCACCAGAGAAGAAGGAGGTCCCCAAAAGTTTTTGTGGGTTTTTTGTTTTTTTTTTAAGATTAGCCAAGGTCAACTTGGCTATCCCTTCTATATCTTCCCTTCTAAGGCTCTGTAGATCCCCAGTTCTGCAAAGTCCACACACTCACAATTACACACATGTACATATATAACTAGTCACATGTACATACATAACAGTCCTCCGTCCCCCACCTTTCAAGCTCTCCTCCCCTTGGATTTCTGAAGTCACCTGACCATGGCCACCACTACCCCTCCCCATTCTGCCAGGCTGCCCTATCACTTTACTAATCTCGTCTCATAAATCACTCCCTCCAGCCCTGTCATCATTTTTGTGGCTTTCACTGAACTCCATCCCATTTATCAACATCCTGCTAAGGCCAAAGGCCCAGGCAACACAGGGAGGGACCAGCACTTTCCTGTCACAGGAGATGGGTACACAATTGGCTTTTCTGTGCCCTTTTTCTCACTGGTTTTCTTGTTTGTATCCCCTTCCAGTGTCTAGTTTCCCCTTCTCCTCCAAACACAAACTGGTATTTTTTTCCTCCTTCATGAGTTCTAGGTTTCCTGTGGGTAAATTCTTCCCATGTCACCCACCCTGAATCATCTCAGGTATCTTTACATGGTGGTGGTGGTGGTGGTATGCCTTGGAGTCGGTTCCAACACATAGCGACCCAGCATAGGGTTTCCAAAGCTGTAAATCTTTATGGAAGCAGAAAGCCTCATCTTTCTCCTGTGGAACAACTGATAATTTCGAACTGTTGACCTTGATGGTTAGCAGCCTGACTCGTTACAACTATGCTACCAGAGTTCCTTTTTTACATGAGAATCTTTTATTCTGAACTATCATCCCTATAAGGCCCTTGTCTGTTTTGTTCACTACTTAATTCCCTGCACTTAAACACGGTCTGGAATTAGTAGATGCCAAATAAATATTTGCTGAATTAATGGATCCACTGTTATCTCCATTTGAAAAGAAGCTCTTTCTTCCCTTTGAAATGACAGGACCTGCTTGGACCACAGAACTTTCCTACAAGCACACTCATATTCAGTCAAAGACCTCAACTTTCCAGAGTAGCCAACACACATCAGCTGTAGTTTTACTCCAGCTAGGTATGTGGCCCTGAGCTGGCCAATCACAACACCAAATGGCTCTGGCCATAATAATTGCTTCAGAGATGGACACATGACCCAAACAGATCCAATCAGGCACAACATTCTTACTTTTGATCAAACTGTAGGAAAAAGGAGTCGCTCATTCTGCTGAACTTAAAACTAAAAACATAAGGCAGCGCTGTCTGAGGTCACAGAAATGCTAACAAAGATCAAAACAGAATCACGACAGAGTAAAGCCTAGTGGTAATGCTTGAACCCCTGCGTCCAGCCATGCCTGAGTTAGATTTTCGTACAAGTCTGTTTGAGTTGGATGTCCCATCCTATAAAACTGAAGGGACTCTGATAAACAGTGTATTCTCAGAGCCCACCTAGGATCAGTCAGCAAAGTGTGTGTATAGTACCAAGCACCTACAAGAGGCTCAGTAGCTGTGAGTTTCCGTCACTCTTCACCGTTTTGCTGGGACAGGGTCCAGGTAAACAAAGGATGAGTCTCAGCCACATTCAACCTGAGCTCCTCTGAAACCTCCTGATGGTTCCTGAAAGACCACCAGCTCCCAAGGAAGGTGTTCTCTGGAGTAAAGCTGGGAGGGAACTCAGGCCCTCCTCTCCCAGGCACCTGAAGTGGACCGACCTTCCTGCTGCACCCACCCATGTCCCAGTCTGGCTCCCCAGAGACATTTCATGTTCTTTGAGAAGACCAATCAATCTTCCAACCAGGTGACTGCTGGGATGTTGTAGAACCAATGCAACTGGAGAATGACAGGGTGTGTCAAGATCATCTCTGGGAGGTGGAGGAAGAAACTGTCCTATTCCAGTATCCCATGTGAGAAACCTTGCCCAGCACATGCCCAAGAATAGGAAGGGGGCCTCCAACAAGTCCCCTGCTCCTACCAGGGGACAGGGAAGGTCCCAAGGTAACCCCATCCAAACCCAGCTGCTTGTTCAGCACCCTGGACAGGGCCAACAATGCTGGCTTAGAATAGGTGCCAAAATCCCCACAGAGACCCAGAAAATGGAGATGTGCCACTCTTGGCACCGGAACCTGTCAGGCTATGTCCACCTTCCCCACCCCATACCAACCTACCAGCACACACACACATCGCCATCACTATCAAGTAAGGCACACACCCATAGCCTCCTGCACTTACATACACGCTCAAGCACATACATACACACACAGGATAATTGATTGCTGGTGGATGTTCCTAGCTGGCTTATAAAAAAGGTAATTAAAGATTGGTGGTACAGCCTGTAATTAAATATGAATAAAGTATCTCTAAATGGAACCTTGATTCAAAATGTTCAGTGTAAGTACTTTATGTTGATAGATAGTACGGAAAAATAGATCCTGTCCCAAAAGCAGAACTATACCCCCTGTGCAGCTGAAATAAATGCCAACGCCCCCTCCAATCAGGCCTTGGCCCCCAGCCCTTTCAGCAGAAACAAACTGCACCATTTGCAGCAATTAGATTCTAGCAGGGGCCTCAGCTGCCTCCAGTCACTCTCGGAACCTTCTCTCCTTTTCTAAAGCTTCCCACCCCCACTCCTTTTTTTCCTCCGGGTCTGGCGGCAAAATCAATTAAGTAAAACAACTGCATTTAAAATGACTAGTTATGTGCTTTTTAATTACTGTCGGTCCATGATTCAAATATATCGATGTCCCTGTCTGGAGAGGGAAAAATAATCAGGGAAAAAGTTTCTCTAGTTTCTATGGTTTGGTTTTTTATGGCGGGTGCATGTGTGCATGTGGGGAGGAGGGAAAGCGGTGTGTGTAAAGGGGAAGTGTTTCTTTTTATGAGCAGAAAGGCACCAGAGAGGCGAGAAGAAATGTGTATGTCATCCCCCAGGATCTTGGCAAGCAGATTGGCTTCAGCAGGGGTCTGGAGGCCACAGGGAATTAACATGCAAGTCACAGAGTGACTTACACCCAAGAGCAGAGTAGGAGAGTCAGAAATCAGTTGAGTGGCTTCCTACAAAGCCAGGTATTACATATTGAACTGTGCCCCACAAAAGTATGCATTAAACCCCCCTAACCTCTGTACCTGTGGAAAGAACTCAGTTTGGGCATGGACTTCTTAGTTGTGTTAATGAGGCCATCTCTGCATTGGATGTGTCCTAAACCTAACCACTTCCGAGAGCAGCACAGACAAGTGAGGACAAGTGAGCATGTGGAGGACAGAGGTGGTGGTAGTGGTGGTGGGGTCACCAGGGAACTGAGGAACGCTGGGGCTAGAGATGCCTTTCCCTATAGCTAGTGCCCTGGTTTGGACTTTTAGCCTCCAGAACTGTGAGGAAATAGAATTCTGTCCTTTAAAGCCACCCACTCATGGTATTTCTGTTATGGCAGCCTTAAGAAACTAAGACACCAAGCTACTGGGTAACATTTCCAAATGCCATACTGAGTAGTCAAGTGCTGGCCAGGATCCTTGTTGTTACTGTTGTTAAGATCTGTCAAGTTGGTTCTGATTCATAGCAACCCTGTATAGGGTTTCCAAGGAGCAGCTGGTGGGTTTGAACCTCTGCCCTTGCAGTTAACAGTCCAAGGTGTATCCTACAGTACCACACCAGGACTTCACGGTCTTTGCTATTGTTTTTAAGTGTCACTGAGTCGGTTCCAACTCACAGCGACCCTGTACAGGGTATCCGAGGAACATCTGGTGGGTCTGAACTGCTGACCTTGTGGTTAACAGTTGTGTGCTGATCCTACATTGCCACACCAGGGTCCTTATTCAGCATAAAAGAAGATGACAGGACAACGCAAAACAAATCAAACAAGCACACAGAGTTTTGGTGTTAAGTCGACTCTGACTATGCTCCAAAGGGTTTACAATGGCTGATTTTTTGCAAGTAGATCCCAAGTCTTTCTTCCAAGGTATCTCTTGCTGTACTTGAACCTCTACCTTTTTGGCTAGCAACCAAGCACATTAACGGCTTGTATCACCAGGGACAAATTAACAGGGAGTCATGATCTTCTGGAGAGACCACTGGATGGTTCCTGGGGAAATGTGTTTTAAATCTCATAGCCAATCACATTAGATTCTATAGCATAGCCAGCCTCCCAGTCTTTGTACTGGTCACCCACAAGATGAGGTATGTCCTGGATTTTCCCAGATGGCCCAATCTCAAAGATCCAATCCTATTGTCCCCAAACATATCAGGCCAATTGTGAATTCAGAAACAATATCACTGTCTCTATAATACATCAAAAGGAGCCTGAATTGCCTGGCTCCTGATAAAGAGGCAAACACTGGACTAAATGCCAGACCACGTAGTTCCCTCTTAGGATGTGGAGAGGCTTCCCATGTTACACGGCATCAGCAGCAAACAACAGCTGGCTCTCACTTCAAGAAGGCTCACCCATGTCTGGCTGGGTGCCAGCTCCCATCTTTGGGAGTCTGACAGGGAAAGGAGACAAGTCCCTGATTGCTATAATGGAGGTGGTGGGAGTGAACTTCACCCACTTACCCCTCACCCTGGGCCTGAGACAGACAAGAAGGTTCTGCTTAGTCAAGGCTCTGCTGGGCACTGATGTCTGCCTTGAGCAGAACACCCACCACCATGTCTCACATATTTCCCTCTGCTAGGAACCCATCACCTCCATTTCTCAGGGACTCCTACAATCCCTGCTCCTCCCCATTAGATGTGCCTGATTGTATCCCACCTCTTTAGGATCATTCCTGAGCCTTGTAAGGTGACATCTGACAGTGAGAAGAAAGTTGGCCCATGGACCCTCATTCTCCCGTGTGGTGGTCTTAAAACATGTTCACAAGTTTGTAAACTCTCCTCCCTTTGAGAGGCAGAGCCTGTTTCTCTCTCCTGGAGTGTTGGCTAGACTTAATGACTCACTGGTGACAAAAGAATATGATGGAAGTGGCAATGTGTAACTTTCAAGGTGAGATCACAAAAGACACTAGGACTTCCTCCTCACTTTCTCTCTTGGAGCACTCCCTGTGGAGGAAGCTTGCTGTCATGTCCTGAGGCCACTCAAGCAGTCCTCAGGAACGGTCCACAGGGCAGGCACCAAGATTTCTTAGCAACAGGGAACCATCTTGGAAGCAGATCTTGAAGCCTCAAATGACTTAGCCCTTACCAACATGTTGGCTACAACCCCATGAAACATTCTGAGCCAGAATCATCCATTAAGCCACTCCCAAATTCCTCACCCATGGAAACTTTAGGATAACAGATGTTTGTCATTGTAAACTGCTAAATTTGGGGGGTATTTTCTTCTGCAGCAACTATATACCCAACTGCTAACTAACATACCCAAACACACTTAAGCCAAACTTCACTAATCAATCACAGCATTCATCCCTGTTGGGCCCAGAGAATGCCTCAGAATCTTTTTCAATGCATTGCTAGAGGCAGGCACTACCAATTGACTAGAGTAGGTATAAGAAATGAAGCCAATTGACAATTCCCCTCAGCCCAAGTCAATCAGTCAACAAATAGTCATGCAGGCCAGTCATGTGACAGAAGTCATGCTAGGTACATGGGCCAAGAAAGTTCCTGCTCCTGGAAGAGTCCAGCAGAACACCCTAGTGGAAGGCATCAGCCTCTTGAAGAACATACTTGCATTTCATACTTGCATTCACTGGAGACAGTGCCCCTGATCATTGCTACTTCACCCAATCTTGAAGAGGACTTCTGGCCAGGTAAGAAGGAACCTCCAATATCACCACTGGACCCTGGGAGGTTAGGGGAGTGGATAGGGCGTTCAAATGTCCTTGTCCCTCTCCACTCTATGTCTGACCTTCAGTTCCACTCAACAGCTACCCTGCCTCCAAGTGGGAGACTCCCCACAACTTCCTACTCAAAGCAATTTGTTATAATAAAAAAATAATGCCAACAGCAGCTCAAGGACACACAGACCTTGTTTTCCATGGAGTCTGTGTTCTTTCTGGAGCTCTGAAGGATCAAACGGTCAGTTCTGCAGAGCCATTAGCTATCACTACTGCCAAGCTGGGAAGAAAGAAGGAAGGGCCAGCGGCAGAACCTGAGGCCTTTCTTGCTGAGGTCAACCCCAGAAATTACAAAGTGGTGTTCCTTTCTAAATTGCTGCTAGGAGGCTAGTCCAGTACTCAACCCTGACCAATTTGCTGAAGAGCCTCCAAGCACTGGATAATCAATCATCCATCTGGTTCTGCCAAGGGTATCACAGGTCAGACCAAACTTCTTTTTTCCCACAGGATGGTGACAACCTAGTAGGCAGGTAGGGAAACAAGAAGCCAGGGGCAGCCAGCCACACTCTAGTGTGGCTGTGGATGTGCTCCTTGGGACATGCCCAACAGCTGATCAGGACAGTTGGGCCTGAGAGGCAGCAAAGACATACTAACTTTGATATAAGCTCTGGGCCAAACCAACAGGCTCAAGTCCTAGCTCCTCTGTGCTCCAGCTTGGGCAAGTTACATAAACCCTCTGTGACTCAGTTTCCTCATCTGTGAAACAGAAAGTTTAGTACCACCCCTTAGGGTTGTTGTATGACATTGTCTGCATAAAGGGTCTAGAGCAGAGACCACACTCGGCTCCCACTAAATGTATTAGGAGTCACAGGTGCTCCACTTAATGCCTCCAGTGAGGAGAGGCAGACTGGTGCCATAGAAAGAGCACCAGAGTCAGCAACTCCAAGTTTTGTTCCTGTTCTGTCAGTGAATGTAAGCCACAATCACCACTTACCCAGAAGACTGCAGTGGCCTCGTAACTGGCCCACCCACTTGTATTCTTGGTGCCTCCAACCCATAGCCACATGTAACTAGAGGTAGCTTTCCAAACATAATCTACTTAAACTGCTCCTGCTTAAAGCACTTCAGCAGCAGTGAATTATTTAATATGGCCCCTCTAGTCATAGTCTTTGTAACTCCCACCAAGTGACCAGGTTAGATTATGAAACTCAGGTGCTTGTGGCCCACCACGGGGATTACAGAGCTTGCTAGTAATGTAAATAAGATGCATCATACACTTTTGGGGATGGGATCATGCAAATAAGGTGTATGGACTCATAATGAGGGGATTGGTCAGTTTTACCATCCTGCTAGGCTAAAAATGAGCCATTTCAAATGTGTAAAGGGGAACCTGTGACCACCAAGAAGCAAGGGCCAAGAGTGGAGTATATCCTTTGGATCCACGATCCCTGCACTAAAAACCTCCCAGACTGAGGAAACAGAGAGAGAGAGAGTGCTGATATAAGTACTGAATATGCCATGAACTGACAAGGAAAGGCCAAATCTCTCTTGAAAGAAGTACAGTCAGAATGCCCCTTAGAAGCAAGACTGGCAAGACTTCATCTCATGTACCTTGGACATGTTATCAAGAAGGACCAATTCCTAGAGAAAGATCCCATAGTGGGTAAAGTCGAGGGCCTGTTTCAAAAAACAAAAAAACTAAAAGAAGGCCTGTTAAAAAAAAAAACAAAGAGAAGACTCTCAATGAGATGGACTGACACAGTGGCTACACGTGGCAACGACTGTGAGGATGGCGCAGGACTGGGCAACGTTTGGTCCTGTTGTACATAGGGTCACTGTGAGTTAGAACCGACTTGACAGCAACTACCAACAACAAACAACAATTTCTCTAATAAAGCGCATAATCATGAGTATTGCCTGTGAGTTCTGTGTGGTCATTGAATTCTCCAATCCAGCAGAGAAACACAGTACTATGGGACCGGCAATTGATATCAGAGTTGGTAAAAAGGTTGGAGTGTGGAGCATGTCTGACCTCTGCCTCATAGGAACAACCTTGGGCAGTTGCTCTTGATTCTCCTTTCCCCTTATGAAGTTAGATGAGGTCAGATATTACCCACACTTCACTTTTACACTCCCATAGCTAAAATCCTCAATATGACCCACAGGGTCTGACCCTGCCCAAGTCTCCTGCCCCATCTCCTTGGCCTCCCTACTCTCTCTGCTCTGGCCAAATGATCTTGCTCAGCCACAGCCTTCCACCCCCCACACTGTAGGAACTTTACATACACTGTCTCCTCTGCCTCCCTTTCCCCTCTTTATCAAGGTAATCCCCACTCACCCTTCAGCTCAACTGTGCCTTCCCCTCTTTAAGTTCTCAGACTTCACATGTTCCCCCTTGAAAGCACTGGCCACTTTTGTCCTTTTACCTTCATTTACATTTGCTTAATCGTCATGCTTGACAGAGCAGAGGGTCAGTGAACACGATGGATTGACACAAGGGCTGTAACAGCGTGTTCAAGCATAGCAAGGACTCTGAGGACGGTACAGAGCCAGGCAGTGTTTTGTTCTGTTGTACATGGGGTCGCTATGAATCAAATTTGAATTGACAACCCCTAACAACAATGATCATCTTCTCCCCTTCCAGACTACAGAATTCTGATTTGGGTCAGCACTGTATCTGAGGCACCTAACGTATAACTGGTTCTCAATGGATATCTGCTTAATGAATGGATAGAGCTGAGGTTAGATTTTTCCCTATCTTCTTGACAAAGGGATTTGGGGGCTTCGAGCTGACCCAGGGCAGCTGAAATGCCTCCCAGAACTGACTATAGTTCTTTCAAGGGACTGAAGAAGCTTCTTGGGTTCTGGGAACTTCCAGAGCTATGGGTAGAGAGACTCTATGTAAATGTTATAATGATTAATAAAAAGCAGATAAATACCCAGTATGGCTGGCCAGTCTGGGAAGCTATCCATTAGATATGTCATTCATTAGAGGTGGGGGAGGGGTCAGCCCAATCAGATCTCTTCAGCTTAAGCAAACCTTATATAAATTGTGGGCTGCAGGCTCTGACATTTGATAAATTATTCTTCATAATCCACAGTTGGCTGTAATAAATCTAATCTTTCAGCTTTCCACATCTTAATAACTCCTCTAGCCTTGCAGGGTGACATGCCAGTGCTTGCGACAGAGATCTCTGGGGTAGAAGAGACCAGAGATCCTAGACACAGTACAGTATGAAGCTAGAGGCCTACCACAGTCAGCAGCTGGGCTGGGCAGGTAGCCACTGAGTGATCAGGACACAGGGGTCTGGGAGCCATGGCGTGTCCAAGAGTTCAAGTACTCATACCCTGTTAATGCCATGGGGCTGGACACATGGAGCCTCAGGCCCTGGGTGGGGGCAAGTACTTGGTCTGAATGGCAAGGTTATTACAAACAGGCTATTCCACAGCCTTTTTCCCTTCCAGGACTTCACCAATTGCTCCCTTACTCATTTATTGATTCAGCAGATGTGTACTGTACTTCTGTTGTGCTGGCCTTGGGGGTTGTAAGAGTAAGCAAGCCTCCATCATGGTGCCTATGGTCTAGTTATGAGGGAATGACAGATGCTAAATAAATGATCCAAGAACAGACATTGAATGACAATCATGGTAAATGCCAGGACTTTCTTACTAATTTTAGTCTGGAAGTTTCACTGAAAACTGTTCACCCTGGGTGACCCTGCTGGTATTTGAAATACCAGTAGTATATCTTCCATCATCACAGTAACACGCAAGCTACTACTGGTGCTGATATAATTTTTTTAAATATCTGGAAACCGGACACATTAGGCTGTTCACCAACAGTCCTGAGCCCCAGACTGCTCAGTCCTATATGAACTTCTTGGTTTCTCTGACCACCAACCCACCCCATCTATAAGGCGGCTTCCAATAATTCATGGAAAAATGGGATTAAAAGATAACGGGATTTTCCCACCGTCTTTTTGATGCCCCTTTGTACTCTGAGGAACTGTTGTTGTTGTTAAGTGTCACTGAGTTGGTTCCAACTCATAACTACCTGTACAGGGTTTCTAGGGAGCAGCTGGTGGATTTGAACCTTGGACCTCTGGCACTGACCAGTCCAAACAGCCTGTATTCATTTTCTGTGGCTTCCATAATAGCAAAGTATTATAAACAGGGTTCCTTAAACAACAGAAATTTGTTCCCTCACAGTTCTGGATGCCAGAACTCTGAAATTAAGGTGTCAGCAGGATTATGCTCCCTCTAAAGGGTCTGAGGAAGACTCTCCTTGTTTCTTCCAGTTTCTAGTGGTTGCCCAAGAAGCAGTTGTTAGAACAGAACATGGGAATACTGAATGTTTTAAAATTGGGAAAGGTGTGAGACAGGGTTGTATTCTTTCACCAT
>NW_006408588.1:13706667-13714197 GCF_000296735.1 Chrysochloris asiatica
GTGAGGTTGGCCCAGGATCGAACATTGTTTAGTTCTGCTGTGCATGGGGTCGCTATGAGTCGGTTCCGACTCGATGGCACCTGACAACAACAACAAGTGGTTGCCAGTAATTCTTGGCATCCTTGTATTATAGCTGGATCACTCCACACTCTGCCCCTGACTCCACATGGCTTCTCCCCTGTGTGTCTGTCTGCTTCCACTGTGTGTCTATGTCTCTATGTCCAAATGTCTCTCTTCTTATAAGGACACTAGTCATATTGCATTTAGGGCTCACCCAGGATTTAGGGCCTACCCTAATCCAGTATGAGCTCATCTTAATCTGATGACATCTGCAAAGATGCTATTTCCAGTTAAGGTCACATTCCTAGGTTTCAGGTGGATATGAATATTGGGGTAATACTAAACCCAGTTCTAGGAGGCATGGTCTTCCTAGTCTAGCTCAAGATTCAGGCACCCTTTGGGGTAACACTTCCAGGAAGACATCCTCCACTCTTCCACTGCCCAAAATGCACTCTCCATGCCTTTCTTCCCATTCCCTTCTTTACAATATTCAAATCCCCTTCAAGTCTTGCCTCTACCAAAAAGCCCCAAATTACCCCTCTCTGTAACCCTCTGTGTAGATTAGAACTCCTAAAAACTATGGTCCAAACTTCAGATAAGTTTCTCCACCTTGTCTTGGCCTCTTACTAAATCACATCTATAGCTTAATCTGTACATGAAATGTAAGAAGCAAGAAGGGGGAATCTCCTCTGAGGTGTCAGAATTTTTTGTAAAGAGTCAACAGGACAAGTCAGAACAGTAGCTCACAAAGTATCTTCCTCTGACTCTCTCACCCATTCATGCTGTTGTTGGAAGAAATCTTCACTCAAAATAAAAGAACTTGAGTTCTAGTCTCACTTCTGCCACCAATCAGCTGTGTGACCCTGGGACATCCTTTCACCTGTCCCAGACCTGGATTCCTTACTAACAAAATGAAGGTGTTAGAACAGTTGATGAGAATCGCCTCTCATACTTCAGACATATTATCAGGAGGAACCAATCCCTGGAGAAAGAGATCATGCTTGGTCAAAGAGGAAGATCTCAAACAAGATGAACTGGCAGAAGGATGAGGATGGCACAGAAATAGGCAGTTCTTTGTTCTGTTGTGCACAGGATCGCTATGAGTTGGAACAGACTCAACAGCACCTAACAACAACAACGCTTAGTTGGGCTATGGGCTCCTGTTATTTGGCAAAACACTCATCTAATTGCTGTCATAGAGCAATCGTGTGTTATTAAATCAGTTGGTTGCACGTAAAGTAGATTACCTTCCATAATGTGAGTAGGCATCAATCAATCAGTTGAAGGATTTAAGATCAAAAAAGGAATTTCCTAGAGGAAAAGACCAAGATGGCCAACTAGGCAGAAACACCACACAGACCTTCTGCCACAAAGATAGGGGAGACCAAGTGAAACATATACAGATAATTCTGGAACCCTGAACTTCAGAGGGAATCTTGGAGAAGTGGATCAAATATTTACTGTGAACAGGGATGGCAAAGGAGGAAGACAGACTGATGAAGGTCTCCCAGCCAGACATAGTGCAGTCATTTTGAACCTTTGCCAGCAGCTTCGGAGATCATAGCTTGGCAAAGCAGACTCACATCAGGGACTGACAACAGAAAAATAATTCTTCTTTCTTGTCCATAAGTTCCCCTGGTGACTAGAGATGTGGCCAGCCTCTACTCTCATTCATCTCAGAGCAGTCCCCTGCTCTCCAGGAGTTCACAGTCTCGAGGTTGTGGACCTCACCAATGGTGCCACCTCAGTGCTTCGATATGAACAGGTTCTGCTCCAGATATACACAGTC
Source organism: Chrysochloris asiatica (assembly GCF_000296735.1). Taxonomy (NCBI): domain Eukaryota; kingdom Metazoa; phylum Chordata; class Mammalia; order Afrosoricida; family Chrysochloridae; genus Chrysochloris; species Chrysochloris asiatica. The sequence continues at coordinate 13,708,517 of NW_006408588.1, forward strand.
TGCAGTGCCACCTGATCAGTTTTGAACTGGCCCAGATAACCCTTTGGTCCAGATGGACAATGCATGAGCCTCTAAGAACTCCATTTAGGCTGGGAACACTACCATCTCATCCCTCCTACAACCACCTCATGAGTTCCTTGATTAACAGGAGCCTGCCAGAGTTTTCTTGTCTCTGGGTTCAGCATCTGCACTATTATTTTTCTCTCCCTCTCTCTCTCATTGTTTTTACTCTTTCTTTCTTCGCCTTTTTCCTCTCTCTCTTCCCTTTTTTTTTATTCTGTCTCTCTTTCATTTTTCTTCCTTTCTTCTGTTTTTCTTTCCCCACTTTTTATTTTTAGTTTCTTTCTTTCTTTTTCTTCCTTCCTTCCTTTCTTCCTTCTTTCCTTTCCTTTCCTTTTCCTTCCTCCCTTCCTCTCTACCTATCTTTCTTTACTGCTCTTTAGTCTTTTTTCATCTCCCCTTTCCTTGGTTTTGTCTAGTGTTCTTTTTTTTCCTTTATAAATTTTTCTCTTCTATACCTCTATTTTCCTACACCCCTTTTATCTTCTTAGATATTTTTTTCCTTGTGGTTGCCTGTTTTTTCCTCCTTCATAACCTTCTTTCTTCACTACTATTGGCTTTGTTTTATTTTCTTGTATGTATGTCCTCTTCTTGTACCATCCAATAAAAGACAGACTACATGCCCATACAGCTGTGACACAACCGGACCTTCTACAGTTCCAACCAATGGGCATGAGCCGATACAAGCTCTTATACCAACTGATCAGCAGCCAATAACAGCTAAACCCACCCTATACTGAGCTGTACAAATGGAAAACAAAGAGCTAGACACATGCTTCTATTCTCTAATTACATTCACCAGGAGGCAGTTGATGAGAACCTAAGAATACACCAACATACAGGCTGCAATTAAATGAATACATAACAACACCACAATGTCTTGGAGATAACAGGCAATTTCGGTTCACATGACAAAACAAAAGAGTGGTTCAAACAAATGTCCAATATACAGAGTCAGTAAATATTTCTGAGGAAAAAAAGATCATGGAAATACCTGGGAAAGAATTCACATGAGTAATATTTATGTACTTTCAACAGATTAATAGAAAGATAGAAGAAAGCATGGAGAACACAAGGGGGGAAAAATAGAAGAAATTAGGAAAACACTATAAGAACAAACGGACAAAATAAACGAAATTTTTGAAACAATTTAAAACCTGCAAAAAGAAATTCTAAAGATTAATTCAAAGATTTCAGAAATGGACAATACATTGAAAGACAAAGGAGTAGATGTGAATCAATGAAAGTCGAAAATAGTGAGGTTTAAGATAAATTTTTCAATACTAGCTAACTAAAAGAATAATCAGAGAAAGGAAGAAAAGTCTGAAGCAAGTCAAAGATTTACATGCATGACATGAAGAGGAATTATTTAGGGGTGACTGGAAATCCAGAACAGGAAGGGACAATAAAATCCACAGAGAAAATGTTTGAAGATTTGTAGGAAGAAAACTTCAACATCATGAAAATGAGAAGATATACTTCTTTAAGAAGCAGAGTGAAGAACAAACAGAATCAATTCCAAGAGAAAATCACCCAGACATATCATACTCAAACTTACCAAAATCAAAGACAAAGGAAGATCCTGAGAGCAGCTCAGGAAAAACAAAACGTTACGTATAAAGGAGAACCAATAAGATTAAAGATCAGCCTCTGACTTCTCAGCATAAACTGTGCAGACAATAGAAAGATATATACAAAAGTATGAAAGAAAAAAAATTGCTAACCAGGAATCATATACCTAGAGGTAGGGCTTGATGGTGGATAGGGTAGAGGTGCAGAGAACTTTCCATCAGCAATACCACAGAATACCAGACAAAGTGGGTTCAGGGCAGAGCTCCAAAACTCTGAACCACATAGGTAGGAATATTTTAAACGTTTAAAAGCTAATAGCTAGTGGAACTTGTAACAAAAGTGAGAAATCCTGTACTTTAGAATCTGCCCAGCTCAGCAGCCCAGAGCCGGCAACTTGGACGAGACCAAACAATGGGACCAGGACCAGGTCGGGGAGCAAACAGACCTTCTGGGAATTAACAACCATGGGAACCTCGGAGCAAAGGTGACAATACTATCTGTTTGGTTTTTTCTTTGTTCTGAGTTTTTTTGTTTTTGTTTTTGGTATCTGTTCATTGGCTGTCTGTGCACCTCCATTCTGGTGATTGGGGGGGGTGGGATACCTGAGTGAGTAGACAGCCCCCACCCCCACCACTGGAGGGTTCTTCCACCATGCAAATGCACAAATCCTCTCAGCATTTAGAGGCACTTGCCTTTCTTGCTAGTGGAGTGCCTAGGAGTAGGTTCTGGCTCATAGTGACCCTGCACAGGATGTCCAGGCTGCAGGAGCAGGGGGACTAGTCTTTCTTCTGCAGAATGGCGGGTGGTTTTGAGCTGCCGGCCTTGGGCTTGGCGGCCCAATTCATAAGCACTACGCTACAAACTAACAGCTTAAAATGGCCACAGCCGGCCCTGAAATGTTTATTAATAGAGAAAAGGGCAGAACAGGGTAAGGAGAGGGAGAGAGGTTTTTGTTTTTGTTTTTTTTTAAAAGCAGGCCAAAAATAAAATCCTGAAGTACAGCATAACAAGGAAGAGTGGCATCTTGAAATTTATCAGATGGCCTTGGAAGACAAGAAGCTTTAAAAAGGGCATTAAAGTCATACTCATATTAGGCTATAGATTTTTTTTCTTTTTAATCCTTTTTTTTTTTTTTTCCTTCTCTCTCTCCTCTCCTTTTCCCATGATTATAGATTAAAATATCCAATCAGTTTTGGAGTTCTTTTTTTTGGGGGGGAGTTGTTTCTGGGTTTTTGTTGTTTTGTTTTTCCCTTGCTTTTTTGCTGTTTCTGTTTTTTCTTTTGTGTTTTGTTTTTGGGTTTTTTTTTTTAGTTCTATTGTGTTTTTTGTTTTGTTCTCCCTTTTACCTCTAGGAGGCACTTTCTCTCCCAATACTACCCAAAAAGAGACAGCAATTGCTACCATATAGTTAAGATACAATCATACAGTATAAAGCCCCACAATCCAGGCAAGAACCAATACCAACTACTATACACCCGGGAAGCAGACAACACCTCAGAAAGTTATTCTCAGTTAAGCAATAAGAAGATTGAAAAGAGAAGCCCACCTCCTGATCATATTTACCTGGGGGCAATCAGAAAGCATAAAAAAATACCAAAAAACACACTCAATTTAGAATTGTTGTTGTTGTTAAGTGCCATCGAGTCGTTTCCGACCCATAGCGATCCTGAATAGGGTTTCCGAGGCTGTAAATCTTTACGGGAGCAGATAGCCTCATCTTTCTCCCGCGGAGCAGCTGGTAGTTTCGAACTGCTGACCTTCCGGTTCACAGCCCAATTCGTAACCACTACGCTACCAGAGCTCCCAATTTAGAATTAGGCCACAGCAAAACACTAAACATGTCCAAAAATCAAAAACAGATGACCATATCAGCACACGTCCAGAAACAAGATAAAATGTCTGAGACAAATGACCTTGAAGTAGACCTGGACTCCATTATGGAAGGAGGACAGGCCTTGGAAATGTCTGAGAAGGAATTCAGAAAAATGATTCTAAAATGTCTCAAAATATATTACAATGGAGTTGAGAAAAATAAGGAAGACGTCAGGAAAATGCTACAGAAACAATCAAATAGATAGAGCACTGGAAACAATTCAAAACCTACAGAGAGAGGTTCGAACAATTTATAATAGAATACCAAAAATAGAAAATACACGGAAAGGGTAAAGGAGTAGAACAGAAGAGATGGAAGGCAGAACTAGTGAACTGAAGGACAAATCTCTCAATACAACTAAGACAGAAGAGCAAACAGAAAAAAGGATTAAAAAAAGCCAAAGAAGGTCTAATATTCATGTTAGACAACATAAAGAGGAATAACTGAAGAATTATCAGCATTCGGGAACAGGAAGAATCACACAAGTCCACAGAAGAGACAGTTGAAGAACTGCTGTTAGAAAATTATTCTAACACCCTGAAAACAGAAAAGATAAACATTCAAGAAGCTCAACGAACCCCAGGAAGGGTAGACCCCAAAAGAAAATCACTGAGACAGATCATAATTAAGCCCTCCAAAATCATAGATAAGGAGAGAATCCTGAAAGTAGTTAGGGAAAAGAGAAGCATTACATATAAAGGCAAGTTAACCTCAGCTCTCTCAGAAGAAACCATGCAGGCAAGAAGGCCATAGGGAGACATATGTAAAAACCTAAAATAAAAAAAATTAAAAAAAACTTGTCAATCAAGAATCCTTTAACCAGCAAAGCTATCAATCAAATATGATGGTGCAATTAAAACATTCCAGGATAAACAGAAGCTAAGGGATTTTGCCAAAGCCAACCCTGCACTACAAAACATCCTAAAGGGAGTTCTGTGGATTCAGAACCAACAAGAACGGACAACAACCAGAGATTGAAATATGTAGCAGCACCTTCCAGACCTAATCGATAGAAGGAAGAGTCCAGAACAGAACAAAACTATAAGGACAAATTCAGAGAATCTGGGAGGTCAGCCTATGATCAAAACAATTACAATGTGAAAGAAGGTAAACACGCAGGAATAGAGATCCAGATGGTAAGAAGGTCAGGTAGATTAAAGGATAAAACAGACTACACTAAATAAATAGAGGGGTAAGTTAATGGACTATAAGGTAACCTCAAAGAAAATTAACATTTCACAAAATACAAGAAAATGAAAATCCAAGAAGAACATGGAAACATTAAAACTATGTGGAAACTCACAAGAAAGAACACAAAAAGCATGAACTCAGCACAGGAAGACATGCAGAACAAAGAAAGCAGCAACACCACACACACACATTTAAAAAAAAAAAAAAAAAATATATATATATATATATCCACCTTAATGGCAGCAATTTATCCATACTTATCGATAATTACACTGAATGTAAATGGATTAAATGCACCTGATAAAGAGACAGAGGGTAGCAGAATGGATAAGAATGCAAGATCTTTCAATATGCTGTCTGCAAGAGACATATCTTACACACAGCGACAAAAACAGAATAATAGTCAAAGGATGGGGGGAAATGTACCAAGCTAATTACATTTCAAAAATGAAGAGCAGTGGAAGTACTAATCTCTGATAAAATGAACTTTAAGACAAAAAACAGCATAATAGATAAAGATGGACATTTTCTCATGATTAAAGGGACAATTAAACAAGATGACATAACCATAATAAATATATATGCTCCCAAGGAAAGAGCTCCAAAATATATAAAGCAAATTCTAATAGCTTTGAAGAAATAGATGAATCTACAATAATAGTGGGTGATTTTAATACACTGTTTCAAAAATGTATAGAACAACCAGAAAGAACTTGACAAAGACACAAACTAACTAAACAACACATTCAGCCAACTGGACCTCATAGATATGCACAGAGCATTTAACAGAACAGCACAATACACATTCTTTTCCAATGCATGTGGAACATTCACCACAATAGACCATTTGTTAGGCCACAAAACAAGCCTCCACGAGCCATAACACGAGTAGATATATGCACACCAATGTTCATAGCAGCAATATTTACAATAGCAAAAAGATGGAGACAGCCAAAGTGCCCATCAACTGAAGAATGGATAAACA
>NW_006408588.1:13719087-13724845 GCF_000296735.1 Chrysochloris asiatica
GCAAAATGGTCCAACCTCTCTGGAAAGCAATATGGCATTTCCTCAGAAGGTTGGAAATAGAAATACCTTATGATCCAGCAAATCCTCTACTTGGTGTTTACCCACAAGAAATACAAGCCATAACACCGGTAGATATAAGCACATCAATGTTCATAGCAAATTTACAATAGCAATGTTCAACTATTTACAATAGCAAAAAGATGGAGACAGCCAAAGCGCCCATCAACTGAAGAATGGATAAACAAACTGTGATACATACATACAATGGAATATTATGTTACCTTGAAGAACAACAGGGAAGCTGTCAACTACCACATTACATGGATGAACCTTGAGGACATTTTGTTGAATGAAATTAGTCAGTCACAAAAGGAGAAATACAGCATAGGACCACTATTGTAAAAGACTAAGAAAAAGAACCCAAACTAAAGCAGGGGGGTGGGGGAGATTCTTTGCTGGTTACTGGTAAGCAGGGAGTAGGGTGAGAGGAGGGAGCAGAAGGTGGAGCACAGTGTAGGGAATAGACACAGGATAGTTTGGGCGCTGGGGAGGGGGGCAATACATAACAAGAGAGAGGGGAATGGAAGATCAAGGCTGATGGGAAAATAAATTAGACAGATTTGCATGGGCTTACTGAGATGGAGGTATATCATGATGTATGGATGATCTTGGAACAACAGGGCTATGGGATACAGAGAATGTGACATGGTTGGAATGGGCAAAAGGGAGGAAATAATGTTAAGATGCTTGGCTGTCTTTTCAATCTTGGTTTCCCTTGCATACCATTATAAAATAGAAAGTACAATGGGGGAGAAAGGAATAGCCAGAAATATCACCATAGAAAGCTTGTAAGTCCGTCTTCTGCCTACAACTGATTGGAATACCTAAAATGGGGATACAACATGCCCAGTGAAGGAGGCTTCCTGAGGAGCCTTTGCAGTGCCTAAGACCATACGTGAAATCCTGAACCCCATCCAGAATCTTCTGAAGTGGGAAACTCCCACTTGAAAGGACAAGCAGCCCAGCCTGGAGCGGCTAGAAGAACAGAAAATATTTCTTGGAAGAAAGACCGACAGGTAAAATACAAAACAATAATTGCCTCCACTGCAGACCCATGCGAGATGGCAGCTACCGAGGGGGTCAGGGAGGCTGCGCAGGGCAGTGAGCCTGGCCAGCCGGAGCAGCCACTTCCCCAGCCACACTCACCGGCGCCACCGCAGCAGCAGCAGCAAGAAGAGATGGCGGCTGAGGCCGGAGAAGCGGTGGCGTCTCCTATGGACGACGGGTTTCTGAGCCTGGACTCACCCACCTATGTCCTGAACAGAGACAGAGCAGAGTGGGCTGATGTGGGTCCAGTGCCACAGAATGATGGCCCCAACCCAGTGGTTCAGATCATTTATAGCGAAAAGTTTAGAGATGTTTATGATTATTTACAGGCTGTTCTGCAGCGTGATGAAAGAAGTGAACAGGCTTTTAACTAACCCAAGATGCTATTGAGTTAAATGTGGCCAACTACAGTGTGGCATTTTCAGAGAGTTATCTTAAAGTCACTTCAGAAGGATCTGCATGAGGAAATGAACTACATCACTGCAATAATTTAGGAACAGCCCCAAAACTATGAAGTTTGGCAACACAGAAGAGTTTTAGTGGAATGGCTGAAAGATCCATCTCAGGAGCTTGAGTTTATTGCTGATATCCTTAATCAGGATGCAAAGAATTACCATGGCTGGCAGCATCGAGAGTGGATCACTCAGGAATTTAAACTTGGGGATGATGAACTGCAGTATGTAGACTAACTTCTCAAAGAAGATGTGAGAAATAACTGTGTCTGGAACCAAAGATATTTTGTAATTTCTAACACCACTGGCTACAGTGATCCTGCTGTGCTGGAGAGAGAAGTGCAGTATACTCTGGAAATGATCAAACTAGTGCCCCATAATGAAAGTGCATGGAACTATTTGAAAGGGATTCTGCAGGACCACGGCCTTTCCAAATATCCCAATCTGTTGAATCAGTTACTTTATTTACAACCAAGTCACAGTTCTCTCTACCTAATTGCCTTTCGTGTAAGACATACTTAATAAAGCATTAGAGTTGTGTGAAATCTTAGCTAAAGAAAAGAACATGATAACAAAGGACTATTGGAGATATATTGAAGGATCTCTTCAAAGCAAACACAGCACAGAAAGTGACCGACCAACCAACGCACCGCAATAATGCCATCCTGAAGAACTTGATGGAATGCCTTTATTTTTTTAAGGGACTCCAATGAGGAGTTTGAAACTAGAGCGATCATTCCCTTTGCCTGTGTTGGGAATAAAAAAATAAATTGTGATTCCCTTTTACACAGTAAAATGTGTACTGCACAAGTACTGCTTTTTAACATGAACTAAGTGTGATGCTCCTTGAGTGCTGCTACTATTCAGACTAGCTCTAAGTAATGTGATTCTTTGTAAAGTGGAGTAAATTGGAGGAAGAGGTCAGGGGGAGTCCCATAAAGGAGCTTTTGTAGTCTTATCAACATTTAATCTCTTAGCATCACCTCCTCCCTAAACCAAGGCATATGAGTCAGGATTTGCAGCAGTAATGACTGCAGATGTGTAATAGATGTGAGGTAACTGAAATCTAGGCTCAGTAAGCAGGGAATGAATGCAATTGTTACAATAGAACTGCTATGCCACACTGACAGTCTCTTGCTATCACTGTAACCAACTAATGCCAAAAGAATGGTTTTGTAATAAAAGTCTAGCTATATCTAAAAAAAACAATAACGGCAGTCTGACTGATTACTACAAGAACAAGCAAGGCAAATGGTTGGGTCCTCTCATGGTAAACCCTCTGCCAAGACTACGACTCAGTGGGAATACACGAGTAGACATGTGATTGGATTGATGACCGTGAGGGTCACCAATAAGGGGAAAGAAGGGAAAATCACCAACGAAGCTGTGAGCTAAGCCCTACAACGTTCAACAGACTCCTGTGAACCTGGGTGGACGACCTGGTTGGCCAGCAGCATGGAAAGACCTGGGGACTCATAGGCCCAGAGTCAGTGACATAACCACAGAGGACTAGAGTGGAGAGTGAAACGTCCAGCTGATAAGAAGAGAGGGGATACGCACAAGAACACCCACACTTGCAGATAATACCCACTTGACTTGACTTCAATGGCTGGATGAACAGAGCTCAACTAGAAGAAGAAGAGGAAAAAAGATTAATCTGACACATTTTGATGAACTTGACCTACACCTATGATGAAGTAACTCAAAAGAGGGAACCAATCTTTACAGAGAGGACATTCCCACCCCCTCCATACACAGATTAGACAGGGATGGGCAACTTGGATGTTGACTACCCAAAATGGGGGGAGGGGGCTACAAAGGCAATAAGTGACTGGCTTACAAGCTTTCAAGAGGGAGCCTAGATCCAGAAGGCATGGAGGAAGGTAGAATTGCCACTGAATAGTAACCAATCTGTCTGGGTGGGGCTGATGAAAGGAGATGGAATAGGTCTCTTGTGGTACAATAGTGAATAATTGTTATCAGGACTGACTGTGAGGGTTGGAAATGTAAAGGTAGACATTAGCAGAAGGAGGGAAGTGATTGACTTTTCAGTCCAGGAGCAGAGGTCCCTAGGACCATCAAAGGAGAAGAGCAGAGTGCTGGACCCTACCTAGAGAAACAGTGACACCGGTGATGGAGGCAGAGATGATAATGTGGAGAGATGGAGCAGCTGGGGACTCTGGACCCAGAGAGGGAGAGGGGCTGCATGCTGACAACCATGGGGGCAGGCTTGCAGGGTTGATGATGCATGGAGGGGATTGGAACCCCTCATGGCAATGAAACGATATACGATAGACTGAAAGTAAAGCTAATGTTCTCCCATGTAAACTATCACATAAGTCACAATAAAACATTTAAATAAATAAATAAAAGAATCATATTCCTAGTAAAGCTGTCCCTCAAATACAATGGTAAAATAAGGACATTCACAGATAAACAGAAATTAAAGGAATCTGTAATAATCACACCAATTTCACAAAAATTATTAAAGGTGTTCTTTGGACCTAGAACAAACAATAGTAGAACAGAAATATTTTCTTAACAAATATGACAACACCTCCCAAAAGTTAATTTAGATATAGCAGTATTTTCAATGAAATGAACCCACAAGACTGAAAATAGGAAGCCAGAGGTACCCATTTAAAATGAAGACAATTAAAAAGTAAAGAGAGGGAATAATGTAGATATTGAACTCTCAAAATACAAGGAAGTCAGGAAATTTTAAGATAAAATAGACTGATTTAAACTGGAGAAGAAATTAATAAATTACAAGGTAATCTATTTCACATCAAAATTTTAAAAAAGGAAAATCAGTAATATTTAGTAACCATTAAAACAGCAATGAAAAAAAATGAAAAGAAAACCCACACACAAGTGAACTCGCCTCAGAAAATTACATGGAACAAGGAAACCAACAGTACCACAAACAAACATATAACAAAATGACCACAATTAATGTGTAGTACTGCAAGATCATGGAAGCAGCAGTCAAGAAATCAAACGACATATTGCATTACGCAAATCTGCTGCATAAGACCTTTTAAAAGTATTGAAGAACAAAGATGTCAGCTTGAGGACTAAGGTGCGCCTGACCTAAGCCACGGTGTTTTCAATAACCTTATATCCATGTGAAAGCTGGACAGTGAATAAGGAAGACCATAGAAGAATTGATGTATTTGAATTACAGTGTTGGAGGAGAATATTGAAAGTACCATGGGCTGCCAAAAGAACCAACAGATCCGTTCTGGAAGAAGTGCAGCCAAAGTGCTCCTTGGAGGCCAAAATGTCCAAACTTCGTCTCTCATACTTCAGACATACTATCATGAGGGACCAGTCACTGGCGAAGGATATCATGTTTGGTAAGGTGGAGGGTCAGATAAAAAGAGGAAGATCCCCAATGAGATCGATTGGCCAAGTGGCAACATCGATGGACTCAAGCATGGCAACGATAGTGAGGTTGGGCCAGGATCGGGCAGTGTTTCATTCTGCTGTGCATAAGGTCGCTATGGGTCGATGCCGACTCGATGGCACCTAACAACAACAACAACTGCAGGATCGGTACTGGACTCTGAACCACAAGGTCAGCAGTTCAAACCTACCAGCTGCTCCTTGGAAACCCTATACAGGGTCGCTAAGAGATGGAATCAACTCCACAGCATTTAGCAACAAGGGGAGCATACTGGTTCAATAGCATAAGTACTGGGCTGTGAACCACAAGGTCTGTGCTTTGAGCACACCAGTCACGCCACAGGAGAAAGATGAGGCTTTCTGCACCCACAAAGATTATAACCTTGGAAACCCTATATAAGGTAGGTAGAATGAGTCAGAATTGACTCTGTAGCACTTAACAACAACATCAATAATTACACTGAACAGAAACGGATTAAGTGCACCAGTCAAGAGACAGAGTGGCAGAACTTTCACTATGCTGTTTACAAAACACACACTTTATAACCAAAGTCCAAAATAGACTTAAAAAAAAGAGAAAGAGACTAAAAATCAAAGAATTGAAAAATGTATCAAGCTAACAGCAAACAAAAACAATCAGGATTGCTGGTTACTAGGGTGAGGGGAGAGAAGGGAAGGTGGAGTACAGGGCAGGGAATAGACACAGGATAGGTTGGGTGCTAGGGAGGGGGACAATATACAAGAAGGAAGAGGGGAATGGAAGAACAAAGAACAAAGCAGATGGGAGAACA
>NW_006408588.1:13726407-13729754 GCF_000296735.1 Chrysochloris asiatica
TGCATGGAGGGGATTGTAACCATGGCAATGAAACAATATATAATAGGATGAATGTAAAGCTAATGTTCTCCCATGTAAACTATCACATAATTCATAATAAAACAGAAAAAAGAAGAAGAAAGCAGGAATAGCAATATTAATCTCTGATAAAATAGACTTTAAGGCAAAAACTAGCATAACAGACAAAGAAGGACACTAAATTATGAATAAAAGCTCAATTGAACAAGAGGACATCCATAATAAATGTCTACACTTCTCAAAGAACATAAATCAAACTCTAATAGAATTAAAGAAAGAAATAACTGAAGAAAGACACAACTCCACAGTAATAGTAGGAGATTTTAATATACCACTTTTGATGAAGGGCAAAACAACTAAAAAAAGATTCAACAAAGACACAGAATAACTAAACAACACAATCAAATGACTTGACCTTAAAGACACCCTAACAACAGCATAATACACATTCTTCTCTAGAATACATGGAACATTCTCCATATTAGACAATATGTTAGAACAAAAATCAAAACTGAATTAATTTTAAAACCTCAAAATTCAACAAAGACCACAGCACTATAAAATTATTAATCAATAGTAGAAGACCAAGGGAAAAAAAATCAAATACATGAAAATTGAATAATACCCTGCTTAAAAACCACTGGGTAATAGGACAAATAAAATATGGAATTTTAAAAAAACCACAAAACCCTCCTTGAATCAAAGGAGAATAAAAGCATTACATATTAAAACCTTTGAGACACAGCAAAAGCAATGCTCAGAGGGCAGTTTATAGTAATAAATGCACATATCCAAAAAGACTAAATCAACACCAAAACCAACACCTTAACCCAACCTCCAACAATTAGAACAAGAGGAGCAACGTAAGCCTTCTGACACCAGAAGAGGAAAAATACTAAAGGTAAAGGCAGAAATAAATGAAATAGAACACAGAAAAATAATAGAAAGAATCAATAAAACAAGAAATTGGTTCTTCAAAAGGATTAGGAAAATTGACAAGCCATCAGCAAATCTAACAACAACAAAAAAAGAAGATGTACATAACATGAATAAGAAATGCTATGGGTGATGTCATAAACAGAAACAAATAGGATAATAACAGAATACTATGAAGAACTGTACTCCAACAAACTTGATAATCTAGGAGAAACACACACATTTCTAGAAAAACATGACCTACCTAAACTAACATAGAAGGAAGTAGAAAAGGAACAGACCTATAACAAAAGAACAAATTGATCAAGTCTTTTAAAACTCCCAAGGGAAAAAAAAAAACCACCTCCAGGCCCAGATTGTTTTATTGGTGAATTCTACCAAACATTAAAAGAGCTGACACCAATTCTACTCAAATTATTCCGGGCTATAGAAAAGGATGGAAAGCTCCCAAATTTGTTTTACAAAACAAAGCACCAAAACGAAGTAAAGACATCACTAAAAAAGAAAATTATAAGCCAATATTCCTCATGAACATAGATGAAAAAATTCTCAACATTATCTTATCCAGTAGAATCCAACAACATATAAAAAAAATACATTAAGATCAAATGCTATTCATAGCAGCTACAAAGGGATGGTTCAATATTAGAAAACCAATCAACATAATCTACCACATAAGTAAAACAAAGAAGAAAATAAAAAACACATCAAATCGATTGATGTAGAAAAGACATTTGACAAAATCTAACACCCATTCCTAATAAAAAGCATTCAACAAAATAGGAATAGAAGGGAAATCTCATAATTAAGGGAATACATACAAAGCTAACAATCAACATCACTCTCAATGGAGAGAAACTGAAGCCATTCCCCTTGCAAACAAGAACCAGATAAAAAATGCTTTTTATCATCACTCCTATTCAATATTGTGCTGTTTTAGCCAGAGCTTGTTGTTACTAAGTGCCTTCAAGGTGGTTCCAAGTCATAGGGACCCTGTATAGGGTTTTCAGGGAGTGATTGGTGAGCTTGCAGTTCAAACCAACCTTGCAGTCCAGCACTTTAACTTACTTACAGTGCCACACCAGGGCTCCAGAGCTAAAAGACAAAAAAGTTGGCAATGAATAAGGAAGACCACAGAATAATTGACATATTTGAGTTGTGGTGTTGGAGAAAAATATTAAAAGTGTCACTGACTACCAGAAGAACAAACAAATTTGTGTTGAAAGAAACGCAGCTAGAATGCTCTTAGAAGCCAGAATGGCTAGACTTAATCTCCCATACTTCAGACACATTATCACGAGAGATCAGTCCCTGGAGAAGAGCATCATGCTTGGTAAAGTGGAGGGTCAGTGAAAAAGAGTAAGTCCCCTAAAGAGATGATTGGCACAGTGGCAATAGCAATGGGCTGAAACATAATAATGCTTGTGAGGACCAGGCAGTGTTTCATTCTGCTGTGCAGAGGGTTGCTATGGATCAGAACTGACTCGACAGCACCTAACAATAACAACAACTCTCTATTTGCAGATGGCAATGATCCTATAATTAGAAAATTCCAAAGACTCAGCAAGAAAATTGTTGGAATTCATTGAAAGATTCAGCAAAGTAGCAGGGCAGAAGATCAACATACAAAAATTGGCTAGATTCCTTTATACTAATAAAGAGATCTCTGAAAAGGAAATCACACAACAATATCATTTGCAATAGCCACCCAAGATTAATACTTGGGAATAAATCTAACCAGAGGAAAAAAAGATGTATACAAAGAAAACTACATAGCCACAGCACTGAGGGTCAAAGCCTGGTACTTCTATAACAATAGATACATAGTTCAATGGAACAGAATTGAAAACTGTCCACATACAATCAGAAGATCTTTGATATAGGGCCAAAATCCATTACATGGGGAAGAGACAGTCTCTTCAACAAATGGTGCTGGCTCAATTTAAAATTCATGTGCAGAAAAATGAAACAAGACCCCTATCTCACACCATATACAAAACCAAAGTCAATGTGGATCAAAGACTTAAATGTAAAATCTCCAATTATAAGGAGTCCTGGTGTGGCTCGATGGGCTAGTGTGCTGGACTTCAAAGTTGGTTTGAAAAGCAAGGTCAGCAGTTCAAGCTTACCAGCTGCTCCTTGGAAACCTTACATAGGGTTGCTATGGGTTGGAACTGACTTGATGGCACTTAACAACAACAAGATAGATAGGGGACACTGAGACCAGTTTGCATGGCCTAGTGGGACAGAGATAAATAGTGATGCATACTCAACCTTGGAATAAGGCTCTGGGATACAGGGATCTAGGTATAGCTTGAAGAGGGTAAATAATACTAAAATCCTTAACTGCCTTATGAATATTAGTTTCCCTTGCCTACTATTGTAAAATAGAC
>NW_006408588.1:13730919-13732008 GCF_000296735.1 Chrysochloris asiatica
GTAATGAAACAAGTTATATGAATTGTTGAATGTGAAACTGATGATGTGCCCTGTAAACTTTCACTCAATCCACAATAAAAACCTTAAATTAAAAAATAAATAAATGGGCAGAGGATCTGAATAGATATTTCACCAAAGAAGACATTCAAGTGAGCAACAAACATATGAAGAAATGCTCACAACCACTAGCTACTGTTGTGAAGGGTTGTGGAGTCAGAAACGATCATATCATCTTGTATACAGTTTCTGACATTGTAAATCGTTGTAGGAGCAGAAAGCCTGGTCTTTCTCCCGTGGAGCAGTTGGTAGGTTCAAACAGGCAACTTTGTGGTTTGCAGTCAGTGCTTGTTGTATGAGGTACCATTTTACCCTAGCATCATCTGTTGCTGTTTGGTGCTCTCGAGCCGGTTCCAATCCATAGGGACCCTATATACAACTGAACGAAACACTACCCAGTCCTGCACCATCTTCACAATTGTTGCTACACTTGAGCCTACTGCTGCTGCCACTGTGCCAATCCATCTCAATGGGGGTTTTTCTCTTTGTCTCTGTCTCTCCACTATACCGGGCATGATGTCCTTCTCCAGGGACTGTCCCCTCCTGATAATATGTCTAAAGTATGAGAGACAAGTCTGACAATCTTGACCTTCATAAGCATTCTTGGCTGCACTTTTCCAGCACAGATTTGTTTGTTCTTCAAAGAGTCCACGGTACTTTTAATTTTCTTCTCCAACACCATAACTCAATTCTTCTATGGTCTTACATATTCACTGTCCAACTTTCACATACATATGTGGCTCTGACAATACCAAGGCTACGGTCAGACACACTTTTGCCCTCAAACTGATATCCTTGCTCTTCAAAACTTTAAAAAGGTCTCATGCACCATAGGTGGAATTCTGAACCCCTTCTAGAATCTTCTGAGGTGGGAAATTTCCACTTTAAAGGACAAGCAGACCGCCCTGCAGCAGCTAGAACAACAGAAAATACTTCTTGAAAGAAAGACCGACAGGAAAAATACAAAACAATAATGGCAGTTCAACTGAGTACTATAAGAACAGGCAAGCTGCTTGCCCAGGAGACATCAAG
>NW_006408588.1:13736173-13748351 GCF_000296735.1 Chrysochloris asiatica
GTCATTTGATTTTTTGACTGCTGCTTCCATGAGTGTTGATGGTTGATCAGACAACTTCAATCTTTCTCCATTTATCATGATTTTATTTATTGGTCCAGTGATGAGGATTTTTGTTTTCTTTTTATTGAAGTGCCACCCATACCGAAGGCTGTAATCTTTGATCTTTATCAGTGTTTTAAATCCTTTCTGCCTTCAGAAAACAATGTTGTATCATCTCCATGTTGCAGGTTATTAATGAGTCCTCCTACAATCCTGATGCCACGATCTTCTTCATATAATTCAGCTTCAAGGATTCTTTGCTCAGAATACAGATTGAATAAGTGTGGTGAAAGAATACAGCCCTGGCAAAACCTTTCCTGATTTAAAATCATTCAGTATATTCCCTTGGTCAGTTCAAATGATTGCCTCTTGGTCTATGTACAGGTTCCTCATGAGCAAAATTAAGTGTTCTGGAATACTCATTTCCCATAGTTCTGTCCATAGCTTGTCATGATCCACACAATGGAAAGTCTTTGCATTGTCAATAAAGCATATGTAAACATCTTTCTGGTATTCTCTGCTGTCAGCCAAGATTCATCTGATATCAGCAATGATATCTCTCATTCCATGTCCTCGTCTGAATCCAGCTTGAACCTCTGGCAGCTCCCTGTCAATGTACTGTTGCAGCAAAATTTTAAAAAACAACAGAAAACAGCAAATGCTGGAGAGGGTGTGGAGAGACTGGTATCCTCCTAAACTGCTGGTGGGACGGTAAAATGGTTCAACCACTGTGGAAAACAGCATCACACTTTCCCAGAAGGTTGGAAATAGAAAAACCCTATGACCCAGCAATCTCTACTTGGTAATACAGCCTTAAGAAATAAGACCTGTGACACAAATAGGTATCTGGCATCCATGTTCACCGAAGCATTATTCACAATAGCAAAAAGATAGAGACAGCCTAGATGCCCATCAGCAAAGGAATGAACAAACTGAGTTACATACACACAATGGAATATTGTGCAACATTGAAGAATAAAGATGAATCTGCAAAACATCACATAATGTGGAGGAACCTGAAGGACAGTATGCTGAATGAAATTAGTTGATCAGAAAGGGACATATATTTTATAAGACTACTAGTGTAAAAAGTCAAGAAAAGGTTTTCATTTTATAATACACTGAATTTACCAGGGAAGGGAGAATTATTCAGGAGACAGAGTGCAGACAGAAACGTGCTAACTTAGGTGCTAGGGAAAGCAGTTAAAAAGAATAGGAAGGAAAAGATAAGAACAAAGGGTAAAAACAAAAAACAAAAAAAAACCAGAAATTGCTTTCTTCTTTTTGTTTTTTCCATGTATTGGAAGGGAAACAAAATATATTTATTTTCTCATTTCACAGAGTATACATTACTTTTGTTTGAAATACGAAGTTCAGGTAATTAGAGCAGCATCTTCTATGTTGAAATGACATGTTTAACACAGGACAGTCTGATCTCTCATTCTATCTTAATTTTTAAAACGTGGGGTTGGGATTTCCCTAGGGTATAGTGTAGTGGTTATGAATCGGGCTGTAAGCCACAAGGTCAGCAGTTCGAAACTACCAGCTGTTTCCCGGTAGAAAGATGAGGCTTTCTGCTCCCGTAAAGATTTACAACCTCGGAAACCCTGCACAGGGTCGCTATGAGTTGGAACCGACTCCACTGCACATAAACAACAACAACAATCCTGCCTCCAGACTATAAATAGACAGTTTGCCTTCTTTTAGTCTTCTTGTTGCCTGGCTTATGGATGTTAAGAGTCACCAACCTGTCCCCTGACCTCAGTGCCCCACAATCCTGTAGGTCAATTATTTGAAGTAAATCAATTGACCAATCTCTAGATAGATGATAGATAGATAGATAGATAGATAGATAGATAGATAGATAGATAGATAGATAGTAGATAGATAGTAGATAGATAGGTAGGTAGGTAGGTAGGTAGATAGATAGATAGATAGATAGATAGATAGATAGATAGATCTCACTGGTTCCGTTTCTCTAGGGAACCCCAAATCATTCTCAACATGGAGTCAGTTTACATGCCCACATGCACCTACAAACTCACGTAGATCTTGCAGTGCTCTTTTATAGCTCTTCTAGACACAGTCCTGGTAATTCCCACCAATCAACTGGGTAAAACCATGAAGACTGGGTGCATTCCCTCTCTTCATGATGGGTCTGGGTAAGAGAAGGTTGGGGGAGGTGATGGTACAATTATACGATTCAGATGTCAGTGACTGTTAACAGGGTTCCTTGTGATTATAAAAATTTGGAACTCTAATATGGGGATCAGTCAACTTTGCCATTGGGATGAATATAAAATGAGCCACTTCAGATGCAGGAGGGGGGAATATCACTACCATCAAGCTCCAGGAATGGGGTGTATCCTTTGGGTCCCAAGATCCTGCATTCTGAACCTCCTTGACCCAGGAGACAGAGAGTTGCGACACCAAAGGTACAGTGGAGAAGCAGTGGTAACAGACACCGAAGCTTCAAGAGCACAAGCAGAGAGAGTTCTGGGCATGCGGCCCACAGGGCAAGTAAAGCCGAGTGCTTTTGGACAGGAGTGGGGTGCCTCCAGGCACAGTTAGGGGAGCTAGGTCTGCTGATGCATGGAGCTAGGGTTCAGTGCTTTTGGGCTGAGGTTTATGGCAAACTGGAGTGCCATTTGAGCATTTATCAGTAGTCCTAAGGAGCTTTATAACATTGCCCAAGCAGGGCAGAGGCCAAGGGGATGCTTAGCTGAGGGACTGAGAATCCAAAAAAGGGAAGTCTGTGGGGACAGCTAAGAAGAGGCTGTCCTGACCAATGAACTGTGTCCTGAGTCAGAACTGGTAAGAAGTTTGGAGGGTGGAAACTTGCCTGGCCCATACCTCATAGAAATCAGCCCTGGGTTGATGAGTTTGATTCTACCTTCCCCCTTGTGACATCAGAGGAGGTCAGACACCACCCCCATGTCATTTTTGTTTTACAATATACTCAAGTCTAATTCTCCACATGCAGTCTGCTTGCCCTCCCCTGGTTACACACTCCTATTCAGTATGGCTATCTTTATGAAAGAGAAATCTGGACACAGACAAACACATAAAGAAGGCAGAGACATACAGGGAGAAGCCACATGAAGATGAAGCCCCCACAGCTTCATCCTAAAGTAGGACAGGCACGGCCACTGACAGACCCTCCTTGAAGCAGAACTCCCCACAGCATAAATCACCAAGGGCGCCTGGCCTGGGAAACAGACGCTCCATGAATAAAGAAGCAGACACAGCTGGCCGATTCATAATCAGCATAAAAAATTGATTAGCCCTTTCCAGATTAAACATTATTGTTTCAACAACTAACATTAATCAGCTTCATGTGGAACGTGTAACTCCTTCTGCCACCAAGGAGCAGCACCAGGTAGAAAGCAAATGGGGAGAGCAGCTTGGGGGCAGTAGAAGCCGAAAAGCTCTAGCTCTAAGGAGGGTCACAGGAAAACTCCTGATCCCCACTGAGAGGGAAGGGCTGTCGCCCAGCACTAGTTCAAACCAGCAAGAACAGATGGGCAGCACCTTTCCACAGGTGACATGCAAAATAGCCCAACAACATCAGCTCATGCTTCTTAAAGATGACACCTCTGCTGTCATCTTACTGCTCTTGGAGAAACCTTGATCAGTGGTCTGCCCAGGGGCCCAGGGGAGATGGTACAATGGTGCTACATTAGAAGAAAGAGGGTGACCCTCAGAGGCAGAGGGGCTGCTGGCGTAACCCTGTCCTGAGTCTGGCCCCTTACCTCCTGTGTTACTCTCCTCCGTGAAGCAGCCCATGGAATTGAAGCATGTTTCTCTGAGTCCAAGGACACTTGGGCTCATTCCAAGCTGAGCTTCTATCCTGCTGTATGATCCTGATTAAGTTACTTAACATCTCTGAATCTCAGTTTCTACATCTGGAAAACACAAGGACCCTGATGAGTTGCTATAAGAGCTAAATGAAACTATGTCTTTGAAAACATCTAACGCATGCTTTGTTATTGTTATTATTAAGTGCCATCGAGTCAGTTTCCGAGGAGCAGGTTTGAACCACCGACCTTGCAGTTCAAACTGACCCTGCAGTCCAGTGCTTTATCCTACCGCACCACACCAGGACTCCATGCTTCGGCTGGGTAAACACTAACATACTCAGCTCACTGATGTCTTGGTTTCCTCATCTTCCTGACTCATTTTCCACCTGGAACTGCTGTGAGAAAGAAAGCCCTTCTGAAAAGTTCCAGGCTCCTTACAGAGGCATGAACACAGGCGTGAGGAGCTTGGGTCAGGATTTAGTGCTGGGTTTCATCCCCAGCTCTGCCTTCTACTCTCTGGGTGCTGACAACCTTTGTGGCTTCAGTTTGTTCCTCTGTAAAATGGGAGTAACAACAGTACGTCCTTTCTGGTGTGAAGCTGTAGGATCAGCACTGCACTTCAAACCACAAAGTCAGTAGTTCAAGCCCACCAGCTACTCCTCAGAAACCCTATACAGGGTCCCTATAAGTCAGAACTCACTTGATGCATTCAACAACAACACTCCCGAATCAGAACTCACTTGATGCATTCAACAACAACACTCCCTCTTAGGGCTGCTATGAGGATTACAAGAGAAGCTGCCAGTGTACCCTCAGAGCTTTCCAGGGTTCCCCACTGACATCCAACTCCCAGTATTTGCATCTGTGCCTGGAGGCTCTTTACCAAAAACAACAGGAACACAGAGACCCTGCTTCCCCCCCGGCCCTTGATTGGGATGAGTGTGAAGCAGATGCTCCGCACAGTTCTTGGGAGTTTCCCAGATAGAACTTCACACCCACTGTGGTTCCTGAATCCCTGGCTTCCCAGCACAGGCATAGCTCTTCCCTGGACCACTTCCACCTTCTCCTCTGGCAGCACCTGGGCTTCCCACAACACTACTTTCAAGAGAACCCTTGTCTCTAAACAGATCTGCTTCTGGGAGACCCCACACTAAAATGAGCACCTATCACGTAGTTAGCATTCAGTCATGTTGGGGACTCCATCAATGGAAGGCTGGACAGGACCTGGAAGTCCTCCTCAGATCACATTTCCCCCATACCGCCACCAGTAAAGAACAATTCTCTGGCTCATGAGAAGAAAGGCATCAGAAACCAACATGATCACACTTATCTGGCCCATGCTGCTTAGCCCGGCCCTAAGCAGCCTGCAAGAGGAGGCCCACTCCCTACCTTCTCCCTCCGAAGGGGAAAGAAGACTATGAGTTTTGTTCAAGGAGATGAGGACCTCGTCTCCTTGACACAGATGTCAACAACCTCTGACAGTCTGTGAGGTTGGTGCCAGCCAGCAGGCAGCTCTGTCAAGGGCAGTGATGTGGTATTTGTCCGGGACTGTGGCCTCTGACTCCAGGTGCAGCCTAGAGCGCATGGGTTCTGTGCTTCTGGGGGATGGTGAGGGGAGAACTGGCCCTATCCCAGCTCACGAAGTCAGCTTGGAAAAGGTTCCATAAAGGAGAGTCCACCTTTGCCAGATGGACATTGTGGAAAGAGGCCCCTCCATCCACCCTGCACTCCTTTGCCAGAAAGGTCTCTCTTTATCAGTCCTGGGACCTTACGCATAGACACAGGTACGGACCCACACATACAGGTTTGGCTTAAACTTCAATTCCAGACCTGGGGCCTACAACAGCACCCAAACCTGCCAAAACCTGCTAATCCAGGCCCAGCGCCTATGGCCCACCTTACTGTTCCCCAGCTGCTTCTCAGGGCTAGCAGTTGCATAATAGAAGGAGTGGGGGACTTAGGTGTCAGGCCGACCTTGATTTTGCTTCTTAGTAGTTACATGACTGTGACAAGTTACTTAGCCTCTCAGGACCTCTGCTTCCTCATATGGAAAACTGGAATATTACAATCTATCAAACTTGTAGAAGTGATTGCTGCTGCTGCTGTTATTATGTGCCATCAAGTTGGTTCTGACTCACGGTTGCTCTTAAAGGACCGTAGAGTTGATTCCAACTCATAGCGACCCTGTATACAGGGTTTCCGAGGCTGTAAATCTTTACGGGAGCAGAAACCCTCATCTTTCTCCTATGGAACAGCTGGTAGTTTCAAACTGCCAACCTTGAGGTTAGCAGCCCCATTCGTAACCACTACACCACCAGAGCTCCTATATACAGCAAAACAAAACCCCACCCAGTCCAGCACCATCTTTGCAACTGTTGCTTTGTGTGAGCCTATCATTGAGCAGAATTATTACAAAGATTCAAAACTGTAAAAGATCCAGCCAATGTGTATCACATGTTGTAAGTGCCATGGACTCAGCTCTAACTCAGCGTGACTTCTGTAAAACAGAACAAGCATGACCAGTCCTATACCATATTTACGACTGTGGTTGTGTTTGAGCTTTAACTACTGTGTCAATCCATCTCATTGACAGCGTCCCTCTTTTTCATGGACCCTCCACTTTACCATCCATGATGTCCCTTTCCTGTGGTAGGTCTTTCTTATGGCATGTATGTAAGCAAGGCAAAGTCTCACCATCCTATGTACCACACAGTAAAGTACCAAATAAATAGAAACAATAACACTATCATCCACTAAAATGAGTATCTACAGTTCTGGCTGCCCGCGTCACCTTTATACCTTTTTCTGGCTAAATTTCTGCACACAACCCACCTCAATGCTAACCTTGAGTTTACAGAGTGTCATCTTCCAGACCCTACCGTTGGTCTAAGAATGGGCATTTGCCTTAAGATAACTCAATCAGAGTCCCAATCTGGAACTTTATCAGTTGAAACTAGTGGGGGAATGGCAGTCCCACCTGGGGGCAAAGTGTCAGCCTCATGGAGGGAACAAATTGTGACTGTAACTGGAGTAGAGAGATAGAAAGCAGAGCAGCCCAGAGGCCTGTCTCTAGCCCAACCCTACCTTAAACAGGGTTTCAAGAGATAATACATTTGCCCAACATTTGCGGTAGTTAGGGACTGTCAAATTCATTCCAACTCATCTCCATCCCACGTACAACAAAATGAAACACAGTCCTATACCATCCTTACAATTGTTGTTGTGTTCTAGTCCATTGTTGCAGCCAGCCACTGTGTCAATCCATCTCATTGGGGGTCTTCCTCTTTCTCACAGTCCTCTGCTTTACTAAGCATGATGTCCTTCTCCAGGGACTGGTCCTTTCAGATAACATGTCCAAAGTATGTGAGATGAAGTCTCGCCATCATCACTTCTAAAGAGCATTCTTCTAAGGAGGGTTGGTAGAAGAGCATAAAGAACACCTAGGATCCTGACTGCTGGCCCTCTCAGAGTCCCAGTCCATCCAGCGTTCTCTACTCAGCACCTTTCATGTGCAGGACACTGGGCATGACACTGAGGAAACCCCAAGATAAATGGGGAAGACCTAGCATCACAAGAACATTAGCCGAGACTCATATGACCAGACAGCTAGGCAACAAAAGACAGCAAGAGGACTATCCATGGATCAAAACCAAGATTTACAAGAGGAGATCTGTTCAACCTGACTGGGGAGGTCAGTGAAGGCTTCATGAAGTCCTATGCATTTGAAGTCGTTCTGTGATTCAATTCAACAGCATTTACTAACACCCACTATACAGGGTCGCTATGGGTCGGAACCGACTCGATGGCACATAACAACAACAACAACAACTATGCACAAAGGTCCTTTGAGAGCCAAAGATGAACAACTATCTAGGAGCCTCAAGAAGCAAAGACAAGGAAGCAACCCATCATACAACGACAAATATCTGCATAAGAGCTGCTATAAGCCAAAAACCAAATCCATAGTCATGGAGGCATGATGTCCTGACTCATGACGACCCTACAGGACAGAGGACAGCTGCCCCAAGGGTTTCCAAGGCTACAACAATCTTTACAGAAGCAGACTGCTACAGCTTTCTCCTGGGGAGTGGCTGCTGGATTCAAACCATGACCTTTCATTAGCAGCCAAGCTTTGAACACTCACCACCAGGGTTCCTGAGAGTTGCCACGCTGTAGTTGTGTGCCATCACGTCGGTTCCAACTCACAGTGATCCTGTATAGAGTTTCTGAGAGCAGCTGGTGAGTTTGAGCTACGCACCATCCAGTGCTTACTCTACAGTGCCAAACTAGGAAATATCCTAGGAAAATGCAGAAAGGAGCCATTAATCCTGATCGGGGATACAGGAGGAAACCAAGGAAGAAAATCTCATTAGAAATTGTTCCTCAGTTCCCTGTCTGAAATATAAGGTTACTACCTGCCTCATATAGCGTAGTGGTTACCAATCGGGCTGCGAACCTTAAGGTCAGCGGTTCAAAATTACCAGCTGCTCCGCGGGAGAAAGATGAAAAGCTTTCTACTCCCGTAAAGATTTACACCCTCGGAAACCCTGTACAGGGTCGCTATGGGTCGGAACCAACTCGACGGCACTTAACAACAACAACAACAACCTGCCTCATATGGTTTTAGTGATCAGTGAGTTGACGATCCCCATAGAATCTTTCAAACAGTACCTGGTACCCAGTAAGCATTCAGAGTGTGTGTATGTCGTTGGTGTTGACAGTGTTGCTGTTGTTGTTGTTGTTGTTGTTAAGTGCCGTTGAGTTGGTTCCGACCCATAGCGACTGTTACTAGACCTTAAAGAAGGGGTGGAGAACCTTTTTTCTGCCAAAATTTATAACATCATTCAGGGGTCATACAAAATTATCGACTTAAAAATTAGCCGGCTACATTTGATCAAATGGAGTCCTGGTGTGGTGCTGTGGGATAATGCACTGGACTGCAAAGGCGACTTGAATCACAGGGTCAGTAGTTCAAGTTTACTAGCTGCTTCTTGGAAACCCTATACATGGCCACTATGGATCAGAACCACATCACTAGGCACTTAACAACAACAAAATATTTGGTCAAACATTTAATTAACTCACCCCTAATTTGATTCATTTGAGTTACAGTGTTGGAGGAGATTATTGAAAGTGCCATGGACTGCCAAAAGAATAAATCAATCTAAAGGAGCTCTGGTAGCGTAGTGGTTACGAATTGGGCTGCGAACCACAGGGTCAGTAGTTCGAAACTACCAGCTGTTCCGCGGGAGAAAGATGAGGCTGTCTGCTCCCGTAAAGATTTACAGCCTCGGAAACCCTGTATAGGGTCGCTATGAGTCGGAACCGACTCCACGGCACATAACAACAACAACGTTGGAAGAAGTAAAGCCAAAAGGCTCCTTGGAAGTCAGGATGGCCAAACTTCATCTCTCATACTTTGGACATACTTTGTCAGGTGGAACCAGTCCCTGGAGAAAGATACCATGTTTGGAAAAAGGGAGGATCAGAGACAAAGAGGAAGACCCCCAGCAAGATGGACTGGCACAGTGGCAGCAACAATGGGCTCAAACATAACAACAATTGTAAGACTGGTGCAGGACTGGGCAGTGTTGCATTGTGCTGTGCATAGGGTCGCTATGAGTTGGCACTGACTCGACGGCACCTAACAAAGACAACAATATGATGGCTGGAATTGTGGTTGCCTTGGCAGGACCAGACCAAATGTTTTCGCGCCTCATATAGCCCGTGGGCCAGACATTCTCCACTCTTGCTAAAGGGAGAAAGATGGGCCTAGGAAAGGCCTGCAGGAGAAGCTGCCAATGCACCTGGGAGATGGATTAAGCCCCAGCCCTGAGCCTACAGGGCAGAAGCTGAATGGAGAAGGGTGAGAATCTGAGAAGAAAGAGGAGGCTGCTCCTGAGGAGCTTGCTGTGGGTCTTTCATCCACAAGCAGAAGAGGAACAAGGCCCGAGCTCTGAGATTCACCGGAAAGTTATTAAACAGTCTGGCTGAAGGGGCCTCAGGAGACTGCAGGCTGGAGCCCCAAGAGGAGGAAGAGGTCTCACAGGCCCAGAGAGGCCTGCAGGATGCACACAGGCAGCAGAGGAGCCCAGCCGCCGCCTCTCCTCATAGTGACTAATGGGAGCCCATCCGTCCTGGCTGACAATAACGCTTCCTGCCATCCATCTCCTACTCGTTAACCTACCATTTCATGGCCAAAGTCTCTCTCATAATTGATAAAAATCTCCTTTTGATGTTCAGCATTATTGGGGAAGAATGTTATTTTTTATTCTTCATTATGTTTTTAATATAAATGTATTTTTTATTGAGAGCTGCTGGGAAGGCAGTATGAGGCCAAGCTGGGGGGTGGGGGGAGGAGGAGGGGTGTGTGATCTCTCCCTCACCCACCATTCCTCCCTGAACACTGCTCTGTGGCCACCAAAGCCTTCTGTTCATTCCCAGAACACTCAGCAGCCTTCTCGGGGACTGGGGGCGGGGGGAGGCTGGGAATAAGAAACCAGGAGAGGCAAATCTAAAGAGGGCTGAAGCTTTCAAGGTGACCCTCAGTTTTCTGCCAGTAAAACCATCTGGGGGTGGTAAAGAGTGAGCCTGTGTGGGGGCAGGAGCTGAATGTAGAGACCACCCCACCCCATCCCCAGGGCTCAAACAGTACGTGGACAAAGGTGCTCAATAAATATATATGATGAAGAATGTTGAAATGGCAAATGTTTTATTATATATAATTACCCCAAGAAATTTAAACACAAGGGGCCTTCAAAAAGTTTGTGGAAATTTTCCATCATCTTTCAATTCCATTTTTCCACAAAAATTTTTGAAGCCTCTTTCATACGTGTATGTGTTGTTGTTGTTAGGTGCCATCGAGTTGGTAACAACTCATAGCGACCTTATGCACAACAGAACATAATACTGCCTGGTCTTGGGACAACCTCACAATTGTTGCTACACATGAGCCCACTGCTACCACAACTGTGCCAATCCATCTTACTGCGGGTCTTTCTCTTCTTTCCTGATCCTCCACTTTACCAAACATGATATCCTTCTCTAGTGACTGGTCCCTCCTGAAAATATGTCTGAAGTATGAGCGACAACGTTTGGCCATCCTGGCTTCCAAGGAGCACTCTGGTTGTACTTCTTCCGACACAGATCTGTTAGCTCTTTTGGCAGTCCATGATACTTTTAACATTCTCCTCCAACACCAAGCTCAAATGCATCAGTTCTTGTTTGGTCTTCTTTATTCACTGTCCAACTTTCACATGCATCTGAGGTTTCTGAAAATACCATGGCTTGAATCAGGAGCACCCTAGTCCTCAAACTGACATCTTTGCTCCTCCATATTAAAAAGTCTTGTGCAGCAGATTTCCCTAATGCAATACATAGTTTGATTTCTTGACAGCTGCTTCCATGAGTGTTGATGGTTGATCCAAGAAGAATGAAGTCCTTGACAGCTTCAATCTTTTCTCCATTGATATGGATGTTGTTTATTGGTCCAATTTAGAGGATTTTTGTTTTCTTTACATTGAGATGCAATCCATACTGAAGGTTGTAGTCTTTGATCTTCATCAGTATTTTAAGTCCTCTTCACTTTCAGCAAGCAAGGTTGTATCATCTGCGTATCGCATGTTGTTAAAGTCTTCCTCCAATCCTGATGCCACATTTTTCTTCATATAATCCAGCTTCTCAGATTATTTGCTCAGCATACAGATTGAATAAGCATGGTGAAAGAATACAACCCTGGTGCACTCCTTTCCTAATTCTAAACCATTCAGTGTTCCCATGCTCTGTTCAAACAGCTGCCTCTTGGTCTATGTACAGGTTCCTCATGAGCACAAATAAGTGTTCTAGAATACTCATACTTCGCAATGCTGTCCATACATATACACATAATGTATACACACACACATACATATATGGATAGATAGATAGATAAATACATACATACATACATACATATGGCCTGGTGTGGCACTGTAGAATAAGCACTGTACTGCTAACCACATGATGGATGGTTCAAACCCACCAGTCACTTCCAGGAAGTGACTGGTGGGTTTGAGTTGGACATAGGGTGGCTATGAGTTGGACAGAACTGACTCAATAGCACTTAACAACAAAAACAATAATATGTATGTGTGTGTTGTTGTTGCTATTAAGTGCCGTCTATTCGGTTCCAACACACAGCTAACCTTCTTTATAGGGTTTCCAAGGAGCAGATGGTGAGCCTGAACTATCGACCTTGCACTTCAAACCAACTTTGCAGCCCAGTGCATTAACCCACAGCACCACACCAGGACTCTGTGTGTGTGTGTATGAGTTTTATATATATATATATATATATGGAG
>NW_006408588.1:13748451-13755690 GCF_000296735.1 Chrysochloris asiatica
TATATATATATATATATATTTGAACCACAAGGTCAGTGGTTTGAACTCACCATCTGCTCTCTATAAAGGTCACTATAAGTAGGAACTGACTTGACAGCACTTAACAACAATATATGTATGTGGCACTGAAAGGTAGGCACTGGACTTCAAATTCACCATCTGATCCTTGGAACCCTACAGCGAGTTGCTGTGGGTCAGAACCAACTTGACATGACACTTCACCACCACATGCATTTGTATATGTATGTGAAGGGACTGGAAGAACAAACTCATGAGGTGGCGTGATAGTCAGTTTCCAAGATGGACCCCAACCATCCTTAGCTCCTGGTAGTCAAGCCCTGTGTGGTCCTTTCCCACACTGCACAGGGCTACCCTTTGAAACTAGTAAGAGCTTGTGGAAATGAAGAAGTATGAGTCCCGAGGAGATGTCATAAACGGCACTGACTCTTGCACCTTGCTCTCTCTCAGATCACTTGCTCAGAGGGAAGCCGGCTACTGTGTCACCAGGTCCTCAAGCAGCCCTTTGAAGAGATCCACACGCTCAGAAAGTGTTTCCTCCCAAGATCCAACACCAGCTTTCCAACAATCACTGGAGTGAACCATCTTAGATAGCAGATCCTCCAGCTCCTGTCAAGCTTTCAGATTACCACAGCCCTGAAGAGCACCTTAAAGACACCCTCATGAAGCACCCACCTAAATCACTCTCGAATTTCTAACCCACAGAGATTGTGGGAGTTAACAACTGTCTATTGTTTTCAAAGCTCAAAATAAATAAATGCTTATGAGTAAATTAAAAAAAAAAAAAAAAAACAGGATGAGAAGTAAGAAGTTTGAACCAGCACTGGAAAGAAGGAAGCGCAGATGAAGAGAACATGAGACCTCTGTGACCAGGGTGAGGAAGTTTTCTGACAGTCACAAGTTCCACAGATGGAGTCTGACCCTCTGGGCAGGAGGAGCTCCTCTGGGCCCTTCTACCCAAACTACTTCCCAAGCCCTAAGTTCAAGCAAAGTCTTTTCATCCCTGAATACACCGCACACCTCAGCTTTACCAAGATGCTGAGTCAAGATGCCACCCTGCAAGTGAAGAAGACTGGGGCAGTGGTACTGAATCCAACACAGCCACCATCTCCAAAAACCTGGGCACCTGTGCCTCTACCCTTCAGCCACAGAATCAGCCCTGGGAACAAGAGCACAAAAGTCAGGGTCCCTGGCCTAACTAGCCATTAACAATGAACTGCTGCACCACCAGAAATCCCCAAGGGGCAGGAGAATCTCTGGAAGTACTTCCAAAGTAGCCTGAGAGAACTTACTAATAGTGGGTGGGAAGGACTAGCTAATACATCAACACTGGGTATGGGGCATGGTAGGGAAGAGAAAATAAATTTCTTGTAGCAAAACAGTATATGGAACAAAGAGCAGTACCAGGCATCAGAACACTTGATTAAAGACCCAACTCTGCCATTTATGACTCTCTCTGAGCTCTCTTATGTTATACTGTTGAGTTAGTTAAGACTCATAGTGACCCCATGTAAAAGAGTAGAACTGTCCCATAAAGTTTTGTTGCCTGAAATCTTTACAGAAGCATATTGCCAAGTCTTTCTCCCCTAGAGCTGCCAGGTGGGTTTGAACCACCAACCCTTCAGGTAGGAGCTGACCTTTAAGCATTGCAGCACCATGGATCCTTATTTCCTCCCATATATAAATAGTAGCTAATATTTCCTGGTCATTTGCTCTGTACTGGACACGTTCTAAGTGCTCCATATTCATTAACTCGTTTAATGCTAACAACAAGCCTATGTATTGATGACTGTTCTCATCCTAATTGTAAGGCTGAGGAAACAGGACAGAGGGGATAAGCCACACGTGACTTCTCTGTACTTCTTTTCCCTCATCCTTAGAAGGCTCAATAAGGAACTCAAGTATTGTGTGACGGCATGACCAAAACTATAAGTGTGCAGGCCCTGTCCCAAGACAGGTCTGACTGAGGGGAGAATGGACTCTAAGCAGGTAAAGCTGTGCAGGCTGGAGGAACGGAGACTGTAAACAACTGGTGTGGAAATCACGTCTGACTTCCTCTGGTTTCACAAGGGGAATATGAGAATCAAACTCAAAATCAACACAAGGTCTATTCCTATGAAGCAATCAGACATACCCTTCTTTATCCTATTTTAATACCATCCAGTAGTGGAACATTGTCAAGTATGTTACTAGAAGATGAAAACATTACGAATTGCTGCAAAACACTGTCAGACATAGTACTGGAAGGTTGGAAGGCACTCAAAATACAACAGAGAAAGAGCTACCTACACAAAGTTGAGCTGACCATAATGACATGAATGGAGCAAAGCTTTGGAGACTTTCATTTGCTGAACGTACAACTCAATATGAGAAGAAAGAAACAGCTGCAGATATCCATTAGTAATCAGAACCTGGCATGTACAAAGTATGATTCCAGGAAGTTGTCAAAAATGAAATGGAATACATAACAGTCAGTACCCTAGGTATTAGCGAGCTGAAATGGACTGGTATTGGCCATTTTGAATCTGACAATCATATGGCTTACTATTCAGGGAATGACAAATTCAAGAGGAATGGCATCACATTCATTGTCAAAAAGAACATTTCAAGAGATATCTTGAAGTATAATGTTGTCGGTGATACAATACCATCCATAAACCTACACGGAAGACCAGTTAATACCACTATTCAAATTACCACCAACCACTAAAACCAGTGTTCATGAAATTGAAGAACTCTACCAACTTTTTCAGTCTGAAATTGATCAAACATCCAATCAAAATGCAGTGATAATTACTGGTGATAGGAATACGAAAGTTGGAAAACAAAGAGGAAGGATCAATAGTTTGAAAATATGGCCTAGGTGATAGAAATGATCCTGGAGATTGCATGACAGAAATTTGTAAGACCAATGACTTATTCATTGCAAATACATTTTTTAAACAACACAAGCTTAGTGGTTACAAGTTGGGCTGCAATCTTAAAGTCAGCAGTTCGAAACTACCAGAGGTTCTGCAGGAAAACGATGAGGCTTTCTGCTCCTGTAAAGAATTGCAGCCTTGGAAACCCTATAACAGGGTCACTATGAGTTGGAACCGACTCCACAGCACATAACCACCACCATACACATGGAACGCACCAGATGGAATACACAGGAATCAAATTGACTACATCTGAGGGAAAAGACAAGGAAAAGCTCAATATCCTTAGACAAAACAAGGCTGGAGAAGAGTGTGGAACAGACCTTCAATTGCTTATATGTGACCTGAAACTGAAGAAAATTAAAACAAGTCCACAAGGGCCAAAATATGACCTTGTACATATCCCACTTGAATTTAGAGGACAGCTCACGAGCAGATTTAATAACCCAATTAAAAAATGGGCACAGGACATGAACAGACACTTCACCAAGGAGGAGATCCAGGCAGCCAACAAACACATGAAGATATGTTTGCGATCACTAGCCATTAGAGAGATGCAAATCAAAACAACAATGAGATATCATCTCACACCAGCAATAACAGCAAAGATTTTTTAAAAAGTAGAGGACAATAAATGCTGGCGAGGATGTGGTGAGACTGGGATGCTCCTGCATTGCTGGTGGGATTGCAAAATGGTCCAACCTCTCTGGAAAGCAATACGGTGCTTCCTCAGAAGGTTGAAAATAGAAATACCTTATGATCCAGCAATTCCTCTACTTGGTGTTTACCCACATGAAATATGAACCATAACACAAGTAGATATATGCACACCAATGTTCATAGCAGCACTATTTACAATAGCAAAAAGATGGAGACAGCCTAAGTGCCCATCAGTTTAAGAATGGATAAACAAACTTTGGTACATACACACAATGGAATACTATGGCACCCTGAAGAACAACAAAGAAGCTGCAAGCCACTGCACAATATGGATGAACCTTGAGGACATTATGCTAAGTGAAATTAATCAGTCACAAAAGGAGAAATACTGCATAGGACCATTATTGTAAAAGAGTAAGAAAAAGAACCCACACTAAAAGGGGGGAAAAAATTATATATATATTTGCTAATCAAAATCACCAGGATGTATGGGATGAGAAGAGGGGAGGGAGGGAGGGAAAGATAAAGCACAGGGTAAGGAATAGACACAGGATAGTTTGGGGGCTGGGGGGGCGGGGGGGTCAATACACAAGAAGAGGGTTGGGGAATGGAAGAACAAGGCTGATGGGAGAACAGTTAGGCAGGTTCACATGGGCTAAGTGGGACACAGGTAAATGATGATGTATGCACAACCTTGGAACAACAGGGCTCCAGGATACAGGGATTGAGGCATGGTTTGAAGGCGTAAAATAGGGGAATAGTGTTAAGATGCTTGGCTGTCTTTTGAATCTTGGTTTCCCTTGCCTAACACTGTAAAACAGACACTTGAGGTGGGGAGAAAGGAATAGCTAGAATCATCACTACAGAAAGCTTGTAAGTTCATCTTCAGCCTATAAATGATTGGAATACCTTAATTGTTGTTGTTGTTAAGTGCCGTGGAGTCGGTTCCGACTCATAGCGACCCTGCACAGGATTTCCGAGGCTGTAAATTTTTACGGGAGCAGAACACCTCATCTTTCTCCCGCGGAACCGCTGGTAGTTTCGAACTGCTGACCTTGCGGTTCACAGCCCGATTCGTAACCACTACACTACCTAGAAGTTGCCCAGTGAAAGAGGCTTCCGGTGGAGCCTTTACACTGCACAAGACCATAAGTGGAATCTAGACCCTATCCAAAACCATATGAGGTAGGAAATTTCCACTGGAAAGGACGCATAGACCAGCCTGGAGTGGCTAGAGGAACAGAAGATACCTCGTGAAAGAAAGACCGGCAGGAAAAATTCAAAACAATAAAGCAGTGTGATTGATTACTACAAGAACAAGTAAACTGTTTGTCTGAGAGCCATCAAGGCATGTGGTCAGAACCCCTCAGAGCAAATCCCCTTCTAAGACTGAGACTCAAGGGGAATACATGAGCAGCCATGTGGTCTGGATGGTGACCACACTGGTCACCGATAAGGGAAGAGGGGGAAAAAAACCGTAATGAAGTTGTGAGCTAAGCCCGACCACATTCAATATACTCCCGTGAATGCAGGTGGAGACCTGAATGGCCAGCAGTACGGCAAGACCAGGGACTCCTGGGCTCAGAGGCAGTGACATGGCCACAGAGGACTAGAGTGGAGAGTGAAGATTCCAGCTGATATGAAATGAGGGAAGATGCACAAGAACACCCATACTTGCAGATAGTACCCACTTGACCTGGCTTCGATGGCTAAATGATCAGAACTCGACTAGAAGAAGAAAGATGAGTTACCTATACTTATGGAGGTAGTAGCTCAAAAAAGGGAACAAATCTTTACAGCAAGGATCACTCCCACCCCCTCAATATACAGGGTTAACAGGGATGGACAACTTAGACATTGGCTACCCAAAATGGGTGGGGACCTATAAAGGCAAGAAGTGACTGGCTTACAAGCTTTCAAGAGGGAGCCTAGTTCCAGATGGGGCAGGGGAAGGTAGAATCACCACTGAATGATGTCCAATCCATTGGGACCAGGCTGGCGGAAGGAAATGGGGATAAGACTAATGTGGTACAATAGTGAACAATTGCCATCAGGTCTGACTGTGAGGCTAGGAAATATAGAGGTAGATGTTTTTTGACAAGAGGAGGAGAGTGATTGATTGTGTAGCCCAGGAGTGGAGGTCCCTGGGACCATCAAGTGAGAAGAATGGAGAGCAGGACCCTACCCAGAGAGGCAGTGATGCCAGGGATGGAGACAGAGAAGATGATGCAGACAGATGGAGCAGCTGGGGACACTGGACTCAGGGTGGGAAAAGGGCTGTGTGGTGTACCCTTTGGGGTTATATGATGATGCTTAGAGGGGGCTGTAATCATTACAATGAAACGAAATACGATAGGATGAGTGTGAAGCTGATGTTCTCCCATGTAAACCTCACAATAAAAACTTAAAAAAAAATAGGTTCACTTCACCTACTGCAAAAAAAAAAAAAAAAGAGCAGATTTGATGCATTAGACGCTAATAACCAAGGACAAGAAGAGTTGTGAGATAACATCAAGAACATCATATAAACCCACTAGCCCACCATGCATGCCCACCCCACAGCCTGCCATTTCTTTCCTGCATACCTGGTGGACTCTGCTCTAGGTGGACGCCAAGATGCTGTCCACCCTGTTCCTGCAAATGCTGGAACAACCCTCATCTCTGTGCACTCTCGCATATATGCTGAGGCTCTACCACGACCCACTGCTACAGACTGGCAATCATCCAGAGCCTGCAGATGCAAGATGTGGAATTGAAGGTGCAGTAATGGACCTTTGTTTGTTTGTTTTAATGTCTTTTTTTTTTTTTTTTAAGTGTTTATTGTGAATTGAGTGATAGTTTACATGGGAGAACATCAGTTTTACACTCACCGTTTCACTGCAATGATTACAATCTCCTCTGTGCATCATCATTCAACAGTATTTGCTTC
Source organism: Chrysochloris asiatica (assembly GCF_000296735.1). NCBI lineage: Eukaryota > Metazoa > Chordata > Mammalia > Afrosoricida > Chrysochloridae > Chrysochloris > Chrysochloris asiatica. The sequence goes on from NW_006408588.1 coordinate 13,754,980, forward strand.
TATTTCTATTCCCTCTGTTTTATTGGGGTTTTTTGTTTTTTGTTTTTGTTTTTTGTTTTTGGAGATGTACACAAAAACACTCAGGAATATATAATCATTTAAGCAATGTGAGGGCACATTGTGCAAGCCTGACTCCTGGCCACCAGCACACAGCCTTTCTCTTTCCTTGAGTTTAGAGTCCTTTGCTGCTCTATCTTTTCATGTTTTCATCTCTGCCTCCATCTCTGGTGTTGCTGCTTCTCTGGATAGGGTCCCACATTCCACTCATGCTCTTCTCCCTTGATAGTCCTAGGGTCCTCTGTTCCTGGACTGTAAGATTAATTACTGCCCCCCTTTATGATACAAAACTTCTACCTTTACAGTTGTGACTGTCGCAATTCATCATGATAACAATTACTATTGAATCATAAGAATGTTATCCCATCTCCTTTCACCAAACCCATCTAGATAAGATGAAAATTGTTCAATGGGGATTCTACCTTTCCCATGCACACTCAAACTAAACTCCCTCTTGACAACTTGTAAACCAGTCACTTTGTGCCTTTATAGACCCCCCCACTGATGTGAAGACACCTTCCCTCACAGCTGATATTTTGAACTACTACATCCATATAAGAAAACAAGTCCACGAGAACCAAAATATGACCTTGAATTTATCCCACCTGAATTTAGAGATCATCTGAAGAACAGATTTGATACATTAAACACTAA
>NW_006408588.1:13757047-13766216 GCF_000296735.1 Chrysochloris asiatica
ATCAACTATCAACACTCACGGAAGCAGCAGTCAAGAGATCAGACGATGTTTTGCATTGGGCAAATCTGCTGCACAGGAATTTCTTAAAGTGTTGAAGAGCAGAGATGTCAGCTTGAGGACTAAGGTGCACCTGACCCAAGCCATGGTCTTTTCAACAACCTTTTATGGATGTGAAAACTGGACAGTGAATAAGGAAGACTGTACAAGAATTGATGCCTATGAGTTGTGGTGTTGGAAGAGAATACTAAAAGTGTCATGGGCTGCCAAAAGAACCAATAGATCTGTTCTGGAAGAAGTGCAGCCAGAGTGCTCCTTTGAGGCCAAGATGGCTAAACTTCGTCTCTCACACTTTGAACATATTGTCAGGAGGGAATAGTCGCTGGAGAAGGATATCATGTTTGGTAATATGGAGGGTTGAAGAAAAAGAGGAAGACCCCAAACGAGATGGATTGGCCAGGTGGCAGCATTGATGGCGTCAAGTGTGGCAGCGGTAGTGAGATTGGCCCAGGATCGGACATTGTTTTGTTCTGCTGTACATGGGGTTCCGACTCAATGGCACCTGACAACAACAACAACAACATCCTTAAGTATAGGTCAAGTTCATCAAATTGTAGCAATTTACACTTGACTCCTTTATCAATTTTTTTTTTTTTATCTTCTTCTAGTCGAGTTCTGATGATCAAAACACTGAAGCTAAATCAAATGGGTACTATGTGCAACTTTGGGCGTTCTTGTGTATCTCCCCTCACTTCATCTCAGCTGGACATTCGCTCTCAGCTCTAGCTCTCCATGGTTACTCGACCTTTGCTTTTGATTTCTCCTTCCTGTTCCAAGAAGAGGATCTGGCGTGGGCTGAGTTCCGACTGCAACTTTCTAGCCCTGCAAACCTTCTCTCCAAAGCCCCACTTGTCTTCAGGATTTTCCACCAACCAAAGCAGGACACAGAGCAGAACCTAGTCAGCTACCAGGAGCATCTTAAGGTGGACCTGTTTACTGTCACTCCACCTCAAGTCACCTTCTCCCCAGGCGGCCTGGTCTTGGAGGTAACCAGGCTATTCCCTTAGTGCCTGAAGCACCCCACAAAGCTGGAGGAACAGATGGCCAGGCAGGCTGGAGAGTGTCGGCAGTGACTCCCCAAACCACCCACTACTGATGTGCTCCTCATGCTCTACTCCAACCTCTCCCAGGAGCAGAGGCGGTTTGGCAGCTCCATGCTGCTGTGGGAGGTTGAGAGCTCCTGGCAGGCCCAGGAAGCAGAGCTGTCCCAGGAGAGAGGCAGACGGCACCGGCGAAATCACTTGCCGAACAGACACCAACTGTGTCGGATGGTCAAGTTCCAAGAGGACTTCAACCAGATTGAATGAAGCTGCTGGATCATCTACCCCATGCAGTACAATGCTTATCACTGCGAGGACAGAGTATTCCAACCCTGTGGGGGATGAGTTCCATCCGACCACACATACATCCAGAGTCTGCTGAAACATTAGCAGCCCCACCAAGTCCTTTCTGCTTGCTGTGTCCCCATGAAGACCAAGCCATTTAGCATGCTTTATGTGAAAAATGGCAGAGCCCTTCTAGGCCACCATAAAGACATGATTGTGGAAGAATGCAGATGCCTCTGAAGAGATTCTGAAGGGATTTGGCTGTACCCTGGAAGGTTGGAATGCACCTAGAAGACATGATTACCATCTAATCCAATGAAAAGAAGCAAAGAGGGAGGAATGTTTACTCTGGCCACCAGAACAGAAGAGGAAGGGCTGCCCACCCTAAGAATGGAGGGATCTGTGAAGTAAATCCCACAAGCATTTCCTCCTAAAGCTCTTTTTCAGTGAATTCTGGCTAAACAGAGACTGATATTGGAGAGAGGAAGAAAGAAACTAGTGACTGGGGTAGCTGGGCTTTCTCTCCACTGAAGATGGTGGCAAGTACAGAGCACTAGGGTGTGAGTGCTTTATTGATTGTTTTAACTTGTGAACCCCCCGAAGAGGCGTGTAAAAATTGGGGTGCATGTGATTTTTTTTTTTTTTTTTTTTTAGGTAGGACAAGGTTTATAACTTGAATATATTTTCAAAAAGATACCTCCCCTCAAAAAAATTTAAGTATCACTCTTAAATATCAAGTCTGTCTGCTCTTGTTGACCCAGGCTAGGTTGGGGGAACCTCCACGTTTTACCCACTGGACTGGCTGCATATCCAGAGGTTCCCTGCAGTGGGTCTCTGCTAATGAGTTGCACAAACAATAAAGCCATTTAGAGTCCCGCTATAAAGGCTGTGCCTTTATAGAGAGAAACACAAACTCATTCAAGAGAACTGGTCAGGTGAAACTCCAGAACGTGGAGCCCTTCAGCATCCCTGAATCAGTCAGGCTTGGGCAGACACTATACAAATCTATGAAAGCTGGTGACAATTGGGAGAAAAAAAGAACATCATACATGAAGAATACAAAAGGTCACTAAGATACAATAGTAAATAAATGCTATCAGCACTGCTTGTGAGGGTTGGAAATGTAAAGGTAGATGTTTTGTAGCAAGGAGGGGAGTGATTAACTTTTCAGTCTAGGAGTGGAGGTCCCTGGGACCATCAAGGGAGAAGAGCAGAGAGCAACACCCTACCCAGAGAAGCAGTGATGCCTGAGATGGAGGCAGAGACGATGATGTGGAGAGATGGAGCAGTTGGGGACTTTAGACACAGAGAGGGAGGGGAGCTGTGTGCTGACGACCTGGGGGCAGGATTGCAGAGTATACCCTTTGGTTGGTTGATGATGCATGGAGGGGATTGTAACCATAGCAATGAAACAATATACGATAGGATGAATGTAAAACGAATGCTCTCCCATGTAAACTATCACACAATTCACAATAAAACATTAAAAAAAAAAAAAAAGGTCACTAAGACAGGAAAGAAAGCACCAAAATGGATGTCAGAAAAGATTTTGAAACTTGCTCTCCAACATAAGATGGAAGGAACTTGAAGAAATGAGAAAGTAAAAGAAATGAACAGAAAATGTCAAAAGACAGCTTAAGAAAACTAAGTATTACAATGGAATGTGCAAAGACCTGGAGTTAGAAAACCAAAAGGAAAGAACATGCTTAGCATTTTTCAAGATAAAAGAACTGAAGAAAAAAAATCAATACTGAAGGATTCTATGGGCAAAATATTGAATGATGCAGAAGGCATCAAAAGATGGAAGGAATATACAGTCATGTATCAAAAAGAAATGGCTGATGTTCAATCATTTCTAGAATACTATATATAATTAAGAACAGATGAAACTGTAGGAAGAAGTCCAAGCTGGACTGAAGGCATTAGCAAACACCAAGACTCCAGGAACGGACAGAACACAAATTGAAATCTTTCAACAAACTGATGCCGCACTGGAGGTGCACACTCATCTATGGTAAGAAATTTGGAAAACAGCTACCTGACCAACTGATTGGAAGAGATCCATATTTGTGCCCATTCAAAAGAAATATGACCCAATAGAAGGCAGAAATCATCTGCCAACATCGTATACAAGTAAAATTTTGCTGAAGATGATTTAAAAATGATTACAACACTACATCAAAAGGGAACTGCTATAAGAAATTCAAACCAGATTCAGAAGAGGATGTGGATCGAGGAATATTATTGCTGATGTTAGATGGATCTTGGCTGAAAGCAGAGAATATCACAAAGATGTTTATTTGTGCTTTATTGACTATGCAAAAGCTTGTGACTGTGTGAATCATGATTAGTTACGGATAACATTGTGAAGAGTGAATTCTCCAGATATTTAATTGTGCTCATGAGGAACCTGTCCATAGACTAAGAGACAATTGTTAGGACAGGACAAGAGGATACTGGATGGTTTAAGATCAGGAAAGGTATGTACCAGGGTTGTATCCTTACACAATATCCTTTTCACAGAACCAACTTGACAGCACCTAACAACAAGGAAGTGAATTGTATACAACTAAGGATCAGCACAACTCAGGATGCAGTAGTTCTCCAGTCAGAAAAGCTTCTTCTCTGCAGTATTGTAGGCACGCCTCACTCTTATCCTCAGCTCCTCAGACATGTGGGCCCTTGGCCTCTGCCCTCATCAGGCAAGCATTACAAAGCTCCTTTAACCAGTCTGTAAGTGCCCAAACGGTACAGCCAGCCTCCGGCCCATAGACTCAGTTTCTCCATGCTGCTCCACTTTTCCAGGTAGGGATCTCATGCTCTACTCAAACCTCTTCTTTCTTGATGAATCCACACCTTAACTGGAAATAGGGTCTTTGCAGATACCATCAGGTTAAGATGAGATCAGACTGGATTAGGGTGGGCCCTAAATCCAATATGATTGGTGTCCTTATAAGAAGAAAGGTATTTGGACATAGACACAAAGACACAGAGAGGAGACAGACAGAGACACAAAGGGGAGAAGCCATGTGAAAGCAGGGGCAGAGCATGGAGTGATGCAGCTATAAGACAAAGAATGCCAAGGATGACTGGCAACCTCCAGAAACTAGAAGGAATCATCTTTCCTGATGGCCCAGAGATCATCTGTTCCTGTTTCTGAGATGGTTCCCTTTAAACTGGTGTTAGAGTCCAATATACCCTATTTGCATGACCCATCTAATCATGTGGCAGGAATTAAGAAGACTTTGGATTCCTGGTGTAGTGCTGCAGGATAATCCGCTGGACCAAAAGATCAGTTTGGACAGCAAAGTTGGCAATTAAAACCCACCAGCTGTTCCTTGAAAACTCTATACAGGGTCAGTATGGGTCAGAACTGACTTGACAGCACTTAAAAACAGCAACAAGACTTTGTATAGAAAAGTCACATCAAGTAAATTCACAGTACTGCAGACACTCAGAGGCCTCGCCTTTTCCTCTTTTTCACTGTGTGCAAGAAGACTTGTGTGAAGATGTGCAAACACAAGGGGCATCATAGAGTTTACTGGTCACCAGCCATGCCTATCGCCCCCTGCCCTGGCTCCAAGCCTAGAAGCTCTCCCCACTCAATGCTTCCCACTACAGACTCCATACACATGGGCCCCTGCACCACCTCCCTCCCATGCCACCCCAAATGCCTCCTCTGTGCCACCCCCTCTAGACCTAACAGATCTGTGATGTGTTTGGGGAGGAGCTACTTTATGGTTTCTGAGCATTTATTTCAACCTTGAGTGAAACGAGACATAAAGAGTCATGTTCCACATGGACCAGTGCATTCACATACAGCCAATGGGTGTGTATTCTTCCACGTGATGCACAGATTCCCTTCATCTTCTCCTAGGAGTTCTCAGGGGCATTCTGGTCAGATGGGCCATCAAGTGCCTACAATACAAAACTCGTTTCCTGGGCACTATGAGAAATTTAGAATTTTCCACACTCGCACACTTAGGAAACATCGTCAGCCTGGAAAAAGACTTCATATTGGGTGAAGACCAGGGCCAATGAGAATGAGGAAAACTATCAATTAACTAGACTGACACAACAGCCACAATGATGGGCTCAAACACACCCACCATCTTTAACACAGCACAGGACCGTGAGTCAGAGCCAACTTGATGGGAGGTTATAAAATAAGGTCAAGTCTAAATGTCCAGCCCCAATGGAAGCTCAAGTGGAAAAGGACTGATTTCAAATCATTTAAAAAAAAAAAAAAAACTTATTACAACAAATACCAACACAAGCACAGCCTCTAGCAAAGGAATTCCTGTGCTACACCACATGGGTGAACTTACTTTTGTTTTCCATATAGGTATCAGAGCTGGCAATAACCATAGCTGATACAACTATATCCCAGAACAACAAATAAAACCAGGTCATTTCTTGAAATACACTGGAATAAGATGTGACTTGTCTATACAAGTATATATGGGGGCTGGGGAAGAGACTACAGATGTGGGTAGGTGTGTCCGTGATCAAAAGTAGCTCTACCCAGCCAAGACAACCATTCTAGCCATCTCATCTTATATCCTACTGTAGCTTCTAACATCCAACAATATCATCTCCTACCCGTTCCATACTACCAAGACCCAATATATGAGGGGGCTTCAAAAAATGCCATAATCTTTTAGTCCTATTTTCCTACAAACTAAAGCCCACTGTATCTGTACTGCATCTCTGTACATCCTTTCTCTGTTCAGGCTTCAGAGGAAAGAGATTTTCTCGTTTCTGATTTTAAAAGACCATTCTGTCACTTCTATCAAAGACCACCTTCGGCAACCTGCATTAACTCCCACCACCTCCTCTTCTTCCCCACCTGTTTCTGGGGCCCCAGATACATCTGGGGTTAGGCCCTGGACAAACTCTGTATGCAGTGGTAGCCCCCATTTCCTTAATCACTCTTACCCAGATTACTCAGGACCTGGGGCTCATCCTTATCACCATGCACCATCAAACTCCCATCTCTTGAGTCCATCCCCCATGCTCTCCTCTCCCTCAGGCTGACAGAGATGCTTCTTTATATGGCCTTAGTCCCAACTTCCCAACCTTAGATCCACTGTCCTCCACCCTGAACAGCACCTTTACTCAACAAAACCATTCACCATCTACCCACCCTGCTTGACGCTTTCCTGTCCTGGAACCTTTGCTCAGCCACCTGAAAAGCCCTCCCAATCCCACTCAACTTTGAGGGCCTAAGTCAGATGCCACCTTCTTCAGGAAGCCTCCATCCACTCAAATACAAAGGGGCTTTAAAAAGTTCATGGGGGAGAGAACAAACAAGATGGTGGATCGGGTGGAAGTGCAGGGAAGAGCTCCACCAGCAAAAACACAGAATACCGGACCAAGCAGGCTCAGGGGATGGTCTCAGAACTCTGAACCACATATAAAGGAATATTTAGAAGGTTGGAAGGCTTACAGCTGGGGTAATTTCTGGCAGAAGCAAGAAATCCATTGCTTTCTAGTTCAGAACGCTCAGCTGCTCCAGGAGCCGCCATCTTGAGTGAGACCAAGTAGGGGAGGGATCAGAACAGCCACAGACGCCTGGCAGAACTGCGGAGATAAAAGTGTGGACATTCTTTTCTTTTGGTATCTGTTCATTTGTCCTTTGCTGTCTGAGCACCTCCACTCTGGTGACTATAGAGGTGTCTGAACTAGCGGACACCCCAGCCCACACTTGGAGGATTATACTACGCATGCACACAGATGTCCTCGAAATTTAAAGAGACAGTTTCCAATTAAAACCAAACGGCCACAGCCGGCCCTAAACTGTTTATAACTAGAAAAAAGGCCTGAATATGGATTGTGCAGTGGGACAAGCAGACAAAAAAGGAAATAGGCCAAAAATTAAATCCTAAGTTATGTCAAAAAGACCAACAGTGGCATCTTGAAACTTCTCAAGAAGAAGAGTGAAAAGGGAAGCCCATTTCCTGATCACATCTACCTGGAGGCAAACAGAAAGCATAAAAAATACCAAAATACACACCCATCTAAGTATTAAGGCCACAGATAACCCCTGAAGATGCCCAAAAACAGAAGCAGATGACCATATCTGCACATGTCCAGAAACGAGATAAAGTGATTGAGGCAAATGAGCTGGAAATAGACCTACACTCCATACTGGAAGATGGGCAGGCTTTGGAAATGCCTGAGAAGGAATTCAGAAAAATTATTATAAAAGGTATCAAAACACTATACAATGGAGTTGAGAAAAATAAGGAAGAAGTCAGGAAAGTGCTACAGGAACAATCAAATAAGATAGCTACAGCATTGGAAACAATTCAAAACTTACAGAAAGAGGTCCAAACGATTAATAATAAAATATCAGAAATGGACAATATATTGAAAGGGCAAAGGAGAAGAATTGAAGAGATAGAAGCTAGAAGTAGTGAGCTAGAAGATAAATCTCTCAACACTACTAAGATAGACGAACAAATACAAAATAGGATAAAAAAATCTGAAGAAAGCCTAAGACTCATGTTGGATAACATGACGAGGAATAACATAAGAATTATTGGCATTCCAGAATAGGAACAATCACACAAGCCCACGGAGGAGATAGTTGAAGAGCTTCTGGAAGAAAATTTTCCTAACATCATGAAAAGTGAAAAGATAAGCATTCAAGAAGCTCAACGAACCCCAGGATGGATAGACCATAAAAGACAATCACCAAGACATATAATAATCAAGCTCTCCAAAATCAAACATAAGGATAGGATCTTGAAAGCAGCTAGGGAAAAGAGAAATATAACATACAAAGGAAAGCAAATCAGATCAAGCTCAGATTTCTCAACAGAAACCAAGCAGGCAAGAAGGCAATGGGGAGGCATATATAAAACCCTGAAGAAAAAAACTGCCACCCAAGAATCCTCTACCCAGCAAAGCTGTCATTCACATACGATGGTGTAATCAAAACATTCCAGGATAAGCAGAAGCTAAGGGATTTTGCCAAAGCCAACTCTGCTATGAAAAACATCCTAAAGGACGTTCTGTGGACTGAGAACCAACAAGAACAAACAACTACAGAATGACGTACATGGCAGCATCAACCTGAACTCAATCAACACATGGAATAGTCAAGAACAGAATAAATTTGTAAGAACAGAAGATCTGGGAGGTCAGTCTATGATGAAAACAATTACAATATGAAAGAAAGTAAACACAGAGGAACAGAGATAGAGGTGGTGGGAAGTTCAGGTAGATTACTGGATAAAATAGACTATCTTAAATGGAGGAAAGAACTAATGGAATTTATTAAGGTAACCACAATGGGGTTGGGGTGGGGGGTTTAGTTTGGGTGTTGGGGAGGGAAATACAAGAAGGGGGAGGAGGCAAAAGAACAAGATAGATAGGGGAACACTGAGACAAGTTTGCATGGCCTAGTGGGACAGAGGTAAATAGCGATGCATACTCAACCTTGGAACAACAGGGCTCTGAGATATAGTGATCTAGGTATAGCTTGAAGAGGGTAAATAATACTAAAATCCTTGACTGCCTTATGAATATTAGTTTCCCTTGTCTACTATTATAAAATAGACACTTAAGTGGGATAGAAAGGAATGTTGGGAAACATGATTAGAGAAAACTTGTAAACCCGCCTTCAGCCTATAACTGATTGGAATACCTAAAGGGGATTCTACAACTTGCCCAGTGAAATAGGACTCGTGCAAAGTCTTTACAGAGTATAGGACCTTAGGTGGAGTCCTGAGTCCCATCTAGAACCTTATGAGGTGAGACATTCCCACTAGAAAGGACAA
>NW_006408588.1:13767486-13773930 GCF_000296735.1 Chrysochloris asiatica
AGGGGGCGGGTTTCTAGGATATACCCTTTGGCTGGTTGATGATGCATGGAGGGGATTGGAACCATGGCAATGAGATGATATACAATGGAATGAATGGAAGACTAAGGTTCTCCCATGTAAACTAGCATATAATTCACAATAAAATATTTTTAAAAAAGTTTTGTAACAAAAAAAGTAGAGTGGTTAATTTTACAGTCCAGAAACAGAGGACCATCAAGAGAGGAATGCACAAGCACAGAATGCTTATCCAGAAACCTTATCCAGAGAAGCAGCAGAGCCAGAGATGGAGGCAGAGATGGAGCCAGAGATGGAGCCAGAGATGGAGGCAGAGATGGAGCCAGAGACGGAGGCAGAGATGGAGCCAGAGATGGAGCCAGAGATGGGGGCATGGAGAGGGAGAACAGCTGAGGACTCGAGATTCATGGACAAAGAGAGGGACTAAGAGCTGGTGGCCAGGAGGCAGACTTGCAGAATATGCCCTTTGGAGATTTAAATTATTATATTTGCCTGAGTGGGTTTTTTTGTGTGTTTTTTTAAAAAAGCTAAAGTGGATAAAGAGAAATACTGTTAACTGATGATACATGGAGGGGATTATAATTAATGTAATGAAACAAGGTATATGATTTATTGAATATAAAACTGATGATATGCCCTGTAAACTTTCACTCAATCCACAATAAAAACCTTAAATTAAAAAAAAAAAAATTCATGGGCGCTAACTCCGGTTTTGGTGGTGGCAGAGACAGCCAGGTAGGAAAGGCTCCATGGGGGAGGGATTGAAAACCCAGAAAAGCTGCGCTCACGGAACACCACCAGAGCTCTGGATCTACCATAAGGTGCGGGGCATCAGTTTCCCATACGCACAAGCGGGGAAATCACGATATAAAGGAAAATACTGCGAGTTAGGAATCACTGGAGACGGGATTCTCTCTGCAGCCACCCCAGGTGGAGTTCAGAGGGCGGGGCTACAGCCAGACTGGCACAGGGAACCAGCACTAAAAGCAATGCAGTGACATTTGCAAAGGGAGGTGTGGGGTATTCTACACATTTTTTCCTCCTCTTCCCTGTCATGCCTTCTTTGCCCAGCCTGGACACCTTCAGGAAGGTGGGTGTGCTCCCCCCAAAAAAAATCCAGCACTGACCCCACAGTTTTCCCATGGCCCAGAGAGAAAGCTTGGCAGGTGATTATGGAATCAGCCTCGGGGTCGCAGCCCTATAATTAACTTGTGCAGGATCCTTTACTCCAGCCTATCTAGCAAGAAAAAAGCAGGCTCTTCAGTACCTGACAGACAAACCATATGAATAATCTGTAAAACCCCAACATAAAAGGATGCAACTATCTTGAAAATTACGCTATGCACACGCAGACACCTAACTGACCTTCAGAGACAAAAATAGTAGACAGTCTTTCTCCCATTAACTTCTCAATATCTATCTGGGCACCTCTATGGTGGTGACTAGAGGAGGGGCCTGAGTAAGTGGACACCCCCACCCACTGCTGGAGGCTTCTACGGTGCACACACACTACTTATGTAGCAAAGCGACTGGACAGCCAGCCATAGTTTTATTTTTGTTTCAAAGTGATTTTTGTCTCTGCTTTTATATTGCTTCTGCTTTTGGTCCTTTTGGTCTCACTTTTTTCCTGGAGGTAGGACCTTTTTCTCCCTATGTTACCCAAGAAGAGACAGCAATCCTGGCCATATAGCCAAGCTACATGCATACCCCATAATATTCCACTATTGAGACAAGAGCCAATAACAGCTGCTAAGCATTACATGTGAAAAGGGAAGTCTATCTCCTGATCATATCCACAAGGAGGCAGCCAGTAAGCTTAATAACACAGCAACAAACATCCATTTAAGCATTTAAAAAACCCACATAACTGCTGGAAATGAAAAACAAAAGATCTCAAAACATGTCCAAAAACAGAAAAGAGTAACTGAGACAAATGAGCTGGAGACAGACAAAGGTTCCCCAGAAGAGGCAGAGCAGGTTTTGGATTTGCCTGAGAAGGAATTCAGAAGAATGATATGGAAACAAATTCAAATGCTCTGAAAAGGGGTGGACGAAAACAAGGAAGAAGTTGGGAAAGTACTACCAGAGCAATCAAACAAGATTGATACAGCATTGGAAACCATTCAAAACCTGCAAAAAGAGGTTCAGATTATTAATAATAAAAATATCATAAATGGACAATACACTGAAAGGGGAAAGGAGCAGAATAGAAGAGATGGAAGCCAGAACTAGTGATCTGGAAGACAAATCTCTCAATACTGCTAAGATAGAAAAGCAAGCAAAAAAAAAAAAGGATAAAAAATATCTGAAGAGAGCCTTAAGATCCATGTTGGATAACATGAAGAGGAACAACTTAAGAATTATTGGCATTCCAGAACAGGAAGAGCTTCTGGAAGAAATTTTCCCTAGCATCTTGAAAGATGAGAAAAAGTTCATGGGAAATTTCATTATCTTTCTATTCTATTTTTCCATGAACTTTTTGAAGCCTCCTCATATAGTCTGTCTGTCTGTCTCTCTCTTGTAAACTCCTCAGCACTTTATACAGCCAAGGATTACAACAATGGGTGTAGTGTCTTATGACCCCAGCCTGCAGGACTGGAACGAGGTCTTATTCATACACTTGTTCACAAGTGTTTCGAACTGCTTGAAGAAGCTAGAGAATGAGTAAATGAAGGAAAGGGTACTTAACCACAGAATCTCAGACTGGTAGGGCCTAGAGGGGGCCTCAGAGGATCCCTACTCCAGATGAGGATGGGGTTGCCAGCATCAGTGGGAAGAACCATGCCACGACATCCTTCCAGATAGAACCCAAAGCTCATGGGGGTCAAACTGGTCAACAGTCACATGGTTTGGATGCACAGGCATCAGCTCATTCTCCTTCTGCAGCATGGATCAGTATGGGAGGACAAATAACCACCTGGTCAGAGCTCTCCTTTGCAGGGTTGGACAAGGTCTCCTACACCTCTCTAGACTCTCAAGCTCAGACGCCATCTGCTGGCCAAGGTCAGCACTGCACTTGGACCCATAGGCCCAAGGGCAGTCAGGGAACCAAGCTGAGACCACCCTCAACCTACTGGAGTCGGAGGCCACTTTTGAAGCAGCAGAAATGGCCCTATCTCCTAGAGTTTGTGTCCTGATTGCTTCCCTAAACCAGTCCCTCAGAATTTATGCCTAACATTCAAAATAAGAGAGAGAAAAATAAAGTAAGTTTCTTTCTGGTAATACTGAGAGACTACCATGACAGACAAGGAGCTCTGGTAGCATAAAGGTTATGAGTTAGTCTGCTAACCTCAAGGTCAGCAGTTCGATACTATCAGTGGTTCCATGGGAGAAAGACTAGGCTCTCTGCTCCCGTAAAGATTTACAGCCTCGGAAACCCTAGACAGGGTCTCAATGGGTCGGAACCGACTCCACGGCACTTAACAACAACAGCCATGACAGACATACACACACATACATATACTCTGAAGGCTGCTTTCTAGAAGGATCTCTACCAAGCAGAAGCTGTCTACGTAAGGGACAAAGCACTGCCCCTGCCCCTTAGCTGTGAGCCCCGGCACAGAGCTGCTAAGCCTATCCCCCATGAGCATCACGCCTGCCCTCACTTCCCTTCTGGACACTGATGGGCAGGATGCTACCCAGGGCTTGGTTTGATCCAGAATCTAATGTCAATAAAGCCTGGAGACACAATTGCTAGAGTCTCCACCACACCCTCTAACCCCATTCTGGGGATAGAAACCTCAGGGCCAGCCCCATGCACCTTGCACAGGGATTGGCCTAAGATAATGATTCTCCATGGCCACTACTGGACTCCTGGTGTAGCACTGTAGAATCAGCACTGGACTGCAAATCACAAAGTCAGCAGTTCAAATCCACCAGCTGCTCGTCAGAAACCCTATACAATGTCACTATGAGTCAGAACCAACTCGATGGCACTTAACAACAATAATAAGGCCTCTACTGAAGACCTGGTGTGGTGCTATAGGATAAGCACTGGGCTGCTGATCACAAGGTCAGAAGTTCAAACCCACCAGTCACTCCTTGGAAACCCTATACACAGTCGCTATCAATTGAACTGACTCAACAACACTTAACAACAACAATAACAGAGGCCTCTACTTAAGGCAGGGGTCTCCATTAGGCATAGAGAGACTTAATTTCGGAGAAGTTCCACAGTCTTTGAGCTCCTGATAACCACAGAGCCTACTCAAGAGCTGGGACCTCAAAAGAAGGAGGTGATATACGGCAGACTCAACCACACTGTGGACTCCAGGGATAAGACAGAGCTGTCCCTGGAAGGTTCTAGGCTACTATAGAACTCAAGATTAACAGCCCGGCTCAAACATGTTCTGTGGGTGAGAGCTGCTCCCTTGGAAATGTCATGGGAGGGGCTGGAGGAGGAGGGAAATGCAGAGTGAGTGACTTTCCCCGCCCTCACGCCCCCTCACTCACCTACCCCACTTCCCACACAGCCCCTTTCCCCTCCCTCCACCCACAGACTGAGAAAGTGTGTCAGCAGGGAACAAATGCTGTCTTCCCAGGAGACTGTGTGCCTGTGGGGGCTGTGGTAAGAAACCAGAGGTTGCTGAGCTCCCCAGCTGTGAGAGACACCCCCTCACAACCATGACCTTGACACCAGCCTCAAAGAGCACGAGGTACACGGTGGGGCTCAGGACCACGTGGCAGAGGGGTGGAGAAGAGGCCAACCCAAACAACCTTCAGCCAGCTGAGTGGCCCACTCTGACTAATGACATCCGGAACATTCCATCTTGCTCTTCCCCAGAAGGGAGGAAGCCACTGACCTGCTCTTGCCTCCCCACCTCCCTCCAGAGACAAATCGGTCTCCAAGGGTTAAACTCCTGCTGCCTCCCAACCCCTCGCATCCACCCCCACTGAGCTGCCACATGCCAGCAACTATGCACTTCACACTGTTATTACAGTGATTTATTTAGTTTTAATTTGGGGGTGAATCTCTTGCTGTTGGAAGGAGGAGGCCAATAGTCTTGGCAAGACACAAAGTCATGCACTGTGCCAATCCCATCTTCTTGGCCTGGGGTCCGTCCAACTTAACTGCTCCTCCTCACTCGTGGTCTGGCCCCTGACTCCAGCATTAAAGCAGTCTGCTCTTTGCTCAATCATGTGGCAGAAATGTTTCTGGGTGGCAAGGGCATCTGCAGAGGTTTCTTTGCTTATCTCCTGTGACATTCAGTTAGCAAAGTCCTGCTCCAGGCCAGGTCATCTGACTGAGAAGGAGACAGCTTCAGCTCCGAGCTGGGCAACTGGCACCAGATCTACATTAAGGGGCCGATGACCAGGGCCAGTTCCATGCAGATCGAAGAAAATGGAGCAAGAGGTTGTCAGGCCTCAGCCCTTAGCTTAACTAGGCATCTGTTATATGCCAGACACCGTTCTGAGCACATACGGATATAGGGGTACAAAGGTAATCCTGCTCACATCTGTAAAGTGTTAATGTCCTGCAGCAGAATTGCCATCCACATCTAATCACACCACAAGTTGCACACGTAGAAGAAGCAAACTTCTGCAGAGCCCAAAGGAGAGAGAGCCAGGGAAGTCTTCACACAAGAGGTGGGATTTTGCCAGGACACCCATTTGCCAATGCCCCACCTTCAATGGATAGATAAACAAACGACCTTGAACCACAAGGAGTCACTTGGCAGGGAGCACAGAGTAAAGATACTGCAGGAGGATGGTAGACGCTGGGCAAGGTGCCACGGGTTCAGTGTGCACAGTAAGGCTGACAAGCAGCCCAGAGCAACAAGAGCAGAGGGACCAACGGTAAGAGTAGCAATATCTGTCGAGCATTTGCACTAAGCATCTTCCCTTCAAGATCTCGTCTAACTGTTGTCACAACAACGCTGTGAGGTGAGGTGGGCACCATGGTTACTTCCATTTTACAGATACAAGATGCCCAGACGATAAATCATTTCTTCAAGGGCACACTGCTTGAAGGGCAGAGAAGAGCTCAAGCCTATATAATCTGGCTCAGGAGCCCAAACTCAAACCACCAGGCCACTCTGTCCTCCACATTCTGCTTGTCAGACTGACAAGCAAGCTGGCCCCAGATTGAGGTGGACTGAAAACCCTGCTCAAGGTTTCATTCTAGATCAACCAGGAGTCATTCAAGGTTTTAAACTCATCTCAACTCAGGCCTCTACTTGTAAAAGGCTTGACTTCAAGCTCATTTTGCCTAGAAAACTCTGGAAGGATGCTCTAAGAGTAGAATTTTTAAGGCAGTGACTGGTGATGAGGAGAGGAAGATGTTTTTGTTTTGCATTAGGCAAATCTGCTACATAAGATCGGGTGGTTTTTTTTGATGTTTTATTGTGAATTATGTGATAGTTTACATGGGAGAACATTAGTTTTACATTCATCCTATCGTATATCGTTTCATTGCCATGGTTACAATCC
>NW_006408588.1:13774030-13781942 GCF_000296735.1 Chrysochloris asiatica
TTCAATGTTTTATTGTGAATTATGTAATAGTTTACATGGGAGAACATTAGTTTTACATTCATCCTATCGTATATCGTTTCATTGCCATGGTTACAATCCCCTCCATGCATCATCAACCAACGAAAGGGTATACACTACAATCCTGCCCCGCAGTCATTAGACGAAGATGTTTTAATGGGGATCTCTGAGGTCCCCTCAGATTATACCACTGATTCGTAAGGCTGGGCTTGGTTCACTGCAGACGTCTGCCTAGCCCTCTCTCCACCTCCAACCAGAACAGGCCAGCCAGGGTCCACACCTGGTGTGTGCCCCTGGTGTGGGGAGCCACGCCTCCTGCTGGCTACTGGCACACCGACAAGGGTGTGAAGGAGTACAGAAGGCCTGGCATACAGAAGGGCCCTCAGCCCCTTTCTCTGTGGCTCCAGGGGCCAGAGTAAGAAGGCAAGTGTTAGCCCTTAATAAGGAAGCTCTTGCTTCAGAATTCATAATTACAACAGAAGGGGCCCCTCTGGGCAGTGGAGAAGCAAGTAAGTATCCCATCACTTGAGGTGATCAAGCATAGGCTGGAGAATGTTCCAAAGAGACCAAGCGCTGGATGACTGGGACAGTTCATCAGCAGCATCACACTGCACAGTACTGGGACACTTGCTAACGGCGCCTTTGGACATTTTACCTTATTACCTTCCTTCCATGCCTTGTCTGCAATGTTATCTACCTCATACATGTGCCATAAAGATTAGAAGAGACAGTGTATGCAATGGTACAGTTGTTGGTATGCACTGAACTCCCAATACATGACAGATGATTGTTGTTGTTGTTGTTATGTGCCGTGGAGTCGGTTCTGACTCATAGCGACCCTGTACAGGGTTCCAAGGCTATAAATCTTTATGGGAGCAGAAAGCCTCATCTTTCTCCCACAGAACAGCTGGTAGTTTCGAACTGCTGACCTTGCGGCTCACAGCCTAATTTGTAACCACTACGCTACCAGATAGGCTGCATTATATGTCGCATATTAAAACGCAGTTCAAAACAGTCTAATAGCAGCAATTTCATATGTTCCAACACATATTTTTTTACTTAGGGCCACTGAAGTTCCTCCTAACCTCTTTGAGTTCAGCTGTGAAATTTGGTTCTGTGGATCCCTTGGCCCACCCGGCCCCTCCTGACAGGCAGGTACCTCCTTGCCCAGGTCCTCGCGGATGACCTGGCGGACCTCTTGCATGCTGCTCTGTGGGGCCTGGCTATGCAGCACCTTCAGCGTGCTGGTGTACTCCTCCGGCAGCAGGTAGTCCAGAGCCCCCAGGTGCTGGCCCACCTTGATGAAGGTGCCCCGGTTGGCACAGCAGAGCTCACAAAGACGCTTGGCAGAGCGAAGGTGTACCTGCAGGGACACAGACCAGGGCCAGAGACCTGTGAGTGCAGGCTGAGCTTAGTCATCATTTCCTTTCCTACCCTTCAACTTAAAACAAACATTTCATCCCCAGTGTTCAGGGTACACACACTTTCTCCTTCTCCTTTGGGCTCCTGTTACACAAAAAAAAGTCAACTTCAACCTCACCGTGAGACCAGCCTGCTCAGAAGGCGTCATCTAGACTTACCTGGCCGGGGTCCCATCACTCAAAAGCCAGCTTAGAAAAGCTGTTTAACTAAGTCTAATCTACTGAGTTCATGTGTTTGCCACCCGCCCCTAAGATATACTAATAGTACTTTGTTTGGAGCGCCACAATTTTAAAAACATGCACATATACATTATTTATTTTCATCCTCACAGTAGCCCTGGGAGGCAGGTACTGGTATCTTCAAAGACGAAGAACTCAGTTGTTTTGCTTAAAAAGAAATAACTAATCAATGTCAAAAAAAAAAAAAAAAATGTAGAAAAAAACTCCAAATCTAGGTCTTTTTAATCCCGGCATAAAAAGCTGGTATGGTGCTGTAGGATAAGCACTGGACCACAAGATCAATTTAAACTGCAAGGTCGGCGGTTCAAACTCACCAGTCGCCCTGAGTTAGAACTGATTCAATAGCACTTAACAACAATACCAACAGAAAGCTTTAGCAAGGGTATCCTATCAACCAGAAGAGTGTGGGGATATCTGACAGATGGGATAGACAGCTGGAAGGCTGTTGAGGGCAGAACAGCCTTAACTTATGCCCTGATACCCATCTGCCTTCCAGAGCCGGGAGGTAGCCCCATACGCCCCAGGCTGTGCATTGCCACAGCCCATCTGAGCGTCCTAGAACTACTGGGGTCTGCCTTCCAGGACCTACAGCCTCTGGGACAGAACAGGACAGTAGACACACATAGAAGACAGATCACAGAGCCCTTGGGGAATGAATGGTACCCCCTTCCACCAGCCAAGTTCACAAAGACAGACTGAACATCCGTGCTGGGTGTACACTCTGATAAATGCCCATGAAGGATGCCAACATAATTAAGCACACATTCCAGGCAATAAAGCCATGTGAAGAGTTAAACAGTAGTTAGCAACAAAGATGGAAGAAACGATCAAAGATCCTATATAATTAGCTGCCCAGTGAACCACACAGGAAACCGTCACTTTAGAAATTAAGAATATTGTAGTCCTGAACACACCCACATCCCAGCAGCCAGGGAGCCCATCTGCCCGCCTCTCGCCCCAGCAGAGTGGAGGCCTCAGAATCCAGGATCCGAGAGCTTCTGGCCTCTGCTGGACATATCTGCCCTTGCTTCCCACCCCAGCCCAATCTTGAGAAAACCTATGTACACCTGAACCCACCCACCTTCCTGGGGGCAGTCCTCCCATGTTGAGAATACCTGGTCCAAGCTTGACCAATGAGAGTCTGTTTTCTCTGCCAGAAGGGTGCAGGAGGGAAGAAATTAATTCTGAGAATTTTGTAAAAGTATGCATGCCCCTGGAGTCCCAGACTCTGTAAACTGCTAGCATAGTAGGCTGTCAACTAAAAAGATGGTGATGGTGGTGGTGGTGTGCCGTGGAGTCGGTTCCAACTCATAGCGACCCTGTATAGGGTTTTTGAGGCTGTAAGTCTTTACAGGAGCAGAAAGCCTCATTTTTCTCCCATAAACAGCTGGTAGTTTCGAACTGTTGACTTTGAGGTTAGCAGCCTGATTCATAACCACTATGCTACCACAAGTGCCTCAAGTGGTCTGATTGTGAGGGTTGGAAATGTAAGGGTAGACGTTTGGAGTGGCGTGATTAACTTTTTAGTCTAGGAGCAGAGGTCCCTGGGACCATCAAGGGAGAAGAGCGGAGAGCGTCCCAGAGAAGCAGTGATGCCTGAGATGGAGGCAGAGACGATGATGAGGAGAGATGGAGCAGCTGGGGACGTCAGACACAGAGAGGGAGAGGGGATGTGTGCCGACGACCGGGGGGCAGGTTTGTAGTGTATACCCTTTGGTTGGCTGATAATACATGGAGGGGATTGTAACCATGGCAATGAAACAATACATGATAGAATGAATGTAAAACTAATGTTCTACCATGTAAACTATCACATAATTCACAATAAAACATTAAAAAAAAAAAAAAGATAAGCCACTGGAAACACTTTGGAATGCAGTTCTACTCACACAGGGTCACCATAAGTAGAAATCGAGACAGCAATAAATTTGTTTGTCTGCTATGTATAACCCTAGATGGATCAAAGGGTTGGTGGGTGGATATTCTCTTTCCTAAGGATTTGAAATTGGGGGTAGAGCTGACCAGTTGTCAGACGGTGGGGACATGTGGAATGAGGTGGAATCAGTGCTAAGGCTGGTGAAAGCCTCACACCAGCCATGGAGCTGAAGGAGTGACTAAGAAGGCGTGGCAGAGTCTGGCCAAATAACAAACTGTGTATCTCCTCATACTACAAAGGTTCCGGTCAAGAACTGAGCAACTTCATACAGCGTACATCATCATCCTCCAACTCTGCCACAGCAGACGGGAAAATGCGAGTTCACCAGCAGGATAACAGGCAGTGGAAAGGCAGCCACCACACACTGGTCCTGAGATGCTGGTATGATCAGAGCCCCGAGTCAACAGTGAGCTGCCCAGGTACCCAGCGGCTGCTCAGCCAATGAGTAAAGGGCACATTCAAACCCCCGCAGAGCTGTTCTGTATCTAGCTGGAGAATTGTCACATATAACACCAAACAGAAGTGAGGGTTGGAAGACGGGATGTAGACACACTCTACTTTCCTCTCCCCTTCCATAAAAACGCCAACTACCACGTATTTACTGGATGCTTACTGTCTTTCCAGAGTCCCTGGGTGATTCAAGCAGTTAACATGTTCAAACGCTAACAGAAAAGTTCAAGGTCTGAGGTTACCCAGAGGCACCTTGGGGGAAAAGCCTGGAGATGAATTCTAAAAATCAGTCACTGAAAATTCTATGGAGTCATTTTGTACTCTGACACACACAGGGTCACCATGAGTTGGGATTTGCTCAACAGCAACTGGTTTTTAGAGTATGCCCAGCACTGTGCTAGCACTCAAGTGGGATGTGAAAGCAATAGTGCTTGTCCTCCATCATCTGGGGAGACACAACAGAGCTACCCAGAAAACCGAGAACAAGTCAGGAGACAGGAATGGCCGTGTGTGCTGTGCAGGCTCACTCAGATAATAGAAATAAAAGGGCTGGAATTAGAAGAGAGACTGGATTCAGGGGGAGGTGGGGACTGAGCAGTTCTGAATGCATTGCCTACCAGCTCCAAATCGATCCTTCTTGGCCAGGCTTTATGATGCAGGAGCTGGGCCCTGTATTGCTTCTGCTTTGTCAGGTGACTCAGCTTGGTCGATAGGGAGCTCTGGAGGGACTCTGTGAATCCACAGCAGGATGAAGGGGTTTCCCTTACTGGATCCAGAGTGCTGTTTCCAGCATGGCAGTGTGTAAGAGGGTTCATCTACTTCAAGACCCTCGCAGACCACCTGTGGCCCACACCAACCACTAAGTGTTTCCACCTCCTGTGGTGGACGCCTCCTATGGACCAATCTGACTCTTAGTCTCCAGTGACTTTGAGCACCCAGGGAGCTGTACTTCAGTTTCTTTGCCATGTGACAGATTCCTCCTACAAACCAGCGCAGCCTCCACCCTCCCGAAGGTTTCTCCACCACCAAGCTGGCCACTCCGAAATACCAGTTCCAGCCCCCACCCTCCCACAAACCTTTCTGCCACCTGGCAAGCTGCTCCTATGGACCAGCTCTGGCTCCTGTCTTCCACGCCATTTCATCACAGGCTTTCTGCCAAGACTGTGTGTTCCTGGGTCAGCCCTGTCAGCTTCAGCAAAGTCTGCATCCCACCCTTGGGGTTAGGGAACTCTCCGTTAAGTTCTGAGTCCCTCCCTTGTTCATTCTCCCTCAGCCCTGGAGGCAGATGCTGCTTTACACATTTGCCCCTTCTGTAGCCTTAGAATCTTCTTTTACTCCTTTTGTTGCTGTTACGTGCCATCAATTCCAACTCATAGCAACCCTGTATAGGGTTTCCGAGGAGAGCTGACCTTGAAGTTCAAATCAACCTTGTGGTCCACTTCTTATCCTACAGCACCACAACAGGCCCTTTTAGGTGTCAACAATTCTTTAAATGTTTCCTGTTCAAATTACCAGTGTGACTGCATCCTGTCTGCTACATAGGGTTGGCCTGTGACACTGAATTTGAATAGAATAAAATGAAAAAGGAGGACATTTCAGGTCAAGAGAACAGCACAAGCAAAGGTGCACACACACGTACAAGTGTGTGCATGTGTGTGTGTCATACTGAGGGATACAGGTGCTGGAAAAGATACTGCTGTTGTTGTTAACTGCCGTTGAGTTGGCTCCAACCCATAGCGACCCTGTATGGGGTGTCTGAGGAACAGATGGTGGGTTTGAACCACCGTCCTCACAGTTTAAACTGACCTTGCAGTCCAGCGCATTAGCCTGCAGTGCCACACCAAGAAGATACTAGTTCCTAAGAAAGACCTGCTCCAGCGCTTTCTTTAGACTGCCCACACAGCCCTCACAAACCAACAGCCTCACCCTGCCAAGCCCACACACCAGTAAGCAGGATCAAGCTCTGCTGCCAGTCACCTGTAGCTTGAGCAGGTCTCAGGGAGTGTCTCTGGGCACAAAGAAATGGCCAACTGCAGGAGACACTGTCTGGACAATGCACAGAGAGTCTCTGGTCACACTATCCCTGCTCATCAGTTACATGGGACATCAGTTCTTGGGGGCAGAGACTGTGTGTATCTTCTGAATGCTCTGTCCACCTCAGGACACACTGTGCATGCTCTGTAAATGTAGATTGACGATAACTATGGGTCACATGCTCACAAAACCATCATCCATGAAACTGAGTCAGCATCTACTGCAAATGACACCCACATTTCAATTAAAGAACCCCCAAAGTCACCTTCAACCAGCTTCTAAACAAGCTTGTGCGCGCGCGCGCACACACACACACACACACACACACACACACACACGGAGGTGAGGAACATCAAAAAAGGCACAAATTCAGAATAACAGAGCAGACACTCCTGAGGTCCAGAATCCCTTTCCAGCCTAGCTTCTATGGTTCCCTGTATTTGAGATCATACTACAGGAACGATTCAGATTTCCAGGAAACTACTGAGTTAGTGCAAATTCCCTCTATCAGGATTCAATTAGTTAATTTGGAGCTAAACCTGCTGGTAGCAGAAAATATATACAAGAATCTCGGGATTTTTCTATACACGTATATTCAGTTAGAAAGCAAAACTTTCAGAACGCCCTAACTTCTGCATTCCCTGAATTTGGTCCTTCATATTACACGTATCTTTGAGCACTAACTTAGGCATGAAACTCATCCATGAGAGACATGCAGATAAATAAGACACAGTAACTGACTTCAAAGAATTTATAACAACGTTCTCTAAGAGAACTTTCTACAATGAAGGAAATCATGTAAATATTCTGCAACTGCACCGTCCAGTCTGCTACTGTCTAGCTGTGCGTGCCCCTGCTCAACGGTTAGTGCATCGTATTCTGGTGGCTTGAGTGTTGCTATGATGCTGGAAGTTCTGCTATGATGCTGGAAGTTCTGTCACCCATGGTGAACAGAGTCCAGTGGAGCTTCTAGGCTAAGACAGACTAGGAAGAAGAAACTGGTGACCTATTTTCAAAAAATTAGCCAATAAAAACCCTATGATGAGGTTCCGGAAAAAGATGGTGGATCGGGTGGAAGTGTAGTGACGAGCTCTACTGAGAACAACACAGAATACAGGACCAAGAAGGTTCAGGGAATGGTCGCAATACTCTGAACCACATATAAAGGAATATCTAGAAGGTTGGAAGACTTAGAGCTGGGGAGTTTGTGGCAGAAGCAAGAAATCCATTGCTTCCTGGTTCGGGACACTCAGCTGCTCCAGGAGCCACCATTTTGTGGGGGGCCAAGCGGGAAAGGATCAGAGCAGCCACAGACGCCTGAGAGAGCCGCAGAGATAGAGGTGTGGACATTCTTTTTTTTCTTTTTTTGGTATCTTTTCGTTGATCCCTTGCTGTGTGCGTACCTCCATTCTGGTGACTATAGGGGTGCCTGAGCTGGCGGATACTCCAGCCCCACCCTCGGAGCGTTCTACTACATATGTGCATAGATCTCCTCGAAATTTAAAGAGACAGTTGTTGATGTTGTTAAGTGCCTTCGAGACAGTTCCGACCCATAGCGACCCTGTACAGGGTTTCTGAGGGTGTAAATCCTTACAGGAGTAGAAAGCCTCATCTTTCTCCCACGGAGCGACTGGTAGTTCCGAACCGCTGACCTTAAGGTTCGCAGCTCGATTCGTAACCACTACGCCACCAGAGCTCCTAAAGAGACAGTACCCACTTAAAACCAAGCCGCCGTCAGATACTCAGCCCAAAAGCATGCCTTATACTTTTCTTTGTTTGCTTTTTGTTCCTGTGTTTCTTAACACAGGAAAGA
>NW_006408588.1:13783269-13783771 GCF_000296735.1 Chrysochloris asiatica
AAAGATAAGGAGACACTTCTGAAAGTCACCAAGGAAAACAGAAGTGTCACAAACAAAGGCAAGCAAGTGAGATTAAGCTCATATCTCTCAGCAGAAACCATGCAAACAAGAACGCAATGGGGAAACATTTATAAAACACTGGAAGACAAAAATTGCCAACCAAGACTTCTTTATCCAGCAAAGTTATCAATCAAATATGATGGTGTAATCAAAACATTCCAAGATAAACAGAAGCTAAGGGATTTTGCCAAACCCAACCCTGAGATATAAAACATCCTAAGGGGAGTTCTGTGGACTGAGAACCAACAAGAACAAACAACAACCAGAGATTGACATATGTGGCAGCATCTCCCAGAATTAAATCAACAGAAGGAAGAGTTGAGAACAGAACAAAACTAAAAAAAAAAAACTCAGAGAATCTGGGAGATCAGTCTATGATCAAAACAAGTTCAATGTAAAAGAAGGTAAACATGTAGGAACAGAGATCCAGATATGAGAAGAT
>NW_006408588.1:13788846-13801240 GCF_000296735.1 Chrysochloris asiatica
AGAGAGGGAGAGCGACTGTGTACTGAAGACCTGGGGGGTACTAGGGAAGGATTGCATGGAGGGGATTGTAACCATGGCAATGAGACGATATATGATAGAATGAATGTAAAACTAATGTTCTCCCATGTAAACTATCACATAATTCACAATAAAACATTTAAGAGAAAAAAAATGACTGACTTGCTTACTTTGGATGCTTCACCAGGAGGGACTGATCACCAGGGAAAGACATCAGATTTTGTAAATTGGAGGGTCAGCCAAGACAACCCTCAATACGACAGGCTGACATAATGGCCACCAACAATGAACTCAAACATACCAGCAAGCACGAAGATGGCACAGGATGGGGCAATGTGTTGTGGGGTTGACATGAATTGGACCTGATTCAACAACAATTAACAACAGTCAGCTACATGGGGCTATTGGGTACATGAAATGTGGCAAGTGAAACTGAGGAACTGAATTTGCCATTTAAATCCTTTAAATTGTCCTATGTGGCCAGTGGCTGCCATATTGGACAGCACAAGTTTATAAATTAGTAACAACTGGTGTGGCGCTGTGGGTTAATGCGCCAGACTGCAAAGCCATTTGAACTGCACGTTTGGCAGTACAAGCTCACCAGCTCCTTCTCGGAAACTCTATACAGGGTCGCTATGGGTCGGAATCGACTCAATGGCACTTAAGAACAACAACAACATAATAAATGTAGGAGCGCTGGTTGCACTGCAGGATAAGCACTGGACTGCTAATCGCAAAGTCAGCAGTTCAAACCCACCAGTCACTTCATAGGAGAAAGATGAGGCTTTCTGATCCTGTCAAGATTTACAGCCTTGAAAACCATGTACAGGATCACTATGGGTTAGAACCAACTTGATGGCACACATCAATAATAAATGTGGAGTCATTTCTTCAATGCCAAATTCTAAGTACTGCTCTAAACCTGCAGTAAATACTCAAATGTAGGTGATGGTTCTTGTTATAGTCGTAATGGCAATGTTTTGTTGCCATTGTTGTTTTTATATCTACCCAATATTTCAGTAAATAGATGGTGCTATGTACCAGTCCTGTACCCTATACATGGTGTGCTGGTGAGCAAACATTAATGGAATTGCTTATAAACCATAGTCTTTAAGAACAAGGAGTTTACAATGTTACTGTAACACTGTACGACCATAATACCAATGCCAGGCAATAAAGCGAGGTGCTCAAACACTGAACTGTCACACGTGCTGAGAGGTCATCAGCCTGGGCACCAGGATGGTCAGGGAAGTTGTCTCAAATGTACACAGTTTAAAAGACCACTGCAAGTTCTGTTTGGTCCTGAAAAAAACTAAAAATCTTATCACATAAAGTTAACAGGTAGACTTTGGAATCAGACCTGGGTTCAAATCCTTCTTTGTTACTTACCTGTCATCTAACTTTGGGTAAGTTAATTATCTTTGGAATTATAGTTTCCTAATAAGTAAAAAGAAGAAGAATATAATAAGACTTGTAAAAATTGGAACCTGTGTAAATGGAAACCCGTCAGAGAAGAAAAATCCAACTATTTTCCACTAAAACTAGTACTGCTTTTACCCTGTCAAAGAAGGAAAACTTGCAAGATCCAGAAAAACAAGACAATTTCATCAAGATCTGGCCCTCATAAGTTTACTGTAACTACACCTATCATTGTTCAGACTCAATGAAGTCATGCTTTAAAAAGAGCTTAGCCAGAGTCAGGCACACAGTAGGTATTTAATAACTATTTGTTGTCTGGATGAATATAGCTGTCAATTTCAAAGCCATTATTAAAATAGAATCTAGCTTTTATCTGTAACATCTTTTGCAATTTTCATCTCTATTTGAAATGTGAAGAACATTGTTGGTGTTAGGTGCTGTTGAGTAGGTTTTGACTCATGCAAACCTATGTAGAACAGAACGAGACATGGTCCTATCCATCCTCAGCATTGCTGTGTTTGAGCTCACTGTTGTAGCCAACATGACAATCTATCTCATTGAGGGTCTTTCTCTTTTTTTTACTGACACTCTGCTTTACCAAACATGACATCCTTCTCCAGGCACTGGTCCAAGGTACAGGAAATGAATTCTTGCCATCCTTGTTTTTAAGGAATATTCTTGCTGTACTTCTTCCAAAAACAATTTCTGAAATCCTCTGGTTGTTGTTGTTATTATTAAATACTGTTGAACCCGTTCCAACTCACAGCCACCCTGTATAGGGTTTCTGAGGAGCACTGGTGGCTTTGAACTTCCAAACTTGTAGTTCACAGTCTGTACTGATCCTGTAGCACCATACCAGGAGTTCATGGTATGTTCAGTATTCTTCACCCAATTCTTCTTTGGCCTTCCTTATTCATTGTATAGCTATTGTATCCATATGAAGTTATTTTGTATCCATATCCTGGTGTAGCACTGTGGGTTAATATGCTGGACTGCAAAATTGGTTTGAACCACAAGGTTGGCGGTTCACGCTCACCGGCCACTCCTCAGAAATCCTATGCAGGGTTGCTATGGGTCGGAACCGACTTTACAGCACATAACAGCAACAACAACATCAGGTGCACCTTAGTCCTCAAACTGACGTCTTTGCTTTTTAACACTTTAAAGAGGTGTTTTGCAGTCGATTTGCCTAATGTTTCATTTCTTGACTACTGCTTCCATAGCATTGATTATAAATCTCAATCAAATGAAATTCTTGTGAAAAAAAAAAAAGAGCTTAGCACAGCGCTGAGCACACAATAAATGAAAAGAGACAGATGAGCAAAATAAATAATTTAAAGGGAAAAAAAGTCTATGCCATCTAGTCCCTATTTAAAATCAAATGTTTAAACTTAAAGTTACTTAAATACACCCATGCGTAAGAAATGTTTAAGAAATGGCTGGAGAGTGTTATTGTAACACACACTGACTCTAGGTTCTCTTCTCCAAAGATCTCACTACTTCCACCACAATCCTAAAACCAAACTCCCATTTTGCTATTTGGACCCAAGTCCTGCCTTTATCCACCATTCTGAATACAAAAATTGGGCAATAAATAAACAAGATTGAAGAAGAATTGATGCCTTTGAATTATAGTGTTGGTGAAGAATACTGAATACATCATGGACTCCCAGAAGATTGAACACATCTGTCATGGAAGAAACACAGCCAAAGTATTGAGAAAGAAGTAAGGTGAGACTTCATTTCTTGTACTATGGACATGTCTATCATGAGGGGCCAGTCCTTGTAGGACATCATGTTTGGTTAAGTAGGTGGATGAAAAACAGGAAGACCCACAACAAGATAGACTGACATGAGTAGCTACAACACTGGGCCCAAAGACAGGAAAACTGTGAGAATGTCACCATATCAGACAGTATTTCATTCTATTACGCATAGGGCTGCTATGAGTCAGAGCCAACTTCAACAGCACCTAACAACAACATCATGGATTAAACCATGTTCCCGAAATATTGTGGTGTAGTGGATTATTTAATATGTCTCCTGGCTGAAAGAAATGTGTCCGGGACATTTCTGACCCTTTTAACTTCCCTAGTAAGCCCCATAACTTTGAGTATGTTGTCTGAGTTCTGTTGCAGACTGGGATTTGAGGACCAGTGCCATGGACGAAAATCCAGCACGTGGATGCACTCAGACTTGCTGGCCAGAGACCCTGTGGGCTCAAGGAAGTAACCTCCGGATGTCCCGGGTTCATTGGCTTTTACGAACTCACTGTTGGGCCAGCTCTGTATAATTCTCTTTAGTCCTATTAATTCACTCTATGCTTCGAACCCCTGTAATTGCAGCTTCTGAGAAATTGGTTTCTTCATGTGCCCTTCTTAATGTCTCCACTGTGCTTAAGGTTCTAAGAACAAATCTCTCTGAGGAACAGACTCTGGCCACTGGGCAAGCTCGTCCAAACTGTTCTTTATCAAATTATTTAGTTATGTTTGCTATTAACTTAATACATGAGCCCTTGATACCCATGGACAAATATTAAACTGCTCCTAAAGCCGAGACTGTAAAAAGTTCCAAAAACAAGCTTCCCCCAAGGAATTAACTCAGTAGATTGGCGAAGTCCAGGGTTTTGTCCCTAAGAACAATAGCATCAGCCGTCCCAGATAGCCTTCAGGTGCAAACCATTCAGCTAGGCGTCTTGCTTCCTCCTGCAAGTCTCGGCCAGACAGCCGACACAGCAGGACTCCTTTTCAATCCCTTTTCACCTTCCCCCATCTGAGATTAGGTGCTATAGGTATGTTAATTAGGCTTGAGAAACCGAGTTGCTGACCTGGGATTCGAACCTGAAAAGTACCACATAATAATTTGCTCGAATTTCTGGAAAATTAAGGAGTTAGATTATCAAGACAATTTGTGATGTATGTTCTAGAATTTGATTCCTGTAAATCATTGTGTCCTGTGTTGAACGATTAATCACATTGCACTTCTGTACCCCGTCTTAATAAACCCCGCCTTCCCTTGTGTAAAGCTCCTCCCCGAAATAAAACGGGGTGCAGACCAAAGCCCGCGTGCGTTACAGCTGGCATGCGAGGCATTATAGCTGGCAAGGCATGCGTTAAGATTTGCAGGGCGGTGCTTTACTGCCTGCAGGGGCCACGATGCTGGTAGTTCAGGGTCTTCCTGCCAGTGTCGCATCCACTCTGGTTTTGGGGTGTCTTCTTGTCTCTCTTGTTGTGTCTTTGTGTGTATTCTTTCTCTATCTCTGTCACCGCCATATCTCCCTCCTTCGTGAACCGAACCCCCTTGTGGAGGCCGGCTCTCTACAGAGTTCCAAGTGGCCACTGCGATGAGTGATCAAACCCAGCTGAGAAGTAGTGAGGGCTATAGAAAGAATGGTCTGGTGTCTATTTGTTGCATTTTGGTGCCAGAAATGGGATTCCTTTCAATGGCTCCAGGCTCAGAAATATGGGGTGTGGCACTGTAGGATAAGCACTGGACTGCTAATCACAAGGTCAGCGCTTCAAACCCACCAGTTGCTCCTTGGATACCTAAACAGAGTCACTATTAGTTGGAACCAACTCCATGGTACTTAACAAGAACATAAAAGAAAGTACAAAGGAATGAGGGAAGAGAACTTTTGATTC
Organism: Chrysochloris asiatica; assembly: GCF_000296735.1. Taxonomy (NCBI): domain Eukaryota; kingdom Metazoa; phylum Chordata; class Mammalia; order Afrosoricida; family Chrysochloridae; genus Chrysochloris; species Chrysochloris asiatica. Next base: position 13,793,925 of record NW_006408588.1, read on the forward strand.
CTAAATTGTTACTTTGCTTATTGTTGTCTGTTAACGGTTAACAGGGATGTAAGAGATGTTATGTTGCAGCTGAAGGCAGAAACGCTGCAATTGGAGTTGCCTGGGGGAAAAGCTTGGCTGGTTACAGAAGACGATTGAAAGTAGGCCAAAACCTACATGATCCACCCTGCCAGTCAGCGTCCCAAGGCCCTATGCACATGTGTAATAGGATGAATATCATGTACCTTGATTAGCGTGCTTGTACATCCACCTTCAGCCTATACCTGGTTGAATATACTAAAATGGGAGTTTTAAATTGTCCAGAAAAAACAAATGTTTTCATTGTCAGCCTTTGTAGAGTACGGAGCTTAGGTAGAATAGGAGCTATCGTTTTAACAGGCAGACCTGAAAGGGGAGAGGGGAAATGACTGTTAGATTTTTTTTTATTATTATTATTTCAAGCAAGTCATTTGCCATTGGATGCATCAAGGCAGGAAAATTCTGTGCCCATCAGAGAAAGTCCCAATCTAGGACTGAAAGTTAAAGGGAATCAGTAAGTAGATGACCTGGTATGTTTACTGGTGACAACCTGAGTCCATTTGAAATAAACGTCAGGGAAAATGCAGCAAAGAAGAGATATTTTGAAAGAGAAGAGGAAGGGCTGGCTGGTCTGAAGTTGAGGGAGTTTTGTGGACTCCTGAGCCTATGGAAACTGACCTCACCCATGGGAGAGAGAGTAAAGGAGGCAGTTTGTCTGAAGTGCAGGGAGGAGTGTGTGTACTCCAAAGCTTGCAGTAGGCACCCATTGGACCTACCAAGGATGGGTAGGGCTGAACTGACCAGAACCCGTCCAAGTAAAGGAAATGATATTTGATACTGTGAGCTGGAATAAATTTCTATAGTTTGATGGCTTGCTCTGGGTTGGACTTTGCTGGTTAATGCAGATACCCAAAGTTCCAACAGGTACAGAAGATTCTTCATATCAAGGAATATGCTAGTCTCCTGAGAGCACTGAGTTGATTGTTGTTAAGTGCCGTTGAGTCAGGTCCGACTCACAGCAACCCCATATAGGGTTTCCGAGGAGCAGCTGGTGGGCTTGAACCAACAATCTTGCCAATTCAAACCAACCTTTCAATCTAATGTTTATCCTACAATGAAACCAGGACTCCACTGAGTTGATAGGAATGGGCAATTTAAAAATTGAGTATCTAAAATGGGAGATAAAGGTATGAAGTGACCAACTTACAAGCTTTCATTGGTGTGCTCAATCATCAAAAATTAAAATGACTGTTGTTGTTAAGTGCCATCAAGTCTATTCCAACCCATAGCGACCCAGTATAGGGTTTCCAAGAAGCAGCTGGTGAGTATGAACCACCAACCTTGCAGTTCAAACGACTTTGTAGTCTGACGCATTAGCCCACAGTGCCACACCAGGACTATAGGTTAGTTAATCCTGCAGTACAAAAGAGGCAATGACTAGAAGAGTCTATGGGGTGGCTTGTGGTGTAGTAAATTAACATCTCATCTAGCCTTAGTCTTTGTAACTCCCACCAGTGACTCTTTTGCTACTTGGTCTAAGTAAGAAAAGATGGGAGACAATATTGACGGGATGACACAATTCAGTAGTGATTGTTAACCATTAGTTGTGATTGTAAAAACTCAGAACACTAATGTGTATAAAATCAGCCATCTCAAAAGCAGGAATTGGGAATTTCATTACCATCAAAGAATAGCCAGGAGTGGAACACATCCTTTGGACTCCAAAATCTCTTCTGCCAGCCCAGGGACAGAAAACAGTGACACTGTTGGTGTAGCAGAGAAACAGTAGCAGCAGAACCAAGAGCTAGAGCACAAGGCAGAGTAGAGGGCTTCCCAACTCACGGAGCAAGTAAAGCTGGCTTACAGTGGTGGTGGTGTGCCGTGGAGTTGGTTCCGACTCATAGTGACCCTGTATAACATTCCTGAGGCTGTAAGTCTTTATGGGAGCAGAAAGCCTCATCTTTCTCCTGTGGAACAGCTGGTAGTTTCAAACTGCTGACCTTGAGGTTAGCAACCTAATTCGTAGAAAGCTTATTTGTAGAGCGACGTGCCTGAAGGCAATTAATTGGGGGAGCTAAATTTGCTGACTCACAGAGCAGAGAAGAGGGCCTTCGGTTTGAGGCTTACGGTGGAGCAGTGTGCCCTGTGAACGTTCATGAAAAGCCCTAAAAGAGCTTTGTAACAACATCTGGGCAGAGAGAGGACTGTCTGTGGGCACAGCTGAGAAGTTGTTCAGAGAGCAAGAACTGTGCCCAGTACATTTCTGACCCTGAATTGTAGACTGTTAATTTCCCTAATGAACCCCTTAACTGTGTGTATGATATCTGAGTTCTGAGTGGCCACTGCAATGAATGATCAAACCCAGCTAAGGAATAGAGAAGGTTGTGGGAAGAAAGGCTTGATGTCTGTTCATTTTTCAGATATACTATGGACTTGTGAGTGTGTCTTGGCTTGAAGTTAGATCTTTGTAGACATCATCAGTGAAACCAGCATGAGGTCATACTGAAGTAGGAATGTGTCTTAACTCCAGCTGAGTGGACTCCTTCTAAAAGAGGAGAATGGACAGAAGGAAGACAGCCACATGAAGACAGACAGAGACTGGCATGATGCACCTATAAGCCAAAGAGTCCTAGGAACCACCAGAATATAGGGAGAGGCAAGATAGATCTTTCTCTATAGTCTTCAGAGAGAGCATGGCCTACTGACACCTTCATTTCTGACTTTTGGCCTTCAGAACTGTGAAAGAATGTGGTATTTGTTGCAGCAACCCTGGTTTCCCTAGCTGGTTGGGTATGTCATCACAGTACATCCTGGTCACAGGATTGCAGGAACAGCTGGAGCAGATCCTGTTCCAACTTCGTTTTCACTCCAAGTTCAGTAACTTGCCTTATGAGTAACTCATTACTAATAACCTAGCTGTGATGAGTTTAATCTGCCTCATATTAATTAGAAACACTATCATTAGCCAGCTTGGTTTAGGGTTTTTAGGAGGTGGGCAGTGAATCGCTAATAAGATCAACTCAATGCTGATTAGTTACTGATTGGGCTGCATATAGCAAGAACCCAAGGAAGGTAATTTTTGACTCATGTCTAAATCCCAAAGAGCAGGGACTCTACCCTGGACTTGGAAGAGGTGACAAAGTCAAACTAAATTGACCGTACTCCCTCTGAGAACCAGGCAGTCTATCTAATGAGATGTAGGGGCATGATCAAAACAGAGGCAAGAGACAGGGAGACATATGCATACCCAAAATAAACAGAAAAACAAAGTGAAAGATGATGAAAAGAAGACAACAGAAAGACCTTTAATATTTCCAGTCAAAATACTAAGGAACTCTGGTGGTGCTATGGGTTAAGCATTGGGCTGCTAACCACAAGGTCGGCAGTTCAAACCCAACAGCCAATTCTCAGGAATAAGATGTGGCTGTCTACTCCAGTGAAGATTTATAGTCTTACAAATTCTATAAAGTCACTCACTGTGAGTCAGAATCGACTCATGGGTACAGGAGGGGTTTTTTGTTAAGTCAAAACTTTATGGTTTAAAGGAACCAGACTAAAATGTTAACAGTGGTATCTTTGCATTATGGGATTACAAAACTGTTTTGGTTTTCTTTTGTTCTTTATAGGTATTTGTGTATTTCCCAATTTTTTTTTGTAACCAGTATGTATTATGTCAGTTGGTTAGTTGGTTATGTGTCGTATAGTTGGTTCCAACTCACAGAGACCCTAATAGGGTTTCCGAGTCTGTAAGTCTTTAAGGGAGCAGAAAGTCTCATTTTTCTCCCAAAGAGCAGCTGGCAGTTTTGAACTACTGAGCTTGAGGTTAGCAGCAAACTCGGAACTCCTACAGTCCCAGAGCTCCTTGTTATGTCAGTAACGGGGAGAGGGGCTTAATCATCCTTTCTTCGCTATCCGTTACTGCTATACCAGAACTACACATGGATGGTATTATTGTTGCTACATACCATCAAGTCTGTTCTGGATCATAGCGACCTGACACACAACAAAACAATCCTCACAATTGCTATGTATGAGCTTGCTGTTAGAGCCACTGTGTCAATCCATCTTGTTGGGGGTTTTCCTCTTTTTCACTGACCCTTCACTGTACCAAGCATGATGTCCTTCTCCAGGGACTGGTCTCTCCTGATAATATGCCCAAAGAATGAGAGATGAAGTCTCGCCATCCTTGCTTCTAAGAAGCATTCTGACTGTACTTCCTCTACCACAGATCTGTTTGTTCTTCTAGCAGTCCACAGTGCTTTCAATAGTCTTCATCAACATAAGTCAAAGGCATCCATTCTTCTACAGGCTTTTGTATTTATTGTTTAAGATTTCTAACAAGGTCAGCAGTGATATGAGATCAATAAAAATACCATGGTGCACCCTAGTCCTCAAAGTGACTTCTTTTTAACACTTTAAAGAGGTCTTTTGCAGCAGATTTGTCTAATGTGATATGTTGTTTGATTCCCTGATGCTGTTTGCATGACTGTTGATTGTGGTTCTAAACAAAATGAAATCTTGTTTCATTATAATGTTACTTATTGGTCCAGTGGTGAGGCATTTCACTTTCTTTATATTGAGGTTTGACCCATACCAAAGGCTGTGGTTTTTGATCTTCATCAGTAAGTATTTTAATTCCTCTTCGCTTTCAACAAGCAAGGTTGTGTCATCTGCATATCACGGATTTCTAATGAGTCTGCCTCCAATCCTAACACCATGTTTTTCATATAATCCAGCTTTTCGGATTATTTGCTCAACAAACAAATTGAATACGTATAGTAAAAGAATACAACCCTGGTGCATACTTTTCTTGATTTTAGACCATTCTGTATCCCTTTATTCTTTTACAACAACTACCTCTTAGTCTATGTACAGGTTCCTCATGAGCACATTAATTGTTCTGCAATACCCATTTTTCACAATGCTATCCACAATTTGTCATGATCCACATAGTCAAATGCCTTCCCAGAGTCAATAAGGCACAAGTAAACATCTTTCTGGTGTTCTCTTTTGGCCAACATCCATCTGAAATCAGCAGTGATATTCCTAGTTCTACATCCTCTTCTGTCTCTGGCTTGAATTTCTGGCAGCTCCCTGTTGAGATACTGCTGCGACCATTTTTAAATTATCTTCCGCAAAATTTTACTTGCATGTGATACTAGTGATAATGCTCTATGATTTTCACATCCCATGGTAACTTTTACAATCGGTTGGCCAAGTAGCTGTCTTCCAGGTTTCTTTGCATAGTTTGAGTAAGCACCTCCAGCACTGTATCAGTTTGTTGAAGCATTTCAAGTGATATTCCCATTCCTACCCCCTCCATATACAGAGTAGACAGGGATGGGCAACTTGGACATTGGATACCCAAAATTTGGAAGGGGGGGGGGGAGGGAGGCTACAAAGGCAAAAAGTGACTGGCTTACAAGCTTTCAAGAGGGAGCCTAGATCCAGAGGGTGTAGAGGAAGGTAGAATCTTCACTGAGTAGTGTCCAATCTGTCTGGGCGGGCTGATAAAAGGAGATGGGGATAGGTCCCTTGTGGTACAATGATGAATAATTGTTGTCAGGACTGACTGAGAGGGTTGGAAATGTAAGGTGGATGTTTTGTAGCAAAATAAGGGGAGTGATTGACTTTGCAGTCCAGGAGTGGAGGTCCCTGGAACCATCAAGGGAATAAGAGCAGAGTGCAAGACCCTACCCAGAGAAGCAGTGATGCCACAGATGGAGGCAGAGATGATGACATGGAGAGATAGAGCAGCTGGGGACTCTAGACCCAGAGAGGGAGAGGGGCTGTGTCCTGGTGACCGGGGGCAGGCTTACAGGGTATACCCTTTGGTTAATTGATGATGCATGGAAGGGATTGTAACCATGAAAATGAAACAACATACGATAGGATAAACGTAAAGCTAATGTTATCCCATGTAAACTATCACATAATTCACAATAAAACATTAAAAATATTGATATTCCATCAACTCCAGAAGCCTTATTTTCCACCTTCAGTCCAGTTTAGACGTCTTCCTTCAACACTATCGTTTCTTGATCATGATCTTGAAATGATTGAGCACCAGGCAATTCTTTTTGGTCCAGTGACTGTGTATTCCTTCCATCTTCTCTTGATGCTTCCTGAGTCATCCAATATTTCTGACCATAGAATCCTTTAATATTGCAAGTTGAGGCTTAAATTTTTTCTTGAGTTCTTTCAACTTGAGAAATGCTGCGCATGTATCTTCCCTTTTTGTTTTCTAACTCCAGGTCTTTGCAAACTTCATTATAATATTTAACATCATCTTCTCAAGTGTTTGAAATTTTGTGTTCAGTTTTTACTTCATTTCTTTCAGTTGCTTTAGCTTCTCTATGCTGAAGCGCAATATTAAGAGTCTCTTCTGCTATCTTATGAGGTGGGTAATTTCCACTTGAAAAGACAAGCAGACCAGCCTGGAGCAGCTAGAGGAACAGAAGATAATTCTTGAAAGAAAGACTAGCAGGAAAAGTCAAAAACAATAACAGCAATCTGACTGACTACTACAAGAACAAGCAAGTTGTTCACCGGGGAACCATCAAGGCAAGTAATCAAGTCCCCTCAGGGCAAACCCCCTTCCAAGACTGAAAGTCAAAGGGAATACACAAGCAGGCATGTAATCTTGCTGGTGACCACATTGGTCTACCGATAAAGAGAAGTGGGGGGAAAACAGCAATGAAGCTGTGAGCTAAGTCCCGACCACGTTCAATAGACTCCTATCAACCTGGACCGTGACCTCACGTAGTGAGACCTAGGGACTCCTGAACCCATAGACAGGGATGTAATCACAGAGGACTCGAGCAGAGAGCAAAGCGTCCTGCTGATGTGAAGTGAAGGGAGATGCACAAGAACACTCATACTTGCAGACAGTACCCATTTGACCTAGCTTCAATGGCTGGATGATCAGAACTCAACAAGAGGAAAAAGAGAGTAATCCACTACAATTTGATGAACTTGACCTATACTTATGGATGTAGTAGCTTAAAAGAGGGAATGAATCTTTACAGCAAGGATCACTCCCACCCTCTCTGTACAGAAGTTTGACAGGGATGGGCAACTTAGACATGGCTACCCAAAATTAGGGAGGCAACAAAGGCACAGAGTGACTGGCTTACAAGTTTTCAAGAAGGAGCTTAGTTTCAGAGGGTGCAGGGAAGGCAGAATTTCCAATGAGTGGTTTCCAACCTGTCTAGACAGGACTGGTAAAAGCAGATGGGAATAAGACTCTTGTGGCTCAATAGTGAATAATTGCTATCAGGACTGATTGTGAATGTTGC
>NW_006408588.1:13802740-13803884 GCF_000296735.1 Chrysochloris asiatica
AAAAGATTGAAGCTGTCAAAAACTTCATTTTGCTTGGATCCACATTCAGCACTCAAGAAATCAAATGATGCATTGGAATCTAGCACCCATTCTCCAATGTGTCAGGGTGTAATGGTCCATGTATGTGTTTTCCACCATGAAAATAGAATTGTAACTCCTCTCTCATTCCCCCAAAATCAGGCCAGGACTGTTTTAAAGGGCTCTTTTATAGACGTCACCCTTGCTTTAAATTGCCATTTAGTAAACAAAATAAAACTCATGTCAGGGAAAAAAGAAACAGGTAACCACTTATAAAAATTTGAAAGAAATTTGACTCCAAACTGAGTCTCCTTCACTTAGTGGTAATAGTATTCAGCATTCACTAAGGGCCTATTTTTCACTAGCCAAACTGGAAAACCTCCTAATTCATGGGATATCTGTTATAATACCTACAAGGTTCTTGCCTCTGTGCTCCACTGGATTTTTAATAACTTCACTTTTGGAAGTAGATCACCAAGCCTTTTGGGTCCACAAAGACATTTTTCTTCATCCTACTTTGGAAGTAGGAGTCCTGGTGTGGCACTGTGGGTTAATGCACCAGACGGCAAAGCCATTTGAACTGCAAGGTTGGCGGTTCAAGCTCACCAGCTGCTCCTTGGAAACCTTATAAAGGGTTGCTATGGGTCAGAATTGACTTGATGGCACTTCACAACACAACAACTTTGGAAGTAGTGCCTGGGGTCTTAAAAGTTCATGAGCAGCCATCTAAGGAGCCACTGTTGGTCCTCCCTGTCTAGAAGACAAAAGAGTGAGGAAAATTAAAGACACATGAAAGCAATTAGTCCAATGGACTAAAGGGTCAGGTGAACATCAGTTCCTCAACCCAGAGACCAGAAAAGCTAGGTGGTGCCTGGCTACCACTACCAACTGTTTGAAGGGGATTGCATTCAAAGGTCCTGGAGAGGGTGGGAGAAAAATACAGAACAAAACTCCAAAAAAAATTTTTTTTATTGCTAGGCTTACTGGTCAGATAGGCTTACTAGCCAGATAGTGACTGGTAAACTCCCCAAAATGATGAAATTGAATTCACCAAGTCTGGAACTGAATTCACCCCTATGGCTCAATATTCAGCCTAACATTATAAACAGATCTATAAGGAGATCTG
>NW_006408588.1:13805544-13808561 GCF_000296735.1 Chrysochloris asiatica
TTTTTGTTTTTTATGGAATAAAATAATCATGTTTTTCTTTTATGAATTATGCTTTTGTTGTTGAATCTATGTAATATTTGCCTAAGCTAATATATCACAACAATTTTTCTACTATGTTTTCTTCCAAAGTTTCATAGTTTGAGTCAATTTTGTCTATGATGTGAGATACAGATCAAAATTCAGTCTTTCATAGGAATCTCTTTATTCTAGCATCATCTGTTAAAAAAACAGCCCCTTGCACCTTTTGTGAAAAATCATTTGTCCATATATGTATGTGGATCTATGTCTGGACTCTGTTTCATTCCAATGATCCGTGAGTAATCTCTATACCAATACCACACTGTCCTTATTACTACATCTGTATGTAGTTGTGAAGTGCCGTCAAGTCGGTTCCGACCCATAGCGACCCTGCATAGGGTTTCCGAGGAGCAGCTGGTGAGCCTGAACTGCTAACCTTGCTGTTCAATAAAACCCTGCAGTCCAGCACATTAACCTGCAGCACCACACCAGGACTCCACTACATCTATATAGTAAGTCTTCAAATCAGGCCATATTCCTCCGTCAATTTTGCTCCTCTTTATTGATGTTCTTTTGACTATTCTAAGCCCTCTGCATTTCTCTATAAATGTTAAAATCAATTTGTCAGTTCTACAAAAAAACAAAAAATGTTAGGATTTTGATTGCCATTGCCTTAAATTTACAGATTTATGAAGATGATTGTGTTTTTATCCAAATAATGCACACATTATATGATTTTACATTCTTCATACCCATCCCCATCTGCACAGTATTTTCATAAGCACACTATACCAATATTTTGCACATATTGATGACTTCGATTTCTTTTTTTTCTTTTCTGTTCAACAGATGTAACATTAAGTCTTTGTCTTGGTGACTGTTGATGAGACCCTCATCAAACTACCCTGAAGTTTCTACAGCAGTCCTTCCTCCCAGTGGAATTTCTTCTCTCCCTCCTTTTTCATCCACTTTCTACAATGCAGGAAGCAATCCCTTCCTCCATCCCAGAGGCACCCCTCCCCAATCTAGCCGGCCAGCGGCCACATTCAGGCCATTTGAACTTCCCACTCATGGGGTGAGAGTAAAAGCCTAAGCCAAAGGCTCAGAGGGATCCCCCATCCCTTGCTCAGATGAGAAATTTCCAACTGGCTGTCCTTGGCAGTTGTTCAAACAGAATAAGGGAACACCAAACACGTCAAAATTAGGAAAAGTCTACACCAGGGTTGTATTCTTTCACCATACTTATTCAATCTGTATGCTGAACAAATAATCCAAGAAGGTAGATTATATGAAGACAAATGTGGCATCAGGATTAGAGGAGAACTCATTAACAACCTGTGACATGCAGATGATACAACCTTGCTTGATGAAAGCAAAGAGGATTTGAAATTCTTACTGATGAATATCAAAGACAACAGCCTTCAGTATGGATTGCTTCTCAAAGTAAAGAAAACAAAAACCTCACCACTGGACAAATAAATAACATCCACATAAATAGAGGAAAGACTGAAGTTGTCAAAGACTTCATTTTGCTCAGATTAACCATCAACACTCATGGAAGCTGCAGTCAAGAAATCAAATGACGTATTGCATTAGGCAAATCTGCAGCACAAGACTCTTTAAAGTGTTCAAAAGCAAAGATGTCAGTTTGAGGACTAAGGTGCGCTTGACCCAAGCCATGGTATTTTCAATAACCTCATATGCATTCGAATGTTGGATAGTGAATAAGGAAGACCATAGAAGAATTCATGCATTTGAGATATGGTGTTGGAGGAGAATATTAAAAGCACCATGGGCTGCCAAAAGAACAAACAGATCTGTGTTGGAAGAAGTACAGCCAGAGTGCTCCCTGGAAGCCAAGATGGCCAAACTTCATCTCTCATACTTTGGACATAATGCCAGGAGGGACCAGTCACTGGATAAGGATATGATGTTTGGTAAAATGGAGGGTCGGGGAAATAGAGGGAGAGACACCCAACAAGATGGATTGGCACAGTGGTGACAGCGATGGGCTCAGGCATAACGAGGAATGTGAGGTTGGCTCAGGACGGGGCAGCATTTCATTCTGTTGCGAATAGGGTCGCTGTGAGTCAGAACTGACTCCACAGCACATAACCACCAGGGTACAACCAAACTAAGTTCATGACTTCCATGTTTATTATAAAAATATTATCAAAAGTTACAATTTTGAAAAGGTCAGGCTTACTGGTCAGAAAGAGACTAGAGGAACCTAAGAGTGTGGCCCTCAACCACTCTTCAGATTGGGAAAGGAATTCATTCTCATGATCCAATTTGTAGCCAAGCAGTAGATAGGTACATAGTGGGGACAACCTTAGTAAGGTATGTTTACCATAGGATGGCAATCATTCAAAATCAAAAGGGCAACATTTACCTAAGGGCAAAGTTGAGATGGAATGGTAGAGTGGGTGGAATGGAAACAGGAATCATAGGGAGGAAGCCGGGTAACTGTTGTTGCTTCAAGGGGATTACAATCATTGAGATGAAACAAAGTATGATTTGTTGAATATAAAACTGATGTTTTGTCTGTAAACCTTCACTCAATTCACAATGAAAGTTTTTTGTTTTCTTTTTTAAGTTACAGTTTTAGATTACTGAACAAGAGACAATGAGGCTGAAATTCACTACTGAAAATGTCACAAGACATGTATGGTGTATGCATGGGAGTGTTATACCAGAAATTTTTACATGATTTTGTCATTTCTCTCCATTCTATGTGTGTACGCATTGTTCACATGAGAGCACTAGCACTACAGGATAAGCACTGAACTGCTAACCACAAGGTTGGTAGTTGAAACCCACAAGCAGCTCCTCAGAAACACTATACAGGGTCACTATGAGTCAGAACCACGTCAACAGCACTTATGAATAACACTATTTGAGGCCAAGATGGCTAAGCTTCGTCTCTCATACCTTGGACATATTGTCCAGAGGAAACAGTCGCTGGAGAGGGATGTCATGCTGGGTAAGGTGGAGGGTCA
>NW_006408588.1:13809646-13815155 GCF_000296735.1 Chrysochloris asiatica
CATGGCACTTTCAGTATTCTCCTCCAACACCACAACTCAAAAGCATCAATTCTTCTACGATCTTCCTTATTCACTGTCCAACTAACCCATAGCAACCCTGTATAGGGTTTCCAAGGAACAGCTGTTGAGCTTGAACTGCTGACCTTGTCGTTCAAACCAACTTTGTAGTCCAGCATATTAATCCATAGTAACACACAAGGACTCCCTTATTTATTGTTATAATACAATTAGTGCTTTTATAAATTACATGGGCACTTTCTCTGATTTTTAAATTGAGATATAATTCACATGCCATAAAAATCAAAATTTTAGAGTGCACAGTTCAATGGTTTTAGTAGTATCACTAAGTTGTACGACCACATCACTATCTAATCCCAGAACATGTGAATTATATTCCTTTTTTAAAAACTAACTATATTATTTGGAAGAAGAACACAAGTGGAAGGCAGGACCCTATCCAGAGAAGCAGCGACACCAGAGATGGAGGCAGACATAAGGACATAGAGAGAGAGCAGCTGAGGACTCTGGACTCACGGAAAGAGGGTGCTGGTGGCCAGGAGGCAGACTTGCAGAATGTGCCCTTTGGTTGTTTAAATTATTATATATTCCTGAGTGTTTTGTGTACATCCACCCCGCCCACCTCCAAAAAAAAAAAACAAAAACAAAAACAAGAACAACAAGGAGAATGGAAGCAAATACTGTTGAATGATGATACACAGAGGAGAAGGTAATCATTGCAATGAAACGATGGTGTAAAGTCGATGTTCTCCCATTAAACTATCACCCAGTTCACAATAAAAACTTTAAAAAAGAAAAAAATATTACCACATAAAGGATATGAACATCTTGTGAATAATAATAAGCTGAGCCAGAAAGCAGAAAGAAAATATTCATTTATTGATCTCAAATAAAAGTGCATTGCCTTTCAAAAAAAATAATATCAAGTATATTATTTGAGCCATACTGCATACATTCTCCTTGAGTCTTTGAATAGTTTCCTGTCTTCATTCGAATTTATCATTTGTAGATGGTAGTGGCCAATTGGAGGCCTGGTGTGGCACTGTAGGATAAACACTACACATCAAAGTTGGTTTGAATCACAAGATCAGTGTTTAAACTCACCATTGCTCCTCAGAAACCCTATATAGGGTTAGTATGAGTCATAATTGAATCGAGGGCATTTACCAACAAAGACAGTGGCCAATTGTGAATGACTTTCCTACTGTCTTATGTTTTACTAACATTGGCTCAATCAATGTTTTTGTATTATACTAAGGATCAAACTTGAGTTATCAAATGAACTATCAGCACAATGCAAGCACAGTAGGCCCCTGACTTATACTTTTCATTTACTCTTTTCCAGAATCCTTAACTTGGTTGTTGATTCACTACATCAGCAAGTACAACATGAGCTTCTAGGAAGCAAAAACCTCATTTCTTCACCCACTCTGCAGTAAGCGTCCTCAGCGGTAAACGTACAGTCCTTTACAAAGCATTACTCCTTTCACACATGCTATCTCACCTAATCCAGGTAAGAGCCCTGGAATACATTTTCCCTCATTCCATAAATGCAGACACTGAGGCTCAGAATAGTTAGGAACAGGCCAAGGTTACCCAGCCAGTAAGTACCAGTGCTGGGTGTGAGTCCACATCTGTTGACTACAAACCTGTATCTTCCCATTAGATTCTGCCACCCCTCCAAACTCACTGTTAGACACTCCTGGTGAATTAGAAGAAAACCACCCTGGTGGCCACTGCCTACTGCAAACCCTCGGTGTGAGCCTCCCTACTTGCTCACAGCTGAGTCTCAGCTAGTTTCCATGCCAGCACGGCTGGGCTGCACAGCCATGGCACCTGGCCACACCTGAGCTCCAGGGAGCTGACCCAGTAACCTGGCTAACAACACCAGGATTAGGGACAAATTTGTGAGCATACAGGAGCCTAGAAAGCACTAATCATGCAAACAAATTAAGATGAGAGAAGCGCTGGGAGCAGGAAGCAAGAGAGGTCCGGCCAAATATGGTCTCACACAGCAGCCACTGGGCAGCCAGAAGACAGTGTGTGTGTGCTACAGGGGAAAGGGCGTAACAGAGCACCCACCGATGATACCCCTTCCAAGGGCCCCACTGCCCTCAGAATGAGAGGTCCAGCCTCTGGGCTTCTACCTCACTCTCTACCCACGTTCTAGACCTCTGGAATGCACAACCTCACCACTCCTTTCTCCTCCCCTGTCAAAACCCTCTGCATTCCCAGTCCCAAGGCCTCTTTCCTCTCACCTTCTGGTCCCAGCCTGGCCCATTCTCCTCTGCCCCTCTCACAGGGTACCCTACTGCACCCCAAAACCCCAGGACCGCAGGCTGAGCCAGGAGTTCCATTCCCCAAAGTAGCACTCAGCCTCCTTTCGTCTACGTCTTCCTAGGAGAACATTGAGCTCCTGCCCATGCTGCAGTGATCGGCTCTGCGTTAGGTCCAGAGAACAAACGTAGAGAAGTAGCCCCAGATGTGGTTGTGGTTGTATCCAAGGTAGGCTGTGACCCAAAGGTGGGACACCCAGCACAAGAGGACTGACAAATGTTACAGACAACGATGCGACCATCCACCAACTACAAACCAGGGCAACCCCTTTTCCGCAGCCCCCCTTTTCCCTTTCTGAGCAGACTCCAAGGAGGATGTAGAGCAAGGGCTCTTATCCCAAGGCAGTCAGAACATAGAATTACTGCTGACTCACTCAATTCCCATCACCGTACCCCCCCACCCCGCACTCACCCACTACCCCACCTGTTCCCCTGTTCTTTACAAGAGGTGCTACTGGGTGCTACTTCTATCAGGACATCAGCACTCTTCCAAAAAGCAGAGTCAAATGACACAGGGTGCAAGAGTCAGCTCAAAGCACATCACCCCAGCCAGACTTCAGGGACTATGATTGGCCCTCCTAGTTCTCAAGGCCACCCCAGGCCCCAGCACAGCTGGACTACAAGAAGACCACAGCACAGCTTTTGTGTCTGGGCTCTGAATGATGCTGAATTCCAAGCTCATAAGAGATGCGGAGGAGAGGGGGGCAGTAGACTGCTACCGGTAAGACATTGATACCCAGTCTATAAATTAGATCAGAGGGCGGGGAGAAGACATACTGGCATAGGGAGCAGGAGCAGTCTGTGGGACATGCTATACAGGGGCATTGTGGTTGGCGGAGAGAACAGGCAATATGGTGGCCAGAAGTCACATCTGGCAGCTTGTCCTTGGGGAACCATAGCTCAGAGCTTCGTCATAAGTTTCTATGGTTTTTTTTTGACTCGAAACAATCCACAATTCTCTAACTAATGTACTAAAGACATCATTTTCATTTTAAGTCTAGCTGCAACTCCAAATATATTTTTATCTTTATGCTTCAGTTTTCTTTCTTATGTTATACTTGGCCGGCTTCATTTTCTCACTGACCTGCAGTAAGTCACACTCTAGGCCAATGCCCAACCTGAGGTGCACAGGTTGAAGCCATCCTCAAGGTGGCCTTGCTGCACAAATGCACAGAGAATAATAGGAACCCAGGGCCCTCTCTTACCTGCTTCTCCAAGGATGCCCCATAAAGGAGAGATCAAAGGCCAAAGCCACTGGCATGACAGGATAATGGTACAGAGGTTCCATTGCATTAGCACTGCATTTCCAGAAAGTCCCCTGTCTGATTTTCAGGCTCAACCTTTGAAAAATTATCATGGAGTGGGGGACAGACCAAGTAAGTTTTGATCTGGAAGAAAGTGAAGATAGGCTTCAAATCACTTCTGTTTCAGAGGAGACCACTGTAAAAGGAAGCTCATGGGAGGAGGCATTCAGGGTGGGCAGCTGCTAGTAGCTGAGAAAACTTAATGAATAAAACATGCTACACGATGGCCAAGACACTTGCATTTTAATAGGAAACAAAGTTTTAAGCCAGAGGAGTTACTCTCTAATGGTGGAATTATAAGCATCAGCAATGATTTAGGCAAGTATTAAGCAAAGAAAGTTGTTCTAGCATCCCTGAAATCACAACAACAAATGAGCTGATGTGAGTGTGCAAGCCCTCAGCAAACAGCAAATACATTACAAATCTAAGGGATTACTAATATTATTACTGGCAACCAGTCAGCAAGCCTGCCATCACACAGACAAACGCAGATGCCCACAGGAGCCCTGGACATGCACTCTGTGGTCTGAAAAGCATCTATTAGGGAACTTAGTTGCCAGAAAAGCTGAAGAGAACTGTTCCCTACATCTGCCCCTTAATCACACACACTGAGAAGATGCATAATTAATTTGTTCCCAACATCACTCTGTGGCTAGCAGAGTGAGGGCATTTCTGGAATGGCAATTACAGACAAGAAAAACAAATGTGAAGCCATGAGCAGAATAATGGGCTCAGCCAGCCAGCTCCCCTTCCCTTCCCATCATCCCTGTTCAGGCCATGGGCCTGAGTGAGAAACAGAAGTCGCCGATGTATTCATTTCCTCCAAGTTATGAAATCTTGGAGCTCATGGAAAAACAAAAAACAAAAGTCTGTAAGATACCGATCAGGCAGCCTGCCCCACTCTAAGCTCAGAAAGAGTGAACAACAGGCACAAAGTTCAGGTAGGTGCAAAGTGACCATCGACTGGCAGGCATCTGGGCATCCCAAGGGAGGCCTGGGTGCAGATACAAGGAGGGTCTGCTTGGACACATGCCACAGCATGCCTGTCTATCCCCATCCTAGACTAACAGACATTCAACAGGCAACTGAGTAAGGGCCCCCACCTACCCATAGCCCAGGTATTGAGCACACTCCAGCACAGAGGTTGTAAACCTTTGAGGTTGCCCATCCTCTGTGGAGTAAACAGGTCCATGGGAAGGGGAAGCTGACTTCACACCCAGCCAGGATCGTGCATTTTCATTGTGTACTAGGCCCCACAAATTATGCAGCCAGCCCTGTCTCTTCCACTAAATGTTCCCCCAGCTCTTCACATGCTGGTTCTTACATCAGTCTTCAGTGTCAATTGAAAAACTCCATCCCAAAAAGCTGTTCTCCAACCTCCATTCAGCCCCTCTTTATCCCAGGACCATAATTCATCTCCTTTTAGGGCACTTAAGAAGACTAGTTGCTATCAAGTCAGTTCCAACTCATGGTGGCCCCATGTGAGTCAGAGTAGAACTACGATCCATAGGAATTCAAAGGTGGAGTTGGGGAAGTAGATTGCTAAACCATTCTTCTGAGACACCTTGCAGTTCAAACCAACATTGCTATCCAGTACATTAACCCACAGGGCCACATCAGGCATCCATATATTAGTTGTTATTGTTGTTAGGTGCTATCGAGTCGGTACCGACCCATAGTGACCTTCTGCACAGCAGAACAAAACACTGCCCGATCCTGGGCCAACCTCACTACTACTGCCTAATGCAATACCGTCATTTGATTTCTTGACTGCTGCTTCCATGAGTGTTGATAGTTGATCCAAGAAGAATGAAGTCCTTGACAACTTCAATCTTTTCTCCATTGATAAGA
>NW_006408588.1:13823039-13826542 GCF_000296735.1 Chrysochloris asiatica
ACCCAGAGAAGCCTAAAATGGAGGCAGAGATGATGACATGGAATGATGGAGCAGCTGGAGACTTTAGATCCAGAGAGAGAGAGAGACTGTGTGCTAAAGACCTGGGGGATACGGGGGAAGGATTATAGGGTATACCCTTTGGTTGGTCGATAATGCATGGAGGGGATTGTAACCATGGCAATGAGACGATATACGATAGAATGAATGTAAAACTAATGTTCTCCCATGTAAACTATCACATAATTCACAATAAAACATTTAAGAAAAAAAAAGAATGTATATACAAATCCAACAGCCAACATTACTTTCAATGGAGAGAAGCTAAAAGCCTTCCCTTTGCGAACAGGAACAAGACAATGATGCCCCGTTTATCACCATTCTTTTTCAATATTGGGCTGAAAGTCTTAGTCAGAGATATAAGGCAAATTAAAGGCATCCTGGTGTGGCGCTGCGGGTTAATGCGCTGGACTACAAAGTAGTTTGAACCACAGTGTTGGTAGTTCAAGCTCACTAGCCACTCCTCGGAAACCCTATAAAGGGTTGCTAAGAGTCAGCACCAACTTGATGGCACTTAACAACAACAACAACAACAAATTGGCAAGGAAGAAGTAAAGCTC
Source organism: Chrysochloris asiatica (assembly GCF_000296735.1). Classification (NCBI taxonomy): domain Eukaryota; kingdom Metazoa; phylum Chordata; class Mammalia; order Afrosoricida; family Chrysochloridae; genus Chrysochloris; species Chrysochloris asiatica. Next base: position 13,823,657 of record NW_006408588.1, read on the forward strand.
TCTGTATTTTCAGATGATATGATACTATATGTAAAAAATCCAAAGACTCCTCAAAAAAATTATTGTAACTCACTAAAAGATTCATCAAACTGGCAGGGTACCAGATCAATATTCAAAAATCAGTTGCATTCCTTGGGAAGCAATCAAAGCAAGCAATCAAGTTCCTTCAGGACAAACACCCCTCCAAGACTGAAACTCAAAGGGAACACATGAGCAGGTATGTAAGCTTGCTAACGACCATGCTGATCTACTACTGATGAGTGCAAGAGAGGGAAAGGCAGCAATGAAGAAATGGGCTGAGTTCAACCACGTTCCATAGACTCCCATTGACCTGGAGATGAGAGAGATAAGAGGAAGGGCTCGTTGGTCTGATGTGTGGTGAGACCTGGGAACTCCTGAGCCCATGTACAAGGATATAGCCATGAAGGGCTAGAGCTGAGAGTGAAGCATCCAGCTGAAATGAAGTGAGGGGAGATGCACAAGAACACCCAAACTTTCAGACAGTATCCATTTGAGCTAGCCTCGATGGCTTGATAATCAGAACTCATCTACAGGTAGTTTTTTTTTTTTTTTTGATAAAGGAAATAAGTCTAAATTTGATGAACTTGACCTATACTTATTTGACACAGTAGCTCAAAATATCAACTGAGAGGGAAGGAGTCTTCACATCAAGTATCAAGGCTATCCCCTCTGTACACAGGGTAGATAGGGACAGGCAACTTAGACATTGGCTACCTAAAATGAGGGGGTGATAAAGGCACAAAGTGACTGGCTTACAAGTTTTCAAGAGGGAATTTAGTTTCAGAGTGTGTAGGGGAAGGTAGAGTCCCCAGTGAACATTTTCATCTTGTCTAGACGGGTCTGATGAAAAGAGCTGGGGATAAGATTCTTATGATTCAATACTGAGTAATTGTTATCATGACTAATTGCAACTGTCAAACAACTGTAAAGGTAGAAGTTTTGTAACAAAAACAAGGGAGCAGTTAATCTTTCAGTACAGAAACAGAGGACCCTGGGACCAGCAAGAGAAAAGAGTACAAGCAGAGTGCAGGACCTTACCCAGAGAAGCAGCGACGCCAGAGATGGAGGCAGAGATGACGACATGGAGCTGAGGACTCGGGACTCATGGAAAGAGAGGTAGTGGGTGCTGATGGCCAGGAAAGGCAGACTTGCAGAATGTGCCCTTTGGTTGTTTAAATTATTATATATGCCTGAGTGTTTCTTGTACATTCCCTAAGCCCCCTCAAGGAAAAAAAAAAAAAAAAACAGGGAATGGAAGCAAATACTGTTGAATGATGATGCACAGAGAAGATTGTAATCATTGCAATGAAATGATGGTGTTAAACCAATGTTCTCCCATGTAAACTATCACTCAGTTCACAAAAAAACTTAAAAAAAAAAAAAAATCAATTGGATTCCTATATACTAATAAACACAGCTCTGAAAAGAAAATTAGGGAAACAATACCATTTACAATAGCCACCCAAAAGATGAAATACACAGGAATAAATCTGACCAGATAAACAAAAGACCTATACAAAAAAAACTACAAAACACTACTACAAGGAATCAAAAGAGAATTACAAAAATGGAAGACTATGCCATGTTCATGGATAGGAAGACTTAACATTGTGAAAATGTCAATACTACCCAAAGCAATCAATAGATATAATGCAATCCCAATCTAGATTCCAACATCATTCTTTAAGTGTTGTTGTTGTTAAGTGCCATCAAGTCAGTTCCAACCCAAAGCAACCATATATAGGTTTCCAAGGAGTGACTGGTGAGATTGCTTGCTGACCTTGCAGTTCAAATGACCTTGCATATCAGCACATTAACCCACAATGCCACACCAGGATGGGAAAAAATGATCACTAACTTTATATGGAAAGGAAAGAGACCTCAGATAAGCAAAGCACTTAAGAAGAACAAAGCTTAAGAAAAAGAACAAAGTTGGAGGACTCTCACTCCCTGATATTAAAATTCACTACACAGTAGTGAAAACAGTCTGGTACTGGCACAATGAAAGATACTATCAATCGAAAAGAACTGAGAACCCAGAAATAAATCCATGCACATACAGTCAACTGATCTTTGACAAAGGGCCAAATACATTAAATTGGGAAGGGATTGTCTTTTCAACAAATGGGGCTAGCAAAACTGGAAATTGATTTTCAGAAAAATACAACAAGATCTGTGTCTCACACCACATACAAAAACAAAGTCAACATCGATTAAAGACCTAAATGTAAAACCTAGAACTATAATTTTCAATGAAAAATAGAGACACCCTTAGGGGCTCTGATACATGGCATGAGTACACTATCAAACATTACTAAGAACACAAAATAAATGACTGGGACCCCTGAAAATTAGACACATATGCACCAAAGGAGTCCTTGTGTAGTGCTGCAGGATAATATGCTGGACCGCAAGGTCAGTTTGAACTACAAGGTTGGCAGTTTAAACTCACCAGTCGCTCCTTGGAAACCCTATATGGAATCACTATGAGTAAGAACCAACTTGATGGCATTTAGCAGCAACAATGCATCAAACGATCTCGCCAAGGATGGGAGAATAGCTAGGCAGGTTTACATGGGCTAAACAGCACAGAGGTAAATAATGATTTAAGCACAAATGTGGAACAACAGGGCTCGTGGATACAAAGATTGAGGCATGATTTGAATGGGTAAAAGTGGGGAAATGATGCTAAGATGCTTGGCTGTCTTTTGAATCTTGGTTTCCCTTGCCTGTTAAGTGTCGTCGAGTCGGTTTCAACTCAAAGAGACCCTGTATACAGTTTCCGAGGAGCAGCTGGTGAGCTTGAACCACTGACCTTGCAGTTCAAATGGCTTTGCAGTCTGGTGCATTAACCCACAGCACCAC
>NW_006408588.1:13826642-13832836 GCF_000296735.1 Chrysochloris asiatica
CAAGAAGAATGAAGTCCTTGACAACTTCAATCTTTTCTCCATTGATAAGAATGTTGTTTATTGGTCCAGTAGTGAGGATTTTTGTTTTCTTTACATAAAAATGTAATCCATACTGAAGGCTGTGATCTTTGATCTTCATCAGTAAGTATTTTAAGTCCTCTCCCCTTTCAGCAAACAAGTTGTATCATCTGCATATCGCAGGTTGTTAAGGAGTCTTCCTCTTATCCTGATGCCACGTTTTTTTCACAGAATCCAACTTTTCGGATTATCTGCTCAGCATACAAGTTGAATAAGTATATAGATAGATATATGTAAGGAAGACATACAGCTGGTAAACAAGAACATGAAAAGATTGCTCAATATCATTGTTGTTGTTGTTATGTGCCGTGAAGTCAGTTATGACTCATAGCGACCCTGCACAGGGTTTCCGAGGCTGTAAATCTTTACGGGAGCAGAAAGCCTCATCTTTCTCCTGCGGAACAGTTGGTAGTTTTGAACTGCTGACCCTGAGGTTCGCAGCCCAATTCGTAACCACTACGCTACCAGAGCTCCTTTCAATATCATTAGTCATTGTTATTATTAGGTGCCCTAAGTCACCTCTGACTCATAGCAACCCTCCATACAACCAGATGAAACAATGGCTCCCCTGCACCAGCCTCACAATTGTTCAGTTGAGCCCATTGCTGTAGTTATTCTGTCAATCCATCTTCTTGAGGGTCTTTCTCCTTTTTGATGACCCTGTACTCTACCAAGTATGATGTCCTTTTCCAGGTACTGAGCCTTCATCATGTTGTTGTTGTTACGTGCCATCGAGCCAGATCTAACTCACAGCGACCCTGAATAGGGTTTCCAAGAAGCAGCTGGTGGGTCTGAACCACCAGCCTTTCCATTCAAACTGACTCTGCAGTCCAGTGCTTATCTTACAGTGCCAGGACAGCATGTACAAAATACGTATGGCAAATGTTATCATCTTTGCTTCTAAGGGGCATTCTGACGGTACTTCTTCCAAGACAGATTACTTTGTTCTTCTGGCAGCCAATGGTACTTACAATATCCTTCACCAACACTATCACTCAAATGCATCAATTCTTCTTTGGTCTTCTTTATTCATTGTCAAGCTGTCACATGCATATGAGGCGACACAGAATTCCAAGGCTTGGGTCAGGAGCACCTTAGTCCTTAAAGTGACATCGATGCTCTTTAACACTTTAAAGAGGTCTTTGCAGCAGATTTATCCAATGCCTAATTTGACATCATTGTTACTGTTAAGTGCCACAGAGTAAGTCCAACTCATAGTGACCCTGTATAGAGTTTCCAAGGAGCGGCTGATGGGTTTGAACTGCCAAACTTGTTGTTAGCAGTCCAGTGCTTAACCTATAGCACCCCACCAGGACCCCGAGTAGACATTTGTTGCTGTTGTTGTGGTTGTTAAGTGCTGTTGAGTTGGTTCTGATTCACAGTGAGGCTGTATATAGCATTTCCAAGGAGCAGGTGATGGATTTCAACTGCTGATCTTGTGGTTTGCAATCCACTGCTGATCCTACAGCACCGCACCAGAATGTAAATCAAAATCACAATGCGATAGCACTACACACCCACTAGGACGGTGATAATAACTATATATATACAGGGTTGCTATAGGTTGGAACTGACTCCACAGACAGCACTTAACACAACATATATATATAAATATATACACACACACTTAGCAACAATATATGTTGTTGTTAAGTGTATATGTTGTTGTAAATGCCGTCTGTCGAGTCAGTTCCAACCTATGTTGTTGTTTTTGTAATCCTGTCGAGTCGGTTCTGACCCATAATGACCCTGTATAGGATTTCCAAGGAGCAGCTGGTGAGCTGAACCATTGACCATGCAGTTCAAATGGCTTTGCAGTCTGGCGCATTAACCCACAACACCACATCAGGACTCCAGTTCCAACTTATAGCAACCCTGTTTAGAGTTTCCAATGAGTGGCCGGTAAGCTTGAACCACCAGCCCAGTAGTTCTAACAACTTTACAATCCAGTACACTAACCCTCAGCACCACACCAGGACTATATATATATTATAAAATTTTTTATTTAAAAACAAAAAATAAGTGTTAGCCAGGTTGTGTAGAAATTGAAACCCTTACTCATTGCTAGTGGAAATGTGTAACAGTAAAGCCACTGTGTAAAATAGTTTGGTGGTTCCTCAAAAAGTTAAACATACCATTGCCAATGTTGTTAAGTGCCATGGAGTAGGTTCTGACTCATAGCAACCCTGTGTAGAGATTCCGAGAAGTGGCTAGTGCGTTTGAACCAGTGGCAGCTAAAAATGACCTAGCAGTCCAGTGCTTATCATATAGCGCCACACCAAGACAATTACCATGTGACCCAGCAATTCAACTTCTTGGTAGACACCCAAAAGTCTTGAAAGCAGGGACTCAATCAGATAAATGCACACCAATGTTCACTGTACTGTTCACATTAGCCAAAAGATGTAAATAACCGAAATGTCTATCAACTGATATGTCTAACAACATATCAAAATGTGGTATGGTATTGTTGTTTTGGTTCTGACCCATAGCAACCCTGCATGGGATTTCCGAGGAGCAACTGGTGAACTTGAACTGCCGACCTTAAGGTTCAACATGGTTTGTAGACCAGTGTATTAACACAGCACCACACCAGATATATACATACCCAAACCAAATTGAATCTATTGCCATCCCGTTGATTACAACTCATAGCAACCCAATAGGATGTAGTAGAACTGCTCCATTGAGTTTCCAAAGCTATAACCGTTTTGTTTGGCTTTGTGATTTGGGTGAAAGTTTAGAAAGTAAATTGGTTTTCCATTCAACTATTCATACATGTCTTGTGATACTGATTGCAATCCCTACAACGTAAAAGCGCTCTTCCCACTCTCTTCCTTATTTACCATTTCCCTTCACCCTTCTTTCCTCTCCCTTCCTGCCTTTTGAGCTTTGTCCCTGGGCAATTGCTGCCCGGTTGATCTCATGTGGTTGACTATCCTGATGAGTGAGTAGATCTCTGGGGAGACTGCTCACCTTAGAGGTTTCTCTATCATTGGCTAAAAGTTGACTCACGGGGTGAGTTCAGTATCAGGCTTGCAGGAAATCTAAGGACCAGCGTCTCAGGGGTTCCCCCAGTCTCTACCAGCCCAGTTAAGCCTGGTCTTTTTTGTGATTTGTAGTTTTGTTGTACATTTTTCGCCCATTCTATGTAGGGCCTACTATTGTGATCCCCTTCAGAACAGATCTGCAGTAGTAGCCAGGCACTATCTAGTTCTCCTGGTCTCAAGGTTGCAGAGGCTGTGGTAAAGGCTAAAATCTTTACGGAAACCAACTGCCACAACTTTCTCGGGCACAACAACCAAATGTTGGGCTTGAACCACAGATTCTGCTTAAGAGTCAAATGCTTAATCACATATCACAGGGCTTCTTATGTGCATATTGGCTGGCTGTGTGCAGTACAGTCTGTTTTGACTCCTAGCGACCCCGTATAGGGCTTTCAAGGCTGTAATTCTTTATGAGAGCAGAAAACCTCCACTTTTTCCTGCAGAGCACCTGGGGGTCTTGAACTGCTGACTTGGCAGTAACCCACTAAGTCGCCAAGTCTCCTTTATATACATACAATGGGATATTATTCACTAAGATAAAGAAATGGGGTTCTGATACATGCTATAGCATAGATGAGCTTTAGATACTTTATGCTGAGCAAAATAAGATACTAAAGAATAAATATCATACGATTTCACTGATATAAGGTATCTGGAAGAGGTAAACGCATAGAGACCAAAGCGCATTATGGTTACCAGGGGCTATGGGGAAAGGAAAATGGGAATTCATTGCTTAAGGGATTCTGATTTTCTGTTTTGGGAGATGAAAAACTTTTGGAAATGGATAATGGTGAGAGTTACACAACAAGATAGATATAATTAACATCACAGAACTGTACATTTTAAAATGGTGAAAATGCCAACTATTCTATTGTATACATTGTATCATGATCAAAACGTTTTTTAAAGGGCAAACCATTTGTATAGCCAGCAGCTCATGCAATGCCTAGCACATAATAGATACTCAATAAATATTAGCTGCATGACTGGCTTTATTAGCAGGGGTTTCATACTTTACAGTGATCAGACATAATGTGGAAACATCCTTCTTCATGCCATAGATTGTAGGGTGTGAAGATCTGGAGGCAGGAGAGACTGGAGACAGACTTGGCAGGGGAGGAGGAACAGGGTAGTACCCAGATCCTGAACCACCTTGCCTTAAATTTGCCTTACATATGTCTCACTCTTATCAGTCAACAGTTTATTTGCATATTTAAGTGAAGTTATTCGGCTAATTGGACATATGTCTCACAGTTCTACAAGGAAAAGTCTATTAAAAAGTCTTGCTATAACAGGCAAGAGCATTGAGGGTAGTTTTATTCAGGGATAGGAAGGGAGCTGAGTGGATTTTAATTTGGCAGAAAATAGCTGCTTGGGGCCAAGACAGTGAGAAGCAGGAAATCAAGAACAGGCTATTAGATTATTACTGTTGTTAACAAGCGTCTCGATCACCCTTAGAGCTGCAGAGTGCCTTCCATCAACTTTATTAGCGATATTATGGCTTTCCATCTAGCCTGACTCTTCCAGCGAGTCCCATCTCTCAGTCACTGAGGCAAGAGAGCCACATCCTGCCCAAGTCAGGATGATGCTGTCCTCACGGCCCTCTCGGCCTAACCTCCTGAACACAATCTGCTATAAGAATGCCAGAATCCAAGATAAATAACCCAAAGGGTTACAGGAGAAATGGTACAGGGCTTAGGGGAAGGGAGACACAGGGATGGAAGCACTACCTTCCAAAGGCTTGGCAAATGCCTCAAACTCCATTAAGCAAGGAGAGCCTCATGTGAACTGCTGGCTAGAATAGCCCTGGATGCTCATCCAGTGCTGATCAGAGAGCTGGAAACAGAGGGTGACAGGCTCTGGGCCAGACTTGGATTGAATCCACTAGTGATTTGAATGATAACCCCCAAAAATGTCCACATCCTAATCCCAGGGATCTGTGAATGTGACCTTATATGAAAGAAGGTTCTCTGCAGGTAAAATTAAGAAACTTGAGATGAGATCCTCCTGATTATAGAGGTGGACCCTAAGTCAAAAGACAAGTGTTCTTAAAAAAGAGAAAGAAGTGGAAAAGACAACGACAGAGATTGCAGTGAGGCAGCCGCAAAGATTGCTATAATCACCAGAAGCCAGAAGAAGTGAGAAAGTATCCTGTTTCAGAGCCTTCAGAGAGAGCGTGACCCTGCAGACAGATACCTTGACTTCAGATAGCTGGCCTCCAGAGCTGTGTGTGAGACAATCAATTCTGTTGTTTTGTAGCAATTTGTTACAGCAGCCCCAGGAAACTCACACCACTACCTGTGGACACTTGCACAAGTCATTTCACCTGCTAGCGCCTCAGTTTCTTCATCTGTAAAACAAAGATGAAGTCTTGGGCTAGGTTCTCTAGAAACAAAACCAATGAAGTTTATATGTGCACGTATAAAGAGAAGTTTATATATCAAAGAAATGGCTCACACAGTTATAGAAGTGGTTAGTTCCAAGTTCGTGGGTTAAATACCAGGCTGGAATCTTCTGACTCATGTAGCTGCAGGTCAGATGGCAGGCACGCAGGCAGGCCGGACAGGTAAGACGGTAGACTGCTGACAACTCCCAGGATCAGCAAGTAATAGAGCAGGCCACTGGCTCAAGCCCAAAGAACGGAAGGTCAGAGGATGAACCAGCTACAAGACCCAGACCCAGCAAAGAACAAGGAATCTTTGCCTGAGTGTCCAATCTAGTGGAAGCAGGATACACGCCCAAGGCAGCTTCCTTTCAATTGACTGGCTGTTTAGAGCAAACCTCATCATAGAGTTATTTACACTATATTAGATTTTATCATGGTGCATAACATCTCTAGTGCCAAACTGCTGAAAATCCTAGCCCAGTCAAGTTGTCATAAACCCTTAATTATTTATAGGGTGGAAGGAACTCTGGTAGCATTGTTGTTGTTGTTGTTGTTGTCAGGTGCCATCAAGTCGGAACCGACTCACAGCGACCCCATGCACAGCAGAACGAAACAATGTCCGATCCTGGGCCAACCTCACTACCACTGCCACACTTGAGTCCATCAATGATGCCACCTGGCCA
>NW_006408588.1:13839336-13845136 GCF_000296735.1 Chrysochloris asiatica
GCATTAACCCACAGCACCACACCAGGACTCCTTCCCTTGCCTACTATTGTAAAAAAGACACTTAAAGGGGAGAGAGAGGAATAGCCAGAAACATCACCAGAGAACGCTTGTAAGTCCGTCTTCAGGCTATAACTGATTGGAATACCTAAAATGGGGCTAGAACTTGCCCAGTGAAGGAGGCTTCCTGCAAAGCCTTTGCATTGCACAAGACAATAGGTGGAATCCTGAGCCCCATCCAGAATCTTCTGAGGTGGGACATTTCCACTTGAAAGGACAAGCAGACCAGTCTGGAGCAGCTAGAAGAACAGGAGATACTTCTTGAAAGAAAGATCAGCAGGAAAAATCAAAAACAACAACAGCAGTCCAACTGACTACTACCAGAACAAGCAAGTTGTTCCCCAGGGAGCCATCAAGGCACGTGGTCAGGTCCCCTCAAGGCAAACCCCCTTCCAAGACAAACTCAAATTGAATACACTAGCAGGCATATGGTCCTGCTGCTGACTCCATTGGTCACTGATAAGGGGAAGAGGGGAAAAAACATCAATGAAGCTGTGAACTAAGTCTGACCACATTCAATAGACTCCTGTTAACCTGGACTGAGACCTGGTTAACCAGCAGTATGACGAGACCTGGGGACTCCTGGGGCCCAGGGGCAGGGACATGGCCCTAGAGGACTAGAATGGAGTGTGAAGCATCCAGCTGATATGAAGTGAGGGGAGATGCACAAGAACACCCACATTTGCAGATAGTACCGATTTGACCTGGTATCAATGGCTGGATGATCAGAACACGACTAGAGGAAGAAAGATGAGGGGGGAAAAAAATAATAAAAAAGGAGTAACCTACTATGAGTGGATGAATTTCACCTATGCTTGTGGATGCAGTATGACAAAGGAGCAGACAAATCTCTACAGTGAGGATCATTCCCACCCCCTTGGTACACATGGAGGGGAACTTAAACGTTGGCTACCCAAAATAGGGGGATTAAGGCAAGAAGTGACTGCCTTACAAGCTTTCAATAGGGAACCTAGCTGCAGAGGATATAGGGAAAGGTAGTATCTTCAATGAATTGTTTCCAACCTGTCTGGATGGGGTTAATAAAAGGTGAGGGGAAAGGACTCCTGTAGTTCAATAGGGAATGATTACTATCAGGTCTGACAGTGAGTGTTGGAAAGGTAAATGTAAATGTTTGGTTACAAAAGGAGGGGAGTGGCTGGTTTTGCAGTCTAGAAGCAGAGATCCCTGGAACCATCAAGGGAGAAAAGCAAAGCGCAAGACCCTGTCCATGGAGGCAGTGACACTAGGGATGAAGGCAGAGACAATGACGTGGACAGAAGGAGCGGCTGGGGACTCTGGACTCAAGGAGGGATGGAGCTGTATGCTAGCAGCCAGGGGGCAGGTGTGTGGAGTGTACCCTTTGGTTGTTTGATGATGCATACAGGGGATTGTGATCATTGCAACAAAACAAAATATGATAGGATGAATGTAAAGATAATGTTTACCCATATAAACTAACACATAATTCACAATAAACACTTAAAAAAAAAAAAAAGATCTTGCCAAAAGAGTAACAAGGAGACAATAGACTCAGGGGAGAGGGGAGAAATTTTGCAATGACATATTAGACAAGGGACTAATCTCTAAAATTTACAGAAAACTACAACACCTCTACAAGAAAAAGACAACCCAATTGAAAAATGGGCAGGGGGCATGAACAAACGCTTAACCAAAGAAGACATTTAGGCAACCAACAAGCATATGAAGAAATGTTCACGATCATTAGTTGAGAGATACAAATCAAAACAACAATGAGATATCATCTCATATCAGCATTAATAGCAAATTTCAGGAAAACAGAAAATAAATGTGGCAAGGGTGTAGAGAAAATGGGACCCTTCTACATTGCTGATGGAAGTACAAAATTGTTCAACCATCATGGAAAACAGTATGGTGTTTCCTCAGAAAGTTGGAAACAGAAATACAGTATGACCCAGCAATCCCTCTTCTTGGTATATATCCACAAGAAATAAAGGTCAGGACATAAGTAGATATATGCAGCCTAAATGCCTATCAATGGAAGAATGAGTAAACAAACTCTGGTACATACACACAATGTAATACTATGTAACATTGAAGAATAACTATCTGGAGGACGTTATACTGAGGGAAAGTAGTCCATCTCAAAAGGACAAGTATTGTATGAAACCACTATTATAAAAACTCAAGAAAAGGTTTTCATACAAAAGAAACATTCTTTGAAGGATACCAGGGGTAGGAGAGAAGTGAGAGTAATTCACAAGCTAGAGAGCAGACACAGGGTGAGCAATATACAGGAAGGGGCAATATGCAAGAAGAGGAAGGAAAAAAACAATTTAAATTTAAAAAAAAAGACATAGGGTGGCAAAGCAGCCGCGTACCCAGTGCCCAGTCACATGAGCAGGTGTACCAGCCCAGTGAACCCGGCTGTCTTCCCCCATCTGCCACAGTATTGTTGGCCACTGGCACGTTCTTTACCGCCTGGTTCTTTGTTTACAAAGTAACCTCCACCAAGTACATGCAGGATATCTACAAATAACTCATTTCCTTGGTGGCCTCCCTCTTTCATGAGTTTTGGGGTTGTCTTCCTGTTACTATGGGTCAGCCTCTAAGAGTGACCAAGGGTACCAACCAGGCTACTTCACGGAATCCCTGCTTTTGTAAATTATTTTTTTTTTACTATTGCTGGAAGCGTCCCACCTACTGCTGTTCACAATAAAGGCAGGAGGTATGAAAAAAAAAAGAGAGAAAATCACACTGGTCAGGAGATGGAAGAAGCCAAGCATGGTACAATAGCTTCCCACCAGCTGGACACTCAAGGGGCTATTGGTTGTTGCATTATAGTTTCCCTTAGAAAGGGGTCACTTCTCTGAGCAGCAACAGCAAATACCATCCCATCTGGCATCTCCATGCCCAAAACAACCCCAAGAAAAGAAGAGAGTGAGGAGGGAGCAGAAGGGCAGAAAGAGTGCTGAGACCCAGCATCAGGGAGATGGAAACAGTGGCAGGTCCAGGGCGGCCTCGGAGCCACATCTGCTGTGGACGGTGAAGACCTGGGGGTCTCATGCAGAACCTTATACTAGTTGTTGTTAAGTGCCCTTGAGTTGGTTCCAACCCATAGCGACCCTGTATAGGGTTTCCAAGGAGTGACTGGTGAGCTTGAACCACCGACCTTGCAGTTCAAACAGCTTTGCAGTCTGGCGCATTAACCCACAGTGCCACACTTATACTAGTCAGTAGTGGCACAAAATGTGGTTTGTGTTTCTTGTTTTTCCGTTTGCTGTTGAGTTGATTCTGACTCATGTCAACATCATGTGTGTCAGTGTACAATGTGCTTTTCAATGGCTGAATTTCAGGCATTTCCTCCAAGGTATCTCTGGGTAGATGTAACCCACCAACTTTTCAATTAGCTGCAAAGAATTTAATTGCTTGCACCACTCAAGGATACCAAAATATGGCACATGAGGCAGTTTCAGGTGCTACCCAGACACTTCTTACATGTAAACAAACAAACAAACAGAAAACGAGTGAGAACTATTATGTGAGATCTATGATCTCAAAGATGCTGTGCTCAGACCAAAGTCAAGTAAAGGAAGAGAGTCAATAGAATGAACATTATCATATAAATCCCCACATAAACTCATTGCCCTTGAGTCCATTCCAACTCACAGGGACCCCATAGGACAGAATAGAAGGTTTCATAAGGATGTAAATCTTTACAGAAGCAGACTGTCACATCTTTCTCCCACAGAGCAGAAGTGAATTCAAACTGTCAACCGCCCTTGGTTAGCAAGTCAATAGCTTAACCACTGTGCCATCAGGTCTCCTTCTAAATCCCCAAATAGGGGTTAAAAGAAGCACACTGGAAGGATGATAGGTCTTTCAAGACAGTGCTTGCTTCCAGCTATAAAGAAGGCTGGACTCAGGAAAAGAGGTGCTCAGGGGCCACAATTGGACAGGTAAGATGCAATTCCCAAAACTGGGAAGTAAGCACAAGAGTGATCACTGAATTATTAATTATTCTTTTTCTTATATATTTCACACATACTTAAAAGTACAAGTCGTATACAGTACGGCTAAATGGGACGCTGCTGTTGGCCATGGACCATGGGTCACTGATGAGACCGGTGCTGTTTCATGCTGTCGAGTCGGTTCCAGTTCACAGTGACCCTGTATAGAGTTTCCGAGAAGCAGCTGGTAATCTGGACCATCAATTTTGTGGTTCAAACTGACCTTGTGTTCCAGTGCTTTATCCCAAGATGCTACACCAAGACTAGAACAATCGAAAACATTAGTCTGCCTGTGGGCCACTGAGAAGCCACCATAAAGTAAGCCCAATCGCCAGGGAGAAGCTTGAATGACACATTGCCCCCTAGGCCCCCACTGAGGGGAGGGGACCCATCACCTCTCACCAAACCACACCAAAACCCAAGGGCCCACTCCTGTGGAACTCTCCAGAATCCAAAAGCCTTTGGAGTCAGGGCCCCTGCAGAGCACTGATTTGCGATGCAGGCCTCAGAAAGGCTTGGGCACACAGAGAACTAAAAGGCAGGTGCTGGACTCAAACGCAGGCTTTGCTTCCCTTATTCCTGAGGCTAGGTCCTTAGATGACCCAACCAGAGCAAATTAAATGCAGCTCATGCTCCTGCAGGAATTATCACAAACTCTGAGAAACCAGCCGCCAACACAGCAAGGATTCAATTTCCCTCCTCCTCTGTTCAAAACACTCACAGGCACATGTCCCAGGGTGACAACAAAAGCAGCAAAGGGCCTGAGAGACACAGTGAATGAAAATTCACTGAAAAGCTTCCTAGTGGGGTGACAGACTAAGAGTGGCTCAATCAGAGGGTCCCTCGGCTTCTCTACCATGTGTTGTCCACCCTTACCCCCAAACTAGGGTAGGCGCCATGCTGGGCTCCTGCCCCGCACCTCTTGGCTGGAACTTATTTGCCCTAGGAGCTCAGGATCAGGGATTCCAGACCAGGGGCTAGAACTCAAATGAAGACAAATCAAACCTGCAGCTGGCAATTCCATGCCTGCATCCCCCCGCCCCTCAGACTGTGAGCCACCTCAGGAAAGAGCTGTGTCTCTTTTTCCTCCACCCGCTAGCCCCACACAGGACTGACAGAACATAGGCCTGGGTGATGTGGGCTAAAATAATAGCTGGGCGGAGGAGGGTGTAGAAATTCCATGCAGCCCCTGTCTGTGGTAGGTTTCAGAGAATGTTCTCAAAGAGATACATTCAGCTATAGTTTCCTTTGCAAGCCAACAGTAAGCTGGTGGTACAGTTATCCTCATAGTTTGCAGCTGGTCTATAGCTAAAGAGTTGAAAATCTTTCCCAAAGCACAGAGTTAGCTAGTTCCTACCAGTTTCATGGAAGAGTCTACACTCCTCTACAAGTTGTTGTTGTTAGGTGCCATCAAGTCGATACCTACTCACAGCGACACTATGTACAACAGAATGAAACACTGCCTGGTCCTGGACCAACCTCACAATCATTGCCACACTTGAGCCCACTGATGCTGCCACTTTGCCAATCCATCTCGCTGGGGGTCTTCCTCTTTTTCTCTGACCCTCCACCTTACAAAACATGATATCCTTCTCCAGCGACTGGTCCCTCCTGACAATATGTCCCATGTATGAGAGATGAAGTTTGGCCATCCTGGCCTCCAAGGAGCACTCTGACTGCACTTCTTACAACACAGATCTGTTGGTTCTTTTGGCAGCCCATGGCACTTTCAATATTCTCCTCCAACACCATAA
>NW_006408588.1:13848998-13859248 GCF_000296735.1 Chrysochloris asiatica
CCCTCCAGTGTCTATTTTATAATATAATGCAAGGAAAACCAAGATTCAAAAGACAGCCAAGCATCTTAATATTATTCCCCCCTTTTCCACATTCCAACCATGGCTCGATCTCTGTATCCCAGAACCCTGTTGTTTGCAGGTTGTGCATGTATCATTATTTATCTCTGTCTCACTTAGCCCTTGAGGCCTGTCTAATTGTTCTCCCATCTGCTTTGTTCTTCCATTCCCCTCTCCCTACTTGTATATTGCCCCCTCCCTAGCACCCAAACTATCCAGTGTCTAATCCCTGCCCTGTCCTGGCCTTGTTTTCACTGATGATATGGAGCTCTTCCATCATCTCTTTCTGCAGATATAGTCAATTTGATCTCTGTGTATTCCATGTGGTGAGGTCCATGTGTATAATCATCTCTAATGCTTTCTAAAGAAGGTATTTGAAATGAACAAACCACTGATTTTGCAGAATTCTATCATGCAATCTCCAGCATCATTTCTATCACCAAGGCCATAGCTTCCAACTACTGATCCTTTCTCTTTGTTCCCAACCTTTGCATTCCAATCACCAATAATAAATACATCTTGATTGCATGTTTGATCAATTTCAGATTGAAGAAGTTGGTAGAATCCTTCTCTTTCATCCTCACTGGCTTTAGTGGTTGGTGCATAAATTTGAATAAGAGTGGTATTAACTGGGCTTCCCTGTAGGCTCAGGGATTTTATCCCATCACAGACAGCATTGTACCTCATGACTGATCTGGATATGTTCTTTTTGACAATGAATACAACACCATTCCTCTTCAATTTGTCATTACTAGCATAGTAAACCATGTGGCTGTCAGAATCAAAATGGCCAATACCCAGCCGTTTCAGATTACTAATGCCTATGATATCGATGTTTATGCGCTCCATTTAATTTTTGACAATTTCTAATTTTCCTAGATTCATACTTAGCACACTCCATGTTCTGATTATTAATGGATGTTTACACCTGTTTCTCTTCATTTTGAGTTGTGCCCCATCAACAAATGAAGGTCCCACAGGCTTTATTCCCAAGGGCTTTACTCCATTGGCATCATGGTCAACTCTACTTGGAGGAGGCAGCTCTTCCCCAGTCGCATTTTAAGTGCCTTCCAACCTGAGGGGCTCGTTTTCCAGCACTATATCTGACAGTGTTTCTCTGCTGTTCACAAGGTTTTCAGTGACTAAATATTTGGAAGTAGTTTGAACTCCTTCTTCCTAGTCTGTCTTGGTCTGGAAGCTTATCTGAAACCTGTCCACCATGGGTGACCCTGCTGATATTTAAAATACCCACTTCCAGAATCACAGTAACTCACAAGCCACCACATTACGACAAACTGACAGATGAGGGGGGATGTAAATTCAGATATCTTTATTGACTTAATTGTTGGAATGATTGATCAAATACAAGTTGAAGGAACTTCCAGAAAGGAGGCTCTTCTTCTTCCCCCCTGTTTTCCAAACCCACCCCACACAATACCACAACTTCTGGGGGGAGGCAGGGCATGGGGAAGGGGCAAGAGCAATTCCAGCAGCCTGTTGGCAAAAGCTGCTACATAGAAATCTTTGTTTCTAACAACTTTCTATCCAACTTGATATTTTCCACCAAGCTTGGAACTGGTGAAACAAGGAAGCAACGAAGTATAAAATACAAAAAATATGAGATTGGATGAGTTCTTAGTGTCCAAAATCAAGTCAATTATCTGTCATACACTTGTAGGGGGCTGCACACCATGGGGCTTGAGCAAGATGATGGCTAAGATGTCTTTCTCAAGTCTAGTGTGATGGCTATACAGTCATCTTCCTGCCACTCCACCTTCAACACTCCTCTAAACAACATCCACTTGTCAGAAATGGAGTTCCTTTCCCCCAAAACACTATGTCACATCCCATGTTTCTAAAAGTTGACAGCACCTGATCTTAACCACTGTACCACCAGGACTCCGTAGGCAGGTAACAGGTTCAACTAGACCTAGGGTGCTCAAATGCCGCACCTCTCTGCAATACTGGCTCCATCCACAGGCAGACTCTCCCTCATGGTGGCAAGATAGCTGCCAACAGTTCTAAGCCAACATCCTACTCTTAGCTAACCCAGCAGAAAAGAGAGAGGAGTTACTTCTTAAAAAAATTCTGGACCTGCTACTTACTAGCCAGAACTGGATGCAGTACCCATCCTTGGGTCAATTTCTCAGGCCAGAGGAAAAGATTCCACTTATCTCTTGGCTAGGTCACAAGTTCGGCCTTGGCAATGAAGGTGGGATGAGTGCTATCCACACCTCATGGAGTGTACATGATATCAAGTAGTTCCCTAAAGGAAAGCTTCAATGTTGTTCTTTCCAAAACAGAATGAAATGGCTCCTGACCTGCGAAGTTAACAGATGTCCACCACACCGCAAGCCTCAATCAGAGTAACTCAGCCCTGCCTGCTCCATTGCTGAACACCTGTATCAGCACTGAACTTGTTTCTGTTTTACCAAAAGGCCAGCTCACATCCTCTCTACTTTGTCAGCATCCTGAGCACCAAGAGTCTGGTTCTCCAAAACCTCAGGGCCCCATTCCATACCCCTGCTGTCTAGCAAAGTACCACTGTGCCCCCCAGAAAACACTTCTTCATGTTGCCTCCAAAGTCCCCTTTCTACAGAGCTGTGTCACTGGGATCTTGGCCTGCCAACGCCAACCTTGGAAGAGCTTCTCTAGGTCACGGGCCCTGGAAGCTAGTCTTCTGGCTCTGACATAGTCCCGGGCTGGGAGCTGCTGGCTTGACAGGTGCAATAATGATGATGCTCACTCCCTTATCAGCCTTGCTGACAGGAACGAATCCACACTCAGATGGAAGAAAGCACTCCTGCAGTAGCTGCTCATGTTCGTTAGTGCCCGCCTGCCGGCCCATTCTCAGGCACAATCCCTGGGACCAGCCTATACCCCAGGTTTGAAATCACTTTGTTATTGGGTGTTAAACACCACACACTACCCTCCTGTCAAGTAGCCAGATGAAAGTTTCCTTGCTGGATCACCCAAAACTGTCAACTGCTCCAGGAATGTTGACACCACTGCTATCAGGTGACTTATAGGTAAAGGGCAATTGTCTTTATAACCCCTACTCCCCATCCCAGCTGCTCTTCAATTCCCAAGGCAGAGAGCTTGCCCTGGGCCCTAGCCTGGACTCCTCTGGAGGACATCACTCTGATGGTCTCCCAGGACTACTACACTGGTTACAGAGGGACACAGAGAGAATGGCTGGGGGAGAAGAAGGGGTATCAAGCTCCAAAGGCACGTGTTTTATGATCCTCTGATAAAAACTAACCATTCATTCATTCCTTCATTGATTCATAAACTTTACTCTGTACCTACTATGTACTCTTCTAGGGGCTGGGGACACAGAGGTACTTAACAAAGACCGAGTTCTTGTCCTCATGGAACACACCCTCTAGCAGACATCAGACTGAGTTTTAATACCTGCTTTACATTCCACAAGGAGCTCTAGTGTGGTGCTGCAGGATAAGCACTGCATTGCTAAGTGCAAGGTAGACAGTTCAGATCCACCATCTGTTCTTGGAATAAAGACAAGACTGTCCGCTGCAGTAAAGATTTACAGTCTCAGAAGCCCTGCGCAGGGCTGCTGTGAGTCCGTATCAGCTTGATGGCAGTGGGTCTGGTTTTGATTTACATTCCACAAGAAGTATCTGGGTGGTGCAAAAAGGTGGGCAGTTCAAACACATTCAGAGGTGCCATGGAAGACAGGCCTGCAGATCTGCTTCCCAAAGGTCACAGCTCTGAAAACCCCATGGAGCAGTTCTATTCTGCACACACAGGGTGGCCATGTGTCAGAATGGGCTGGAGGGCAACTAGCATTGCTTTGTTTTCTTTTCATATATAACACAAGGCACTGTCTCCAAAATTACCTATGTAATCCTCAGTAAAGGGTATTGATGGAGTCCTGGTATGGCGCTGTGGGTTAATGCACTGGACTGCAAGGTCAGTTTGAACTGCAAGGTCAGTGGTTCAGCCTTACCAGCTACTCCTCGGAAACCCTATATAAGATCACTATGAGTTGGAACTGACTCTATGGCACTTAACAACAACAAAGGATACTGCTATCTCTAGTTTACAGACAAAGAAAATGGCAGCTTTAAAGGTAGCCTGCTAGAAGCTAAAGCACCAACTCTGGTCTTTCAACTACAAGCCTTACACCCTTTTTGGGGCTTCTCTAAGGTAAAAAGCCAACAAGGTCCTGCCTAGCATAAAAACATGACATTAAATCAGCTCAATTCCTGGCTATCACCACTAGAGGTACAAGGCACATGCACACAAAAAAAGACCCAGTTCCTGAACTAAAGGAACCGATTGTTGATTGTTTGCTGTTTGGGGGTGTCAAAAAGCGATTTTGACTCATAGTGACACCATGTGACAGGCTAATAATCTTTGCGGGAGCAGATCACCAAGTCTTTCTCCCTCAGAGCCACTGGGAAGGTTCAAACTGCCAGTCTTTCCGTTAGCAGCTACGGGCTCTGTCATTTTAATACCAGGGTTTCTAAAATCTAAAGAGAGAGAAAGAAAGATAGGTATCCAACCATCACGTGTGGTGGGAATAAAGAAGATAGAGAGATTCAATTCAAATAGGAAGACATCTCTAGGTAGAAACACAAGAATAATGATTGCTCCAGGCAAGAAAATTGGGTACCTGAGAAACAGAGGGAAGACATGTGATTTGGTTTATTTTGAATATTATCTATTTTGAACCATGTGACTCTATTGCTCATTAAATAACACTTTCAGGATGCAATCAGTCAAATCCTGTATGGGGAAAATTCCAAAGAATAAATTATCTGGTTTCTTCAATAAACAAATGACTCAAAGGGAAAAAAAAAAAGGAATGGCATCATTACAGTTTTTCAAAATACAGGAAACCTCACACTACGCAACGTCATTTTCTTATTTGGAGCCAGAATTGAACAAACTCACAATAAAACTAGACATTTTGAGACAACAAGGAAATCTGAACATGGATTAACTATCAGAGGATACCAACACATGGTGACTTCTGTTAGGTACAGTCATGGTGTTGTGGTTAAGGGTTGTTTGAGTTTTCTTTTTTTATTCCTTTTTATTGAGAATCAGGTGAAGATTTACAGAGCAGATCAGTTTTCCATTCAACAATGCATACATATTTTGTTTCATCTCATTAATTGTAATTCCCACAGTAAAAACATCTCGTCTCCCTTTTCCTCCCTGTTTTCATGTTGCCATCTCTCCTTCTTTTCTTATCCTTCCAAATTTTGTCCTTAGGTAAATGTTTGTCCTTTATATCTCAAATGATTAATTATTCTAAGGTATATATAGTTTCCCAATACTATTGTTCTCTCTACAGACCTGTCTATTGTTTGGTTGAAAATTGAGCCATAAAGATGAGTTCATCTTATTTTTCACATATTTTAAAGGGCTTTATCTATTAGAGGAGTCCTGGCATGGCACTGTAAGATAAACATTGGGCTGTGAACCACAAGGTCGGTGGTCCAAACCCACCAGCTGTTCCTTGGAAACCCTATGCAGTCGGCGCCATTGCTACTTGATGGCCCTTCATAACAACATTATTAGAAACACACACTGAAGTATTTACAAATGAAATTATAGGATGACTGGAGCTTACTCTGAAATATCTCAACAGAAAAATAATAAATGAGTGAATGAGAGAGTAGATAAAAAAAAATAACAATTTTTTATAATTTCTGAATCTTCATGACAGTTCCAATGGGATTCATTATACTTAAGATAGCCTTTCTACTCCCATAGACAGTTGAAAATTGCGTAATGAAAAGCTTAAACAAAAAAGTAAAAAGTAATAATGCCACAAGGAAATCTTCACCAAGGGGCAGTTGTCAAAGCTGAGTCCACAGGAATGACTCAGGATTTCCTACATGGTGAAGGGCATTCCAGGCTGAGGGGACTGGCCGAGCAAAGGCACCAACTTCTCGCTGGAGGGATCAAAGGTATCTACACTTGACCCCAAACGCAACATACACACCACAAAAGTGCCTGCCCTCTTGCTTGATCTCCCAACTCCCTGGGACATCCTGAAGCTGCATCGAGATCAACAATCTGTCTCTAAATGAGGGATGAGAGTGTGTGATGGACAACTCCACTCAGACCTGCCAGAGGCCTCAGGGTGGCCTTCAGACAACAGGAAAGCAATTAACCTCTTTCAACTGGGTTTTACTTGACAAAGCAGTTTGGAAGCCAGCTCAGTTATCTCACAGACAGAGCCTCCATCCCTCCTGAGTCACCCCAGAGACTTGCTCTCCCCCAGAAAAATATGCCAGCCTCCCTGGGAAGCCTCTTCTGGATGAATAACCTCAGCACCGTGGGATCACCGTGGCCTGGCAGCCCAGCCCATTGGCACTAAAACTCCTCCACACATAAGGAGGTGACCCTCCCCACCTTCCTCCCAAACCCTAACCCTGCCCACCTCCAACTGCACACAAGAAGCTTTGCAGCCACTTCAGGACATACCCAGTCATGTCCTGGCTGTCCCACTGGTTCCTTACCTTGGATCGAAGCTGCAGATACTCCTCTGAGCCATAGGGAACACTCCTCAGGGAGGTGAGGTAGTCGTAACTGATGACAGCTGTCTGTGAACCAAGGGGAAGGGGAGGAGGCTTACTGCCCATGCATCAAATACTGTATTCCTCTGCGCTCTGGCTGGGAGGTCTGGGGAAGTGGACAGTCCCACCCCTAAGATGCTCTGCCCAAGACCTTAACTTAGCTGGCTTCGACCTCTGCAGAGAAACCCAATCTCAAGTCACCCCCACCTATCAGGAATTCTCAAGCATTGATTATAACAAACCACCATCCAAATTATTTTGCACATTTCTTTCCCTTGTTTATGTACTATCTCCCCATCACTAGCATGTAAGCTCTGTAAGAGTAAGGGCTGTTCCTGCCTATTCATCGTAACTCCAGGGCCTTGACTAGCACTAGTTGAATAGATGCTGTTGGCTTGGATATTGTGGTTAGATGTTGGATTCATTCACCCTTTCTGTATCACAAATCAACCTCATGTGATAGTTAAGTACTGACCTACTCTAACAACATACATTTTGAGTCTGGGTCTCCTAGTCAAAAGTCCAGAAAAAGTCTCCTTATCCTTGGTGAATCAGAGAATGAGAGGCTCAGAGAGGATTGTTGGGGATTATCTAGCCTGAAACCTACCTTGTTAGAACTGACTGAGGACCCCAGAAATTAAGGGGCTTAGAAGGCTGATACTGAGAGAAATTCTTTCCTTTATCTGGACCCCGTTCTCCCAAATGCTTTACTCTATACAAAATATATTTGTTAAATACCAACCAGATCCACCTGAGCAGTGTACAAAGGTGATCAAGACCAGAATACTGGCCTATAAAGAATCTATAACCTTGTGACTGGTTTATGCAGCACTGGTTAATACCTTCCCTCTTGGCTCCCAGCTACTCACATCCCTAAGGTTCCAGTCAAACCCTGTTTCCTCTAGAAGACTCATCATGACTCCAGGCTCACAGTACACACTCCTGGGCTTGGGTCCCACAGCACTCATCTTGTTACAAGACATGGCTGTGCATTGTTTATAAGCCATTCCAGTGCCCATTCCTCAACCAGAAGTTCCTCGAGGGCTGGACTGGGTGGGACAAGTCAGTTCTACCCCTCAAGTACATAAGGTGGGAGTTATCGCATATCCCATAGTCTGTTCACTCACAGCCCATCTTGATTCTATGATTCCAAAAGGAGACAGCTTACCCTAGAGGGCAGGCACCACGCCAGTGGCCTCCTCTCTGAGCAAGGCTCAGGAGAACGCTTGTCAAAGTGCGTATTAAGGCAATGGTGAGACAAGCAATACTTTCGAGCGAGTCCACATCCAGAGCAAGAGAGGGTGAGCTCATCGTGCAAGCAGACAGAGGAGGAAAGAAAGCGTGGGGCAGTTGTGCATCAGTGTCTGGAAACACCACATCAGCACAGTTCAGACGGCATGATCACTCCAGCACTGTGTTCCTACAGAGCCCATGGAGAAAATCTCTAAAGGTCAAATATTCATATCAGATTTTCTGTCAGTTTGGGGATTGGGAGGAGAGAAGTTCTAGACACTCTGAGTATGTGCAGCACAGTGAATTACTTAAGCTGGCCCTTGACTCCCCAAAGCAGTTGAGTGGCGCTGAAGGATAAGCACTGAACCACAAAGTCAGTTTGAACTACAAGGCCAGAGGTTCAAACTCACCAAGTGCTCCTCAGAACACCACACAGGGACACTAAGAGTCAGAATTGACTTGTTGGCCCTTAATAACGACTCCCACATGATGATTGGGTGGGACCATGCAAATAAAACATATGGAATCTAGGATGGTTGGGGTTATACTCATTCCTAGCACAGTGTGGTCATCCTCCACTCTGTGATCTGATGTAAGTATCCCACATTATGTGAGCTATCGATCCTGACCTCTATGTGTTAATTAAGGATTGCTGGTGGCACTGGAGGGGAAGCACTGGGCTGCTAACCTCTAGGTCGGCAGTTCTAACCACCAGCTGTTCCTCGGGAGAAAGATGAGACCTTCTGCTCCCATAGATACATAGCCTCAGAAACCCTATACAGGTTCGCTATGAATTGGAACCAATTCAACCAACAGCACCTAACAACAGCACGTGTTAATTCATCAAGATTATGATGTGTTAATGAGGATTAGATTAGCATATGTTTGATAGCTCAGTGAGGCAAGATTAGGGTGAGATGCACTCAACTCACTACCTCTGCATCTTTTATCCTACAAAAAAGAAATGGAGAGAAAAGCCAACAGAGAGGACAACACCAAGAAAAAAAAACCAGGGACAAAGCGCATCTTTTGGACCTGGAATCCCTGCACTGAGAACTTCCAAGACCCAGGTGACAGAGAGTTGTAATACTAAAGGCAGCAAAAGATAACAGAAAGCTGCAGCAGAGAAATGACAGCAGAAGAGGAAACCGAACAAGGAGCTGGCAGGAGGCAGCCCAAGGAGAGAGAGAGCTGAGTGGCTTCAGGCAATAGGTTTGCTAGCAGAGTGGGGTGTCTCCTGGCACTCATAAGCAGACCTAGCTGGGCACTTCAGGCCAAGGCATGCTGGCAGACTGAGGTACCCGTGGGCACTTACTAGCAGAGCTAAGAAAGCTTTGTAACACTTTCCCAAGCTGTGTCCAGGGACCGAGAGGCCCTTAAGAAGTGCTGACTAAAAACCCTGATTCATTGGGGTGATGACTTCCCTAGTAAGCACCATAACCATGAGTTTTGTCAGAGTTCAGTGTGGCCACTGTGACAAATGATCAGATCCCAGAGTGCCATGGAAGCACGGGACTGGTGTCAGAACTGGTAATAAGGTTAGAGAGGAGGTGAGTCTGACTTCCTCCTCGTGGCAATCAGCCTGGCTCTTGATTCTCCTGGCCCATAGTGAAGCTAGAGCAGGTCAGGCACCCCACATGTCATTTTTACTGGCACCATCACACAAGTTCATTAGAGAGAGGTCAGTTTTGCTAGTGGAAATGAATCAAAGCTGCGGAGTCCTCCTCTATACACGCCTGCAGGGGAGCACCACCCCTCAGAGCCCACCACTACAAGGAGACACAGAATTCAAAACAGACAGGCTTCAGAAGGCCTCCCTGAGGCAACCCACTGTATCTAATTTCAGAGGTTGTGTCACAGAATGCAGGTATATGAGTGTGTGCATCCATGCCTGTGCAAAACTGTGTACGGGGAGCTTTCCCACATGTGAGAATACACACAACTCTCCACATCTGTGCAAACAGCATATCCAGCTGCCACATGGGGAACCCACACAAGCAATACTGTGGCTCCCCAGAAGAAGAAAAACCTACCGTAGCAACTGCTCTGCCCACCCTGACAGCACCAAAGTCATTAAGGTCCAAGTACTTGTTACCATAGAGGTAGAAGCCAGAGGCGGCAAGAGCCACGCTAGTCCAGGAAGCCAGCTTTAGAGCCTTTCTGGCCATGTCAGCAGACCCTGTAGGAGAAAGGAGAGAAACAGTAACAGGTAAGTTTTTTTTGTTTGTTTGTTTTTTCTTAAATGTATTATTGTGAATTATGTGATAGTTTACATGGGAGAACATTAGTTTTACATTCATTCTATCATATATCCTCTCATTGCCATGGTTACAATCCCCTCCATGCAACCCTTCCCCCGTACCCCCCAGGTCTTCAGCACACAGTCGCTCTCCCTGTCTGGAT
>NW_006408588.1:13859348-13860245 GCF_000296735.1 Chrysochloris asiatica
TGAACCTCTGGAAGTTCTCTGTCAATATATGCTTGCAGCCATTTCTGTATTACCTTTAGTAAAACTTTACTCGCATGGGATATCAAAGATATTGTTTGATGATTTCCACATTCCATTGGGTCACCTCTCTTTGGAATGGGCACAAATATGGATCTCTTCCATACAGTCGGCCAGATAGTTGTCTTCCAAATTTCTTGGCATACATGACTGAGCGCCTCTAGTGCCTCCTCCCTTTCTTGAAAGATTTCAATTTTTATTCCATCAATTCCTAAAGCTGTGTTCTTTGCCAATTCCATCAATGCACCTTGAACTTCTTCCTTCAGTATCATTAATTGTTGATTATATGCTACCTCTTGAAACAGATGAACATTGACCATTTCCTTTTGGTACAGTGACTCTGTGTATTTCTTGCATTTTCTCTTGATGCTTTCTGCATCATTCAATAATTTGCCTAGAGAATACCACAAGTTGAGGCTTGAATTTTTTCTTCAGTTCCCCCAGTTTGAGAAATGCGGAACGTGGTCTTCCTTTTGGGTTTTCTAAAAGCAGATCTTTGCTCATTTTGTTGTTATATGTAACTTTGTCTTTTCAAGCTGAACTTTGAAATTTTCTGTTTCAGCTCTTGTACCTCCTCATTTCTTCCATTTGCTTTAGCATCTCTACGCTGGAGAGCAAGTTTCAGTGTCTCTTCTGACATCCATTTTGATCTTTTCCTTCTTTCATGTTTTCTTAATGACCTTTTGCTTTCTTCCTGTATGATGTTCTTGATGTCATCCCACAACTCTTCTGGTCTTCGGTCTTTAGTGTTTAATATATTAAATCTGTTCTTCAGATGAACTCTAATTCAGGTGGGATATATTAAAATTCATTTGTGGGATCTTGTAGACTTTAAAAATT
>NW_006408588.1:13864137-13868928 GCF_000296735.1 Chrysochloris asiatica
CCTTTACATTTCCAACCCTCACAATCAGTCCTGATAACAATTATTCACTATTGTATCACAAGAGACCCATCTGCATTTCATTGCATCAGTCCCACCTAGTCAGATTGAATACTACTCACTGAAGATTCTACCTTCCGTAACAGGTAAGTTTTGTAGCCACTCAGACCTAGTTTCAAATCCTGGCTCTGCCACAAAATCGATTGCATGACCTGGATCATTTTGTTTGTTTGTTTTTTAATCTCATGGAATCTCAGTTTCTTCATTTGTAAACTGGGAATGATACCTACCCTCAAAGTCTATACTGTTGTTGTTGTTAAGTGCCACTGAGTCAATTCTGACCCATAGTGACCCAAGGAGCAGCTGGTGAGCTTGAACCGCCGACCTTGCAGTTCAAACAGCTTTGCAGTCTGGCACATTAACCCAGAGCGCCACACTAAAGGCTACAGGGATTACAAAATGAGATGTGTACATAAAACACTTAGCATAGGTCCCTGGCCCAAGTCAACTCTGAAAGGCATTCTTACTTCAACAATGGCAGACACTGTGCTAATCATTAAGGAGAGAGTGGACAGAGTAAAGTTCTGATCCATGTGGAGTTTACAATCGAGAGAAGTGATAGTTACTAAATCAATACATAATGTGTTAAGATATCAGCTGCTATGAAGTGCTAAGAAAACAGCCAAGAAGGGAAGGGGATAAAGGGTAACTGAAGGATGTGTCTTCAGACAGGGGCGCCAGCAGAGTACCTAACCAGTGTTACTATTGTTTCATAGCCATACACGCAAAGACATCATCGTTGTTGTGTGCCGTTGAGTCACATCTGGCTCGCATTGACCCTAAAGATAGAGTAAAGTTGCCCCATCAGGTTTTGTAGGCTGTAATCTCTATGATAGCAGAGGTCTTTTCTCCTGTGAGCCAGTGGGTGCATTGAAACCTCCAACCTTTCAGTTTAGCAGCTGAGCATTTAACTAGTGCGCCACAAGGGATCATTAGCAATCTTGGTGTGGTGCTATCAGATAAGCACTGGATTGCTAACCACAAGGTCGGTGGTTTTAAACCTACCAGCCGCTCCTCGAAAACCATGTATTGGGTTTCCAAAAAGTGCCCACCTTTCAGTTAGCAGTCTAGTGCTTATCCTGTAGCACCTCATAGTAGGCATAGCAAAAGCATTTACTGAATGAATGAACTCATCAGTCAACCACATTCCCATGAGGTCTGTGCAGAGGCTGAGCATGGGTCCCCATATGAGACTCACAAACCCAGGGCTGGCAGGTGGAGGGTCATCCTCCAGGAGATGCCCCACACCACCTCCCGGTCCTTGGCTCCCCTGAGCCCCATTCTACTGGTGTACCACCCTCCAGGCCTGGCCCCTGAGGCACTAAGGCTGCCCTGAGGCTGGAGACCACCTCAGGGCACAGAAGTGGATGCAAAACAAACACCTCCCATGATCTGGCTTTCATGCAAATGTCCCCAGTAATAAAAGAGGTGGAAAATGAACTACTTAAATAGATGGTATAGGAGCCAAACTGTCCCTAAACAGGCTGGAACTAGCATTTCCCATAAGGTGTCAGTGAGTCTTTAACATGCAAATGAGCTGCTGCCCTCCTGGTATTTTAAAAGACCCTGTCAGCTGTGAAATATGTCTGTCGATGAAAAACACCTTTCATTACTAAACCTTTTGCTAATGAATTACCTGCCCCGTTCTGTTTACTTGCCTTTTTGACTTTCCCCTGAGTTGTTTCTCATAGGACAGCCCACACCTTGTGGGGGCTGAAGCCATCTAGACCCTAGAGCCTAATCATTGGATAATCTTACAAGAAATAACCGTGATAAAGACCTTTCACACTCATTAATTCATTGGCTATTCCACACAACCTAGTGAGGTGAGACAAACTGTTACCAACCCTCCAGACACATGAGATACCAGGAAGCAGAAAGGGTGAGTGATTTGCCCCAGGGGATTCAGCTAGTAAATGGCAGAGTAAGAACTTGAATCCGGGCCTTCCCACTCTGTATGCTCAGTCTGCCACAAAACACCAAGAGCCCTGCATCTAAGTTCTTACTACCAATCACAAGGGACTGCATCAGTCATTCTGGGTAGACTATGACCCTCTACCATCCTCCATACAGTCCTGGTGTGGCACTGTAGGATAAGCACTGGACTGCAAACCAAAACGTCAGTGGTTCAAAACCACCAGCCACTCCCCTGGTCACGATGAGTCAGAACCAACTCGATAGTATTTAATAACAACAGTCATCCTCAATGGTAGTCCTGGTGTGGTACTGCAGGATAAGCACTGGACTGCTAATCATAAAGTCAGTGATTCGAACCTACCAGCTGTTCCTCAGAAATCCTGTACAGGGTCACTATAAGTCCAAACCAACTGGATGGAACTTACCAACAACCAAAATGAATTAAAAGATCCGGTGATGCAATGGTTAAGTGCTCTGCTGCTAAGCAAAGTTTGGTGGTTAGAACTCACCCAGAAGCTCTACAGGAGAAAGACGTAGCAATCTGCTTTCCATAAAGATTTGTAGCTGTTGTTGTTAGGTGCCTTCGAGTTGGTTCCGACTCATAAGAGAACAACAGAACAAAACATGGCCTGGTCCTGTACCATCCTCAGAATTATTGAAATACTTGAGCCCACTGTTGCTACCACTGTGCCAGTCCATCTTGTTGAGAATCTTCCTCTTTTGCACTGATCCTCCACTTTACCAAGCAAACATGATGTCCTTCTACAGAGACTGGTCCCTCCTTATAAAATGTCCAAAGTATGAAAGATGAAGTGTTACCATACTAAGGAGTATTCTGAACTGTACTTCTTCCTGTTTGTTCTTCTGGTGTCCACAGTACTTTTAATTTTCAAATCCAGCACCATAACTCAAATGTATCAATGATTCTAAAGTCTTCCTTAGTCACTGACCACCTTTCACATGCATATGAGACTATTTAAAATACAATAGGTTGGGTGAGGTGCACCTTAGTCCTCAAACTGACATCTTTGCTCTTCAACACTTCAAAGAGGTCTTGTGCAGCAGATTCAGGTAATGCAATATGTCTTTTGAATTCTTCAAAGATGCTTCCATGAGTGTCGATAGTGGATGCAAGCAAAATGAAGGCTATGAAAACTTCAATCTTTTCTCCATTTATGGTGATGCTATTTATTGCTCCAGTGGTGAGGATGTTTGTTTTCTTGACATTGAGGTGCAATCCATACTGAATGGTGTAGTCTTTGATCTTCATCAATAAGTATTTTAAGTCCTCTTTGCTTTCAGCAAGCAAAGTTGTATCATCAGCATATCGCAGGCTGTTAATGAGACTTCCTCCAATCCTGATGCCATGTTCTTGAAATAAAGAGGCTTCTAAGATTATTCTCTCAGCATAACATACTACCACCACCTGTTTGTCAGTTCATCGTACTGTGGTGGCTTGTGTTTTGCTGTTTCTGGGGGCTACATCATCGGTATTTTACATACCAGCAGGGTGACCAACAGTGGACAGGTTTCAGCTAAGCTTCCAGAAAAAGACAGACTAGAAAGAAGGAGAGATGGACTACTTCCAAATATCTAGTCACTGAAAACCTTATGGATAGCAGTGGAACACACTGTCAGCACCAGAATACAGAATATCAAAACATGATGAAGAGCATCAAAATATTGTCAGATATAGTGCCAGAGGATGAGCTCCTCAGGTTGGAAAATATTCAAAATACTACTGGGGAAGAGCTGCCAGCTCAAAGTAGAGTTGACCGTGATGATGCGAATGGAATAAAGCCTTCGGAATCTTCATTTGCTGATGGGGCACAACTCAAAATGAAAAGAAACAACTGTAAATATCCATTAAGAATCTGAACATAGAATGTACAAAGTAAGAATCTAGGAAAATTGTAAATTGTCAAAAATGAAATGCAAAATTAAAGAAACAACTGTAAATATCCATTAAGAATCTGAACATAGAATGTACAAAGTAAGAATCTAGGAAAATTGTAAATTGTCAAAAATGAAATGCATAAATACCAATATTCTAGGCATAAGTGAGCTGAAATGGGCTGGTATTGGCCATTTTGAATCTGACAGTCATATAGTTTACTATGCTTGGGATACCAAATTGATGAGAAATGGCATCACATTCATTATCAAAAAGAACATATCAAAGTCTGTCTTGAAGTACAACGCTATCTGTGACAGGACAGTATCCATACACCTACAGGGAAGATCAGTTAACAGCATTATTATTAAAATTGATGCCCCAATCACTTAAGGCAGTGAGGGTGAAATTGCAGAATTCTACCAAAATCTTCAGTCTGAAATTGATCAAACATACAATCAAGATGTATTGATCATTACTGGTGATTGGAATGCAAAGGTTAGAAACAAAGAGGAAGGATCAGTACTTGGGAAAGAAATATGGCCTTCGTGATAGAAACAATGCTGGAGAACACAATAGATTTTTGCAAGACTAATGACTTCTTCACAGCAAATACCTTTTAAAACAACAAAAAACATGGATCTCACTAGATGGAATACACAGAAATCAAATTGACCACATCTGTTGAAAGAGAAGGTGGAAAAGCTCCATATCGTCAGCCAAAACTAGGCCAGGGCAGACTGTGAAAAAGATCATCAATTACTCATATGCAAGTACTGGCTGAAGGTAAAGAAAATTAAAACGAGTCCACAAGAGCTAAAATTTGACCTTGAAAATATCTAACCTAAAGAACAGATTTGAAGACCGAAGACCAGAAGAATTGTGGGATGACATCAAGAACATCATGTAGGAAGAAAGCAAAA
>NW_006408588.1:13876421-13879680 GCF_000296735.1 Chrysochloris asiatica
GTTCTGCTGTACATGGGGTCACTATGAGTCGGTTCCGACTAGATGGCACCTGACAACAACAACAACAAACATTCAGAAATAGTCCGTCTCTCCTTTGTCCTAGTCTGTCATAGTCTGGAAGTTTATCCGAAACGTGTCCACCATGGTTGACTCTGCTGGTATTTAAAATACCAGTGACATCGCTTCCAGCATCACAACAACATGTAAACCACAACATACTGGTAGACAAGTGATGGGCCATAAAGGTTACAGCCTAGGAAACCCTATGGAGTAATTCTACTTTGACACATTGGGTCACTATGAGTTCAAAAATGACTCCATGACACCTAACAACAACAATACCCTCAATACATCTCCTGCACAGCCAGCCTCCAACTGTCAGTGGAGGATCATGTGTTGCTATGATACTGAATGGAGGAGTCTGGGTGTGGTACTTAAGAATTGTACTGCTAACTGCAAGGTCCATGGTTAAGCACTGGACTAAACCCACCAGCTGCTCCTTGAAAACCATACACAGGGTTTCTATGAGTCGGAACCAACTCAATGGCACTTAAGAACTTCAGGAGAGGTTTCACCAGAGCTTCCAGAAAAGACAAGCTAGAAAGAAGGCCTTGCAAACAACAGTCTCTAAAAACCCTATGAATCATATGGTGATGACATAAGAAGACCGCAGGGCATTTTATTGTTGTATATGGGTCACTATGATTTGGTACCCAACTGAACAGCAAACAAAAACAACCACCACCCCAAAACAGTGCTAAAAGGCTGACAGGAGCTCTTTATTGCTCTTGTTAGAATCCTTTGAGTTGGGTCCGACTCCTAGGGATGCTAAGCACAACAGAACAAAACACTGCTCAGTCTTGTGCCACTCTCACAATTGCTGTTTGTGCATATTATTGTTGCCACTGTATCAACCCATCTCGTTGGAGGTCTCCCTCTTTTTCAATTACCCTTCACTTTACCAAACATGATGTCCTTCTCCAAAGACTCATCCCTCCTGATAACATGTCCAAAGAATGAAAGGTGAAGTCTCACCATCCTCACTTAAAGGAGCATTCTGGCTATACTTTTTCCATGACAGATTTGTTCTTCTGGCAGACAAATATTCTTCCCCAACACCTTAATTCAAATGCATTGATTCTTCTATGGTATTCGTTATTAATTGTCCAACTTTTATATGCATATGAGGCTATTGAAAAATACTATGGCTTGGGTCATGCACACCTTAGTCCTCAAACTGACATCTTTGCTCTTTAACACTTTAAAGAAGTATTTTTCAGATGTGCCCACTGCAATGCATCCGTCATTTCATTTCTTCGCTGTTGCTTCCATTAGTGTTGTTTGTGAATCCCAACAAAATGACGTCTTTGATATCATCAATATTTTCTCCATTTATCATGATGTTATGTATATAGTTCAATTGTGAGCATTTTCATTTTCTTTACATTGAGTTGCAGTTCATACTGAAGACCATAGTCTTTGATCAACATCAGTAAATAATTCATTCACTTTCTGTGTGTGAGGCTGTGTCATCTGTATATCAAAGATTGTTAATGAGTCTTTTTCCAATACTGATGCCATGTTCTTCTTCATATAATCCAGCTCCTCAGATTATTTGCTCAGCATACAGACTGAATAAGTGTGGTAAAAGGATACAACCCAAACACACACCTTTCCCTATTTTAAACTATTCAGTGTCCCCTTGTTCTGTTCTAATGACTACTCCTTGGTCTATGCACTGATTCCTCATGAGCACAATTAAGCTTTCTAGAAATCTGTTCTTCACAATGTTTTCCATACTTTGTTATGATCCACACAATTTGCATAGTCAATAAAGTACAAGTTAGCAAGTGAGGAGCTGTTTGGACCCCTGAAAATGTAGAAATCAACAGCACGTCACAAGAACAACCAGTGCTTCTCACTAGAAATAACTCACATAAGTCTATGAAACAGGATAGCTGTAAAGTTTATACAGCTGATAAGTCAATGATAAGAATGTCACCCATCACACTAAACCACAGGAAACCCTCCTGTGGATCATAAAAGAAGGCAATAGGAAGGACTGGGATGTTCTACAAATGGGAAGTTGACAGTCAAATGAAATTGTCCTTGCCACAGGCAGAATTAAATGGCAAATGGAGGTGGGTTTCTGAAGTCCCTCCAACATGGGAATCTAAACCCAGAAGGTATATTCAGTGAACGTGTATTTCAGTACACTGCCCTACCAGAGAAGAGAATGGATAGCTGAACCAAGTGTTAGACTTCTCTTATAGTCTTTTAGTCTGACAATAAGTGTTTGTTGTTGTTGTTGTTGTTAGGTGCCATCGAGCTGGTACTGACTCATAGCGACCCTATGTACAACAGAACAAAACACTGCCCAGTCCTGGGCCAACCTCACAACTGTTGCCACACTTGAGTCCATTGATATTGCCACTTTGCTAATCCATGTCGCTGGGGGTCTTCCTCTTTTTCTCTGATCCTTCACTTTACCAAACATGATATCCATCTCCAGAGACTGGTCCCTCCTGACAATATGTCTGAAGTATGAGAGATGAGTTTGGCCATCCTGGCCTCTAAGGAGCACTCTGGCTGCACTTCTTCCAACACAGATCTGTTGGTTCTTTTGGCAGCCCACAGGAATTTTCAATATTCTCCTCCAACACCATAACTCAAAAGCATCAATTCTTCTACGGCCTTCCTATTCACTGTCCAGCTTTTGCATGCATATGAGGTTATTGAAAATACCATGGCTTGGGTCAGGCGCACCTTTGTCCTCAAAGATGTCCTTGTCATCTTTGCTCTTCAACACTTTAAAAAAGTTTGTGCAGCAGATTTGCCTAATGCAATATGTCGTTTGATTTCTTGACTGCTTCTTCCATGTGTGTTGATAGTTGATCCAAAAAGAATGAAGTCCTTAACAACTTCAATTTTTCCCCATTGAAAAGAATGTTGTTAATTGGTCCAGTGGTGAGGATTTTTGTTTTCTTTACATTGAGATGCAATCCATACTGAAGGCTATGATCTTTGATCTTCATCAGTAAGTATTTTAGTCCTCTTCATTTTCAGCAAGCAAGGTTATAACATCTGCATATCACAGGTTGTTAATGAGTCCTTCTCCAATCCTGATGCCACATTTTTCTTCATATAATCCAGCTTCTCAGATGATTTGCTCAGCATACAGGTTAAATAAATATGGTGAAAGAATACAACCCTGTCACACACCTTTCTTAATTTTAAATCATTCAGGGTTCCCATGTTC
>NW_006408588.1:13881500-13882504 GCF_000296735.1 Chrysochloris asiatica
TACAACACCATTCCTCTTCAATTTGTCATTCCCAGCATAGTAAACCATGTGGCTGTCAGATTCAAAATGGCCAATACCAGTCCATTTCAGCTCACCAATGCCTAAGATATCGATGTTTATGTGTTCCATTTCATTTTTCACAATTTCCAATTTTCCTAGATTCATACTTCATACATTCTATTTTCCAATTATTAATGGATGTTTACAGCTGTTTCTCTTCATTTTGAGTTGTGCCCCATCAGCAAATAAAGGTCTGCAGGCTTTACTCCATTCACATCATCTCAGTCAACTCTACTTTGAGGAGGCACTTAACAACAACAAGTCTAATCTAAAGGAGCTCTGGAGGTTAAGCATTAGTCTGCAAACACAAGATCAGTGGATCAAATCCAGCAGCCCCTTCAATGGAGAAATATGAGGCTGCGGGCTCCCATAAAGATTTATCGTCTCGGAAACTCTATACAATGTCACCAGAAGCAACTCTATGGTAGTGAGGAGTCTAATCTAACTAATATACAAAGAGCTCCTAGAAGTCTAGAAAAGGCAAACAAGCCATTAATACACTGGCTATTGTTATCCATTCTGATCCATAGCAACCCTGTATAGTGTTTCCAAGGAGCAGCTGGGGAGCTTGAACTGCCAACCTTGTGGTTCAAACCAACCTTGCAGTCCAGTGCATTAGCCCACAGTGCCACATCAGGACTCCATA
The DNA here is from genome assembly GCF_000296735.1 of Chrysochloris asiatica. NCBI lineage: Eukaryota > Metazoa > Chordata > Mammalia > Afrosoricida > Chrysochloridae > Chrysochloris > Chrysochloris asiatica. The sequence goes on from NW_006408588.1 coordinate 13,882,207, forward strand.
TATATAGTGGTGGCGGTGGTAGTGTACATAGAGTCAGTTCCAACTCATAGCAGCCCTGCAAGGATTTCTAAGACTATAAATCTTTATGGGAGCAAAAAAATCTCATTTCTCCTGCAGAAAGGCTGGTAGTTTCAAACTGCTGACCTTGAGGTTAGCAACCTGACTCGTAACCATTACACTACCAGAGCTCCCTATATATATGGTGTTGCTGTTGTTGTTGTTAAGTGCCATCGAGTCGGTTCCGACCCATAGCGACCCTGTACAGGGTTTCCGAGGGTGTAAATCTTTATGGGAGTAG
>NW_006408588.1:13885979-13901367 GCF_000296735.1 Chrysochloris asiatica
TGTGTTTTTTTAAAAAAGTTAAAGTGGATAAAGAGAAATACTTTTAACTGATGGTATATGGAGGGGATTATAATCAATGTAATGAAACAAGTTATATGAACTGTTGAATGTGAAACTGATGATGTGACCTGTAAACTTTCACTCAATCTACAATAAAAACCTTAAATTTAAAAAAAAAAAAAAGGAAATAGGCAGAAAAAAGAAAAGAATAAAAGAAGCTTATTACTCAAAATACGAGGGCCTCAAGTGCATCAGAGCAGAACTGTGCTCCATTAGGTTTTTAAAGGTTAGTGTTTGGGAAGTAAATCCATGTCACCTCTTGGTGGTCAGTTAGCATGTTACTAACTGCTAGCATGCACCACTCAGTAGGTTGCCAAGAGTGAGAAACCACAGAAGGACAGCTGACTTCTTGGAACTTGTTAGAAATGCAAATCATGGTGCAGACTTATTGAATCAGAAAAATCTGTGGGCTGGGTCCAACATTCTGTGTTGCAACAAGCTCCCAGGATGATGGTGATACATATTAACGTCAGAATTACTTAAGAAAATGCTAAAGAAAATGTGTGAAGGCCCAAGTAGACTCTAACTCACTTCAACTGGACAAATATATGAGCTCAGAGCCAATTACCACGGAGTGATCAATAAGTACTTGTTGAGTTGAATTACTTCCTAGTTACAAAAGCAAGTAAATACCACTTAACCTGAGATGATGCGGTACTAGGTGCCTTTTAGAAGGCTGCAGTTCCCACATGACAATCATGAGCACACATTTATTGTGTGAGTTAGAAGTACAGGCTCGACAAAGCTCTGACGACGGATCAGAGAACAACAATCCAGACGCAGCTGCCTCTGCCTAGGTGCCCACAAGGCCACCTGGAGGTGAAAGTGTCTGGGTGAGCCACCCGCAGTCCTCCTCCAGCTCCACCTACGCCGGTGCTCCGAAGGCTGTGCCACCAAAGCACGCAGTCCACACTTTCGCTCCTCTGGCCACGTGGGACTCCAAGCTGGAGTCCCGGAGGGGCGGAGCACCACACGTCACCCGGGCCACGTGACTGCGCGCCAAGCCCGGGGTAACAAGGTTACGGGGACGGGCTCCCCTCGCTGCTTCCCTGGGCTTGCAGAGACAGTCCCCCGGCATGTCCACACTGACTTCCCCACGCCCAGGCTCCACGCCCAGTGCGTCCTCAAGGCAGGGTCTGCCCTTGCTCGCCGCTGACCTCCTGTGTGCTGCACCCTACTCACCCCGAGGGAAACAGTCGCTGCGACCCGCTTCCTGCAGTAGCCTGGTTGCCGGGAGTTCACTGGGAATGCTCTCCCCGCCACTTCCCCCCTCCGATTGCGCTTGGTTAAACCGAGACGCCGCGCGGCCTGATGGGACTTGTAGTTCTTGTCAGTTCACTAAGCCGTGGGGACTATGGCCAAAGAATCACCGCGATCCCGCCTGACGGGAGGCGCCGTTAATGGAGGCAAAGGGGTCACAGATACGTTCCAGCAGGTGACCTTGTTTTGCCTTGGCCGTCCGGAAACATCACTGAAAACGTTTTAAAGAAACTTTCCAAGTAATGCCTGTTGTTGCTAAGTGCTGTGGAGTCAGTTTCGACTCACAGTGACCCCTTATAAGGCTTCCAAAGGAACTCTGGTATAGTGTAGTGGTTACGAGGCACGCTGCTAACCTCTAGGTCAGCAGTTCGAAACTACCAGCCTTTCCGCAGGGGAAAGATGAAGTTCTCTGCTCCCGTATGGATTTCAGGCTAGCTAAGAGTTGGAATCGACTTCACAGCACACCACCACCATAGGGTTTAGAGGAGTCATGGTATGGCTTCGAGGGTTAATGCACTGGAGTGCAAAGTCGTTTTGAACAGCAAGGTCAGTGATTCAAGCTCACTTAGCCGCTCCTCAGAAACCCTTTACAAGGAGGGTCGCTATAGGTTGGAACCGACTCGACGGTACACAACATATTAAAATTTAAATGAAGTATAAGAACAAGTAAGTGAGGAGGATGGACAGTCTGAATTGTGCAATAAGCCTACAATTAGTACCTAAAAGGAAAGCAGTTCAAATTCACCCAGAAGCTCTTGGAAAAACTTGTGCTCTGTAACACACCGGGTCAATCCTGAGTCTGAATTAACGCCAGGCAACTAAGGACAACAATGGAAGAGTTAATCTTAGTTATCTAAAGTCCTAAGGTTCATGTTTATTTATAAGATGTACTTTGGAGATAGTTATTATTCTACAAACATCTATTGAGTTAGTTCCCAGGGGGGAACAAGATAGGGATTAAATCAATGCAATTGCAATCACATTTCCGATAGGATTCTTTCTGGATCTTCATGAGCTAACTTACAATTTATGTAGTAAAACAAAAGGCAAAGCTTAGTCGAAACACTCTTGAAGAAAAATAGCATTTCAGGAAGTTGCCCTTTCATATATCAATATTTGCTATAAAGCAATAAATATTAAGACCATGAAGATTTGTATAAGAATTTTAAAATAAACGAAATAAAAACCCATGGTCATTAAGTCAATTTCAACTCATAGCAACTCTATAGGACAAGTGGAAATGCCCCATCAGATCTTTGCCCCTTTGGGTTTCTATGATCATGAATCTTTACAGACGTAGACTCCCACATCTTTCTCATGTGAAGCAATGGGGGACTCAAACTATGGACTTTGGGTTAGCAATTGAGGGTTGAACCAGTACATTAGGAGAGCTCCTCAGTATGAGAATAGTGAGAGGGAAAAATTAAACTGTTGTAAAGGCCAGAAACAGATCCAGGCATACACAGAGTATTTGACCGAGCTGTCATGATACATCAGTGGGGGAAGATGGACTATACAGTATATAGGGCTTGAATAACTAGTTGCTTATTGAGTCCCTTAATTTATCCCATGTTGCTGTTGTTGTTAAGTGCCATTGAGTGGGTTCCAACTTATAGAGACCCTGTACAGGGTTTCCAGAGAGTGGCTGGTGAGTTTGAACTGCCAACCTTGCAGTTCAAACCAACCTTTTGGTGGAGTGCTTTATCCTACAGTGCCACACCAGGATTCCGCCACAGTGGTATGTTGTTGCTGTTGTTACGTGCCGTGTAGTCAGTTCCGACTCATAGAGACCCTGTACAGGGTTTCTGAGGCAGTAAATCTTTACGGGAGCAGAAAGCCTCATCTTTCTCCGGTGGAACAGCTTGTAGTTTCGAACTGCTGACCTTGCGGTTCACAGCCCGATTCATAACCACTGCGCTACCAGAGCTCCTTGTCACAGTGGTATAGAAGTGAATAATACAGCCCCCATCATCTCCAGCTTGCAGTTTATAGGCATTAAGATAAGAAAATGAATAACTCTCAAAATGGTGTGAGAAGTATTAGGAGAGAGGTAGGAACAAAGTGGTATAGCACACAAAGAAGGGAACATTCATTTTGCCTAGGAGATTTCAAAAGGCTCTGTGGGCCAAGAATGGATGGAGGCCTGTGGGCTAGGACTTAAATGTTGTATAGTGATTACCCAAGAAAAGGGTATGTGAGCAGACCAGGCACAAGAAAAGTACAAAGGCACAAAGATGCAGTGGAATACAATAAAAGACATAGAAATATTTATATTAAACATTAAAGATCCAAAACTGCAGATGAAATAGATATATTGAAAACTTTATAAAGTCACTGTAATTGAACAATACATTTAGCTAGCAGAAAAGCAGTTAACCCTAGGGAACGGGTATGGGGAGCAGGGTCAGAGGACTTCCAGTTTACACTCTGTGTCCTTTTTTCATCTTGAATTTCTTACAGGGCATATGGCTATCATATTTTCCACATATAACACACCCACATAAATGACACACACACATATATTGTGCATAGGAAACTAGGGTGAGAGGGAGTTACATGCTTTGCAAAAACCATGTTATTTGGGTAAAAATATGGTAATCCTAGAAATAAAAAATTGAGCCCCGGTATGGCAATGTCGGATAAGCACTGGACTGGTAACCACAGGTTGGCGGTTCAAACCCACCAGTTGCTCTCAGAAACCCTATACAAGGTCACTACGAGTCAGAACCAACTCAACAAGTCTTAACAACAACAATTTTAAAATTCAGTATTTAAATGTTTTAATTCAAATTTAGCAGACTCCCAGTTAAACTATGCACCCACTTAAAATCCACCCCTTTCTGAAGTCCCCTGAAAATGATAAGAAAAGAATAAAAACAAGAAAAAAGGCATGAATCCCAATGAGAACAAGACAGGAGAGATCAACAGATAAGTCCAAAAACTTAGTGCTAGAAGCTCCAAAGCAGCTAGACAAATGAGGAACGTTTCAAATAAGCCAGTACTGAGCCTCCCCTGCAGAGATTCTGAGTTTAGGCTCAGGCTTGGGGCTCAGTAATTCCTAAAAGGCCCCCCGTGGTTTCAGTGGGCTTCAGTGCACCGTGTCAAGGAGGTAGGCCAGCGCAGTGAGAAGCCTATTATAATTGTTCATCTCAGTTGCCTTAAAATCTCCTGGAGAGCTTTCAAAATCCTTCTGGGTCACATCCCAAACCAGAAGGAAACCCACTGCCACAGAGTTGATTCTGACTCATATTGACCCCATAGGACAGAATAGAACTGCTCCTTAGAGTTTCTGAGTCTAGAAATCTTTACCGAGACAGTTTCATCTTCTTCCATGGAGCGGCTGGTGGGTTTGAACAACTGACCTTATGGTTAGCAGCCCAATGTCTAACTCAGAGCACCACCAGGGCTCCTTTGGCCACCCCTCAGACCTTAAATCCAGTCTGGGAATTTTATTCAGCCCCCCCCCCCAGGGGATAGTAAGACACAGTCAAAGTTAAATCTACTGATGTAGAGTCAAGAATCTTGCCTGAACCATGTGACTTGTAGCAAATTTTCTAATCCACAGGGTTATAGTTTCCTTCTTGATAAAATGGAATTAACACTAGTATCTGCCCTACCTACCTCAGAGATCTTGTACAGATCAAATGAGATGGTGTGAGTGCTTTCAAAATTGAATATTGCTGTGCAAATGTATCCACCTCACACTTAAAATTCAAACTCTACCAGACCCATCTGGCTCCCTGTGGCCTGGCCCCAGCCGCCCACCTCTCTGGGCAACGCCATTTCCTACCCTGGTTTTACACATCAGCTTCATTTCTGTTCTTCAACCTGAGCAGCTGGCTGCTGTGTCCAGGATAAACTTGCTACACTTCTAGATTTTCTTCAACGGTCTTACCTTCCTGGCAATCTGCCTTCTACTCCAGTGTGACCTTTCCTGAGAACCATCCCTAGTCACCCCTATCTACCTGTGCCCACCCCACCCCCAAAAACACACACGCTCACTGAGACACTTTTACCCATTATGCAATTTTACTTTTTAACAGTACTTCTCAATATTGGCAGGAGAAAGATAGGCAGACCGCTTTTGTAAAGATTTACAGCCTTGGAAGCTCTATGGGGCAGTTCTGCTTTGTCTTATAGAGTTGCTATGAGTTGGTTTAGGTTTTGTTTTGTTTTGTTTTTATTATTGGTGTTCTTGTTTGGCTTTGTGTGTGTGTGTCATTGTTATTGCTGTTGTTTTTAGGTGCCTTCAAGTTTGCTCCAACTCCTACAGATTCTATGCACAACAAAACGAAACACTGCCTGATCCTGCGCGCCCCTCACAATTGTTAACAGGCTTGAGCTCATTGCTGCTGTCCCGGTGCCAATCCATCTTCTTGGGAGTCTTCCTCTTTTTCACTGACGCTCTACTTTACCAAGTATGATGTCCTTCTCCAACTGCATGTGTAGACACATGTTTTTAATTCTCTTGGATAGTGATCTAGGGAGATTAATATTTGGATCATATGATGAATGTATATTTAACTATATAACAAACATGATTGTAACATTTTACAGTCCCACCAGCAATGTATGGGGGTTCTGGTAGACCTGTAACTTTACCAAGCTTTGGTGTTGCCAATCTTTTCCACTGATCATTCTGTTGGTTTATAATAGGATTTCATTGAATATAGTTTTAAGTTGGAGATCTGGTGTGGCACTGTAGGATAAACACTAGACTGCAAAGTCTGTTTGAATTGCAAAGTCGGTTTGAACTGCAAGGTTGGTTTGAACTGCAAAATTGGTTTGAACCATAGGTCAGTAGTTCAAACTCACCAACTGCTCCTTGGATTGCTGAGTCAGACCAGACTGAACGGCACTTAATGACAATAAGTTTTAAGTTGCATTTCCCTAATGGCTAATGATGTTGGGCACTTCTTTATGGTTTATTGACCACTTGAATATCTTCTTTTGTGATACCTTTTGCCTATTTTTTTATCTTTTTTTAATTGAGTTATAAGAGTTCTTTATATACTTTGAAATCAAGTCCTTTGCCAGATATTATAAATGTTTTCTCCCAGTCTGTGGTTTCCCTATTCATTTTCTCAATAAAACCAAACCAAACCCATAGCCACCAGGTTGGTTCTGACTTATAGCGACCCTGTATAAGGTTTCGGAGACATAAGTAAACAGCCTCATCTTTCTCCTAAGCAGCCCCTCATAGATTTGAACTGCCGACCATGTAATAAGAGTCCAGTGCTTACCCTACAGCACCACAAGGGTGCCTTCATTTTCTCAATATGTTGTTGCTGTTACTAAGTGCCATCCAGTCAATTCCAACAAGGAGCAGCTATTAGATTCAAACTGCTGAATATGCTGTTAGCAGTCCAGTGCTTACTCTACAGCACCATACCAGGACTCCTTTCTCAATATACTGTCTTTTAAATGTTGACTTTGTTCAATAATCTTTTCTTTCTTCCTTTTTGCAGCTTAACAGTGAGATCACAAACACACTTTTTCTTTTAACCCCCAGCCCCTGGATAGTTCTTCCTGTATCCTCTCTAAATAATCTTTGTCTGCTGCAATGTCATAAAGATGCCAATGTTCCTGCGATTTCTGCTAGAAGCTTTGCAGTTTTATGAGATACACACTGGATGGTTCCAGGTAGTCTGTGAATATTTATATTTCTTACCAAGAAAAGTTGGAGTCCTAGTGTGGCACTGCAGGTTAAAGAGCCAGAGTGCAAAGTCGGTTTGTTCCGCAAGGTCAGTGGTTCAAGCTCACCAGCCACTCCTTTGAAAATCCTATACAGGTTCGCTGTGAGTCAAAACCAGCTCAATGGCACTAACAACAACACCTCAGCCAAGATTGTTGTTGTGGTGGTGGTGGTGTTAAGCGCCGTCAAGCTGGTTTTGATTCATAGTGACCCTGTATAGGGTTTTCAAGGAGCGGCTGGTGAGCTTGAACTGTTGACCTTGATCCACTGTAAGGGAGTTTCCATGGGTGTGGCTTGTAACACCTTTTACCTTACAAGAGATAAAAGGAGAGAGAAGTTAGCAAAGAAGAGGGATCTACTAAGACAAAGAAAGAAAATGGGGTATGTCCTTTGAAGCGGGAGTCTCTGCACTGTGAAGTTCCTGATGTTGTTAGGTGCCATCAAGTCAGTTCCAACCCATAACAACCTTATGCACAACAGAACAAAGCACCGCCCAGTCCTGTGTCACCCATAGAATTGTTGCTAAGTTTGAGCCCATTGCTGATGCAACTGTGCCAACCATCTCATTAGGGGTCCTTTTTGCTGACCTTCCACTGTACTAAGCATGATGTCCTTCTCCAGAGACTGGTCTCTCCTGATAATATGTCTGAAGTATGAAAGATAAAGTCTCCTCTTCTAAAGAGAATTCTGTCTGTACTTCTTCCAATACATACTTGCATGTTCTTCTGGCAGTCCATGGTACTTTTCATACCATGGCTTGGGTGAAGCACACCTAAGTCTTCATTCTGACAACTTTGCTCTTGAATGCGTCTTGTGCAGGAGATTTGCCTAATGTGACACGTCCTTTGAGTTCATTACTGCTGCTTCCATGAGTATTAATAGTATATCCAAGAAAAATGAAATCTTTAAAATTTTAAATATTTTCTCCATTTATCATACTGTTATTTATTGGTCCAGTGGTGAGGGTTTCTGTTTTCTTTACAATAAGGTGCAACCCATATTCAAAGCTGTGGTCTTTAATCTTCATCAGTAAGAATTTTAAGTCTTTTCCCTTTCAGCAAGCAAGGTATATCATCTGCATATCAGTTTGTTAATGAGTCTTCTTCCAATCCTGAGGTCACATTTTTCTTCATATAATTCAGCTTCTAGGATTATTTGTTCAGTGTACAGAGTCAACAACTAGAGTGAAAGAATACAACCCTGGTGCACACCTTTTCTGATTTTGAATCATAGTGTTCCCTTGTTCTGTTTGTAAGGGCTGCCTCTTGGTCTGTGTACAGGTTCCTCAAGAGCACTATTAAGTGTTCTGTAATACTCATTCTCCACAATGTTGTCCATAGCTTGTCATGATCCACACAGTTAAAAGCCTTTGCATAGTCAATAAAGCACAGGTAAACATCTTTTTGGTATTCTCTACTTTCAGCCAAGATTCATCTGATATCAGCAATGATATCCCTCATTCCCACATCCTTGTCTGAATCTCTGACAGTTTCCTGTCTATGTAGCAAAAATTTACCAGCATGTGATATTAACGATATTGACAGATAATTTCGACATTTCGTTGGGTCACCTCTCTCTGGAATGGGCACAAATATGGATCTTTTCCAATTAATTGGCCAGAAGTCTTCCAAATTTCTTGGCATAAGTAAGTGAGTGCTTCCAGTGTTGCATCAGTTTGTTGAACATCAATGATTTCTTTTTGATATAGTGACTCTGAATATTCCTTCAATCTTCTTTTGATGCTTTCTGCATCATTCAATATTTTGCCTGTAGAATCCTTCAGTATTTCAAATCAAGGCTTGAACTTTTTCTTCGGTTCTTTCATCTTGAGAAATGCTGAGCATGTTCTTTCCTTTTGGTTTTCTAACTCCTGGTCTTTGCACATTTCATTCTAACATTTGACTTTGTTGTTTTGAGCTGATCTTTGAAATTTTCTATTCAGTTCTAGTACCTCCTCATTGCTTCCATTTGCTTTAGCATCTCTACACTGGAGAGCAAGTTTCAGAGTCTCTTCTGACATCCATTTTGGCCTTTTCTTTTTTTCTTGTCTCCTTAGTGACTTTTGCTTTCTTCCTGTATTGTGTTTTTGATGTCTTCCCAAAACACTTCTGGTTTTCAGTTAGTCGTGTCTAATGCATCAAATTGTTCTTGAATTGTTCTCTAAATTCAGGTGGGATAGTTCAAGGTCATGCTTTGGCCTTCATGGACTTGTTTTAATTTTTTTCCGTTTCAGCCTGAACTTGCATATGAGCAGTTGATGGTCTGATCTATAATTGATGGGCTGTTCCCCTGTCCTTGTTTTGGCTGGTGATACAGAGCTTTTCCACTGTCTCGTTCCACAAATGTAGTCAATTTGACTTCTGTGTAATCTATCTGGTGAGGTCCATAATATTGTTGTTGTTGTTATGTGCCATTGAATCAGTTCTGACCCATAGAGACCCTGTATAGGGTTTCTAAGAAGCCGCTAGTGAGCTTGAACTGCTGACCTTGCAGTTCAAATGACTTTGCAGTCTGGCTCATTAACCCACAGCACCACACCAAGACAAACAAGTCATTAGTGTTGCAAAATTGCATTCCAATCTCCAGCAATTATCAGTACATCTTGATTGCATATTACAGACTGAAGAAGTTGGTAGAATTCTTCAATTTCATCCTCACTGGCTTTAGTGATTGGCAGGTACATTTAAATAATAGTGGTATTGACTGGTCTTCTTTGTAGGCAGATGGAAATTATCCTATCACAGACAGCATTGTGTTTCAGAACAGATCTTAAAATGTTCCTTTTCATGATGAATATGATGCCGTTCCTCTTCAATTTGTCATTCCCAGCATACTAAACCATGTGACTGTCAGACTCAAAATGACCGATACCAGTCCATTTCATCTCGCTAATGCCTAGGATATCGATCTTTATGTGTTCCACTTCATCTCTGACAACTTCCAATTTTCCTAGATTCATGTTTCATACATTCCATTTTCTGATTATTAATGGATATTTACAGCTGTTTCTCCTCATTTTGAGTTGTGCCCCATCAGCCAATGAAGGTCCTGAAAGCTTACTCACTTGCGTCATCACAGTCAACCCTGCTTTGGGGGTGGGGGGGCAGTCCTTCCCCAGTCATATTTTGAGTGCCTTGCAATCTGAGGGGCTCATTTTCCAGCATCATTTCTGACAGTATTCTGGTGCTCTTCATCATGTTTCAATATTCAATATTCTGGTGCTATCTGAAAGTATTTCACTGCTGTTCATAAGTTTTCAATGGCTAAATTTTGAGAAGTAGTCTGTCTCTTCTCCTTCCTAGTCTGTCTTAGTCTGGAAGCTCATCTGAAACCCGTCTACCATGGATAACCCTGCTGGTATTGAAAATACTGGTGGCATAGCTTTCAGAATCACACAACATGCAAGTCATCACAATACAACAAACTTGACAAATGAGTGGTAAATTTGGCACTATGTCTCACAGTACTCTGGTGCCATTCATCATGTTTCAATACTAGATATTCTTGTGGAATTTGAAAGTGTTCCACTGCTATTCATAAGGTTTTCAGTAACTAAACATTCAAAGGTAATATACCTCTCCTTCTTCCTAGTCTGTCTTACTATGGAAGCTTAGCTAAAACTGGCGCACTCTTGTTGTACCCTGTTGTGGTTGATATTATTATTAAGTGCTGTCGAGTTAGTTTCAACTCACAGTGACCCAATATAGGGTCTCCGAGGAATGACTGGTGAGTGTGAGCCACTAACCTTGTGGTTCAAACTGACCTTGCAGTCCTGTGCTTATCCTACAGCACCACAGCATAAGTCCCTGATGGTATTAAAAATATCAGGAGCATATCGTCCAGCATCACAGCAACATACAGGTCAGCACAGCCCAACAAACTGACTGACGAATGGTGGGTGAATTTCCTAGATCCAGGGAAACATTGATGCCAAGACACAGGGAGATCTCTACGAAATGCTGCATCTCAAGATGCTGGAAGAAGATAAGAACCTTTGTCCAGACCTGGCGCTCTGAGTTTCAACCTCTAACCTCCTAAACTATGAGGACAGAACCCTGATGTGGTGCTGTGGGATAAAGCACTGGACCAACCTCAAGTTGGTTTGAACCACAAGGTTGGTGGGTTCAAACTCACCAGTCACTCCTTGAAAACCCTAGACAGGGTCACTTTGAGTTGGAACCAACTTGACAGCACTTAGCGACAACAAACTATGAAGTGTGAGAGAATAACTTTCTGTTTGTTGAAAGCATCCACTTGTGGTATTTCTGATACCACATAGCACTAGATAACTAAGTCATGTGATTTTCTAGGTCTCAGGGGCCCAAGCTGTCTTCATCTTATCCTTGCCCATCGCAACCAGGGGCTTCCAAAGTCAGCATGAGAAGGGGAGAAGAAGGACAATGGAGGAGGTACACTGGCTCCTAACTGCCTTGATGTGGAACCACAGAGAGCTGGTGCTTCATGGGACTGCCTTGTTTTTCAGGTCTCCCGATGTTTCCACTGTAACGGGGTACAGTCCCAGCACTTTTCTCTAGTTCATCTTAGCAAAAAGTGTTTACGTTTTCCTAGTCTGGCAAGTTTCCACCTTACAGAGGTTCTAGAAGTCACAGCTTTTGTTATAGCCCAGACATGTGCTGATTTAGATCTGTCTGTGAGCATTTGTACACAAACATTATTTTTTGTTGTTACCTCACTTCGAAGTAAAAACAGGGATCATGGCCTTTTTTTCATGGTTGGTTGTTGGGCAGATTCTTCGTTTTCTACCTTTTTGTACCTAAACAGTAGGGTCAAACATCATTGATCAGACTAAGAGGAAAAACACATTGGAAGGAGTGGAAGTATTGAACTATAACCAACGGCTGTTGAGTTGACCCCAACTCATGATGACCCCATGTGTGTCACAGTTGAACTGTACTCCATAGGGTTTTCAGTGACTGTGATCTGTGTAGAAGTAAACTGCCAGGCCTCGCTTCCAAGGGCAGTGGGTTTGGGGTTTACCAATACTTGGAAGTCCTGTTGGTACAGTGGTTTAAGTGTTCGGCTGCTAACCAAAAGGTCAATGGTTTGAATCTACTTGTTGTTCAACAAGAAAAAGGTGTGGTAGAGTGCTTCCATAGGGTCTCTATGAGTCAGGATTAAGTCATCAGCTGTGGGTATCAATACTTGAAATGATATCATTGATTTGTTTACAGGGGGCTTCTGTCCGTCTCCACTAGAATATAAACTGTGGGTGCAGGGATTTGTATCCACAGTGCCTGGTACAATGCCTGGCACACAGTAGGTACTAAACACAGAATACAATGGTGACCAAAGCAGACAAGGTCCCTACCCTGCTGCAGCATCACTTGGCTGAAGCAGAAGAGAAGAGAGACAATAACAATTAAATAACAGGAGTGTTGGTGATGTAACAGACCTTGTGAAAGAAAGAAATGGGGGACAAAGCAGCAAACTCCCCCCCACCCCCCAATAAAAAAGAAAAGGTGCTGAGGTTGTTTCCATAAAGCCAAATGCCTTACGGGATTTAGATGTTTAGGGTCATGATTTCATGGAACATCCCTTGTAATTGGCTAAAATAAAATGTTTGATGCTTCTGCTTCATCTACTAGTTTGTTGTATAGTGCCTGGTTTCTCAAAAGCTTACGAGTGACCATCTAAGGAAAAACAATTGTTTTGTATTAGCCTGGAGCAATAAAGGAAGGACCAGACCCACCATTCTGAATAGGAAGAGGAAATGGCATGTGTGGCTAATTGTCTTCATGAATAATTAATTGCCTCCTTTGCCTTGAAAACAGAACATTTTGATCAAAGATTCTGTAGAAGATTAAAAAGGGGGAAATGCAGAACAGAATCTCAAACTCTTATGGAGTCATTGTTGTTGCTAAGTGGCAGGAGTTGGTTCTGACTCATAGCAACCCTGTACAGGGTTTCCGAGGAGCGGTTGGTGAGCTTGAACCACCAACTTTGTGGTTCAAACCGACTTTGCAGTCCAGCAAATTAGCCCACAGCGCCACACCAGCACTCCTAAAGAGTGAATAACCAACAGCACCACACCAGAGCCATTTGTTATTGTTATCGTTGAATGCCATTGAGTAGGTTCCAACCCACAGAGATCCTGTACAGGGTTCCCGAGGAGCAGCTCGTAAGCTTGAATCACAGATCCTTGAAGGTCAAACAGCTTCGCTGTCTGGTGCATTAGCCCACAGCACCACACCAGGACTCCCACCAGAGCCATTTGCTGTTGTTGTTAAGTGCCGTGAAGTCAATTCTGACACATAGCAACCCTGCATAGGGTTTCCAAGGAGCAGCTGTTACCAGAGCCATTGTTGTTGTTGTTAAGTACCGTGGAGTTGATTCCGACTCACGGTGACCCTTCACAGGGTTTCGGAGGCTGCAAATCTTTACGGGAGCAGAAAGCATCATCTTTCTCCCGTGGAACAGATGGTAGTTTCTAACTGTCAACCTTGAGGTTAGCAGCCTGATTCATAACCACTACGTTACCAGAGTTCCTACCAGAGCCATAGAGGGTGAATAAATCCCTGAAACTATTGTCCTAATATATTCTTTAAACATTGAATTTTAAACCAAAAATATTGTCTGAAATCTTCTTAAAAACCTAACAATAGTTTAGCTTAACTAGCAAAAAAAAAAAAAATACCTGCTTTGAGTGTGAGCACGATGATTTTTGTTTTTAATTATGTTGTTGTTAAGTGCCAACAAGTTGGTTCAGACTCACAGCAACTCTGTACAGGATTTCAGCTGGGGGATTTGAACTGCTGCCTTTATGGTTCGAAGTACAGTACTGATCCCACAGTGTCATACCAGAGTCCTTTTATTAATTATAGAGACTCTTTATTAAGTCTTAACCAGGAGGAAAGAAAAGACAAAGACAAACATAAATCACTTGATAAAGGAAATCAGACATTATGATGAATTTCCAAAGTTCTGTCTCCATGTGGTGACCTTTTATAGGTCACAGAGAACAAATGAATCTCCTCCCATGACCACGCCAGATGGCAGCAGCCATGCGTCACATAGTCACATCGGGCCTAGGGCCTAGGAAGAGCAGGGAGGGAAGCATTGCAGATAGGAAAACTTAAAGTCTCTCAGGGAATGACATCACAACAGGAGACAATTAACAAATATGTCCAGGAATGTTTCTGAAAGGGCTGACTGGGGGAAGCGCCTCCAAAACCTACTGTTAAATATACTCTCCTTCTAACTCTGGCAGTTTGACTGTCAGAGCTGCTTAAGGAAAAATGACATCTAAACACTAAAACATAGGGACAAGATGGAATTAAGCCAGCCTTGAACCTTGGGGTCCAGAGCGTATCCTAAAGCTTCACACCAGGACTCCAAAAAGTACTCCAAGAATCTCTCTATATAATAATAGATAATAATAGTTAGATTTTATCAATAATAGTTAGCTTTTGTAAATCTAAGGCTGTATGTGAACACTTATTAAAACATAAAACTGCTTTCTGAGAGACGCTTAGCAAGAAAAGTTTGCCATTTTACTCTGTAAAATCATAGTTTGAAAATCAGTCCCTTTCTAATCTTGGTCAATATAATCTTATTAAGTTTATCAATAAAAGTTGTAATCTGTGTTATAGATCTAAATTTATTAATTAAGACAGTTTAGGAGAAAAATGTACTTAGAAAGTTTAAACTGCAAGGTCAGCAGTTCAAGCTCACCTGTTGCTCCCAGGAAACCCTATACAGGGTAGCTATGGCTCAGAACCGACTCGACAGCACTTAACAACAACAACATACTTAGAAAAATAGAATCTTAAAAGTACTCATACTGTTGTTGTTGAGTGTTGTCATGCTGGTTCCGACCCATAGTGACACTGTATAGGGTTTCCAAGGAGCAGCTGGTAAGCGTTGAACCACTTATCTTGTGGTACAAACCAACTTTGCAGTCCAGCGCATTAACCCACAGTGCCACACCAGGAGTCCAATATTAGTAATATTATCATATAATAACCCACTGCAGCATTTTAATCTGTTCATTGGCTTATTTCCGTTCTTGATGAAAACAAAATTTGTTTTGTTTTTAAGCAGCTATAATTTGTGAACTTCATTGCCTTCCAGAGTTCTAGAAGTGTTGATTTAATCTGGTAGGCTCCAAATTCAAAGTATCAGTCCTTTCCATAACTCCAATATAGTTCATCTTAATGTTGGAAATGTTTTATCAAACATTTCAACATATGAGCAGGATACTTCAGCAAGACACATCAGTACAACAAAAGTTTATCTGTAGATAATAAACAGAATAATGCTGTTTAGTGCCGTTGAGTTGGTTCCAACTCATCAAGACCCTGTATAGGGTTGCCGAGAAGGGAGTGGTGGGTTTGAACCATGGATCTTGTGGTT
>NW_006408588.1:13932891-13937506 GCF_000296735.1 Chrysochloris asiatica
AGATTGCCCAAGTGGCAGCATCAATGGGCTCAAGCGTGGCAACAATAGTGAGGTTGGCCCAAGATCGGGCAGTGTTTCGTTCTGCTGTGCATAAGGTCGCTATGAGTCAGCACTGACTCGCTGGCACCTAACAACAACAACAACCCCTTTAATGTAGTCCTGGTGTGGTGCTGTGGAGTACCTGGTGGACTCAAACTGCTGACCTTGTGTTTAACAATCTACTATGCAATCAGGACTGTTTTAGAACATGAATACTACCGCCAAATCATTAACAGTAGAGAGATGGGAGCAGGCCGTTTGCAGCTGTGGATCCTGTCAGTCCTTGCCTATGAGACTTCAGGGTGAAGCACCTACCTTCAGTTAAGGCAGGTCTCCAAGAAGGGGCAGCTGTGAGCTATTAGCGGAAAACGCTTACATCAGGTAAATGATGGGATGTGCTGGCCTGGGAGGACACCAAAGGATATATGGTTGTTAGGTGCCATCAAGTTGGTACTGACTCATAGTGACCCTGTGCACAACAGAATGAAACACAGCCCAGTCCAACCCCAACCACACAATCATGGCTATGTTTGTCATTCCTGGCATAGTAAACAATGTGATCGTTAGATTCAAAATGGCCTATACCATACCAGTCTGTTTCAGATCACAAATAGCTAGGATATTGATATATATGCTTTCCATTTAATTTTTGACAATTTCCAATTTTCCTAAATTCATACTTCGTACATTCCATGTTCAGATAATTAATGGATGTTTACAGCTGTTTTCTTCATTTTGAGCTGTGCCCCATGAGCAAATGATGGTCCTGAAGACTTTCCATTCATGTCATCTTGGTCAACTCTGAGGAGGCTGCTCTACCCAGTTGTATTTTGATTGCCTTCCAACCTGAGGGGCTCATCTTCGGGCACTGTATCTGACAATATTCTGGTACTCTTCATAATGTTTCAATATTCATACACTGTTGTTAAGTGCCATCAATTCTGATTCACAGAGACCCTGTGTAGGGTTTCCAAGGAGTGGCTGGTGAGCTTGAACCGCTGACCTTGTGGTTCAAACCAACCTTGCAATCCAGTGCATTAACCCACAGGGCCACACCAGGCATCCATATATTGTTGTTGTTGTTAGGTGCCATTGAGTCAGTACTGACTCAGATAGAGCTTATGCACAGCAGAACGAAACACTGCCCGATCCTGGGCCAACCTCACTGTTGTTGCCACGCTTGAGCCCATTGATGCTGCCACTTGGGCAATCTGTCTCCTTGGGGGTCTTCCTCTTTTTCTCTGACACTCCACCTTACCAAACATGATATCCTTCTCCAATGACTGCTTCCTCCTGACAATATGTCTGAGAGATGAAGTTTGGCCATCCTGGCCTCCAAGGAGCACTCTGGCTGCACTTTTTCCAACACAGACCTGTTGGTTCATTTGGCAGCCCCTGGCACTTTTAATATTGTCTTCCAACACCATAACTGAAAAGCATTAATTCTTCTACAGTCTTCCTTATTCACTTTCCAGCTTTCTCATTCAAAGGAGGTTATTGAAAATACCATGGCTTGGGTCAGGCGCACCTTAGTCCTCAAACTGACATCTTTCCTCTTCAACACTTTAAAAAGGTCTTGTGCAGCAGA
The DNA here is from genome assembly GCF_000296735.1 of Chrysochloris asiatica. NCBI lineage: Eukaryota > Metazoa > Chordata > Mammalia > Afrosoricida > Chrysochloridae > Chrysochloris > Chrysochloris asiatica. The sequence goes on from NW_006408588.1 coordinate 13,934,519, forward strand.
TTTGCCTAATGCACTACGTCATTTGAATTATTGACTGGTGCTTCCATGAGTGTTGATAGTTGATCCAAGAATTACAGGGGCTGTTGTTGTTGTTAAGTGCCGTCGAGTTGATCCCAACCCATAGCAACCCTGTATAGGGTTTCCAAGAATTACAGGGGTAGGGAAGTTTTTTTCTGCCAAAATTTGTAACATTATTCACGGGCCATACAAAATTATCAACTTGAAAATTAGCCTGCTATATTCAGACAAATGTTTCATTAACTCACTCCTGATGGAGTCCTGGAGTCCTGATGTGGTGCTGTGGGTTAATGTGCTAGACTGAAAAGTCAGGTTGAACCACAAAGTCACTGGTTCAAGCTCACCAGTTGCTCCTTGGAAACCCTAAACACGGTCCCTATGGGGCAGAACCAACCTGATGGCATTTCACAACAACAACAACAATGGAGTCCTGTGACAGCTGGAACTGTGGTTGCCTTGGCAGGGCCAGACCAAATGATTTCATGGACCAGATGTTCTCAACCTCTTATCTGTTGGGGAAAGTTCAAATCTCAGGTTTGGCATGAGCAAGACTCCTCCACCTGGCCATCCTCACCTATTCAATATTACCTGCCTCCCTCTTTCTAGGCAGCCTTCCCCATGCTCTCCTCACGCTTCTGGACATTTCATATTTATTCCTGACTCCAAACCTGTGGTCATGCTATTGCTCCATGCCTGGGCTTGCATCTTGCCCATCTTTTAAGGTTGTCATGGATTGAACTGTGTCCTCCCAAGACATGTGTCATCTTGGCTGGACCATGATTTTCAGTGGTTTGGAAGTTATGTTATGATTATCCATAATGTGATCTAATTAGATAAACCAATAAGAGGATTGTTGTTATTGTTGTTAATTGCTGTCGAATTGGTTCTGTCTCATAGTGACCCTGTATAGAATTTCCAAGGAGTGGCTGGTGGATTTAAACTGTCAAACTTGTGGTTAGCAATCCAGTGCTTATCCTACAGTGCCACACACCACCCTCAATCCCATCACAGACCTGATCCAATGTACAGGAGACTCCCAAGGTTGTGGCATCCAACACCTTTTATTTTATAAGAGATAAAAGGAGAAAGAAGTGAGCAGAAAAGTAGGAGTCTGCTACCACCATGAAAGAAGAGCCAGGAGTAGATCATGTCCTTTGGACCTGGGGTCCCTGCACTGTGAGCCCCTAGATCCAGGGAACAGATGATGTCAAGACACATGGCAATCTCCAAGGAATGGTAAAAGAAGACAAGGACCTTTCCCCAGAGCATACGCTCTGAATTCAGACTTCCAGCTTCCTAAACTGTGAGATACTAGTATCTGTTTGTTAAAGTTATCCACTTGTGGTATTTCTGTTAGAGCAGCACTAGAGAACTAAGACAAAGTTCTACTTTGTGTCTTTCTCCCCAAAACTTTTTTTTCTTGCTTTCATTCAATGACTTAATCATTATTATGTTATTGCTCTTGGTTGCCCTGAGTCAACTCTGACTCATAGTGACTCTATGCACAACTCTATGCCTGGTCCTGCACAATCCTCATAATCCTTGCTATGTCTAAGCCTATTGTAACAGCCACTGGGTCAATCCATTTCATTGGGAGTCTTCTTTTTTTCACTGACATTCTTTATCAGAGGCTGGAAATTCTTCTAATGGAGTTTTGGTGTGGCACAGTGGACTAATGCGCTGAACTTCAAGGTCAGTGGTTCAAGCTCACCAGCCATTCCTCCAAAACCTTATGCAGGGTCGCTATGGGCTGGAACTGATTCAACAGCACTTAACAACAACAACAGTCCCTCTCAATAATATGTGCAAAGTATGTGAGACATATTAATAATCTAAGGAGCATTCTCGCAATACTTCTAAAACAGATTTGTTTATTCTTCAGACAGTCCATGGCAATTTCAATAATCATCGCCAACACCATAATTCAAAGGTAACAATTCTTCTTTCATCTTCCTTATGCATTGTCTAGTATTCACATGCATATGAGGTGGCTAAAAATACCATAGTTTGGGTCAGACACACATTAGTCCGCAAAGCGACATTTTTGCTATTTAATCCTTTAAAGAGATCTTTTGCAACAAATTTGCTTAATGCAATACATGGTATGATTTCTTGACTGCTGCATCCATGGGCATTCATTGTGGATCCAAGTACAATGAAATCTCTGACAACTTCAAATTTTTCTCTTGATTACTGGTCTAGTAGTAAAGAGTTTATATTTTCTTTGCACTGAGTTGTAATCCATGCTGAACTCTGTATTCTTTGATCTTCATAAACAAGTAACTAAAGTGTTCTTTGCTGTGCAAGGTTGTGTCATCTGTATATCACAGGTTGTTGATGAGCCTTCCTCCAGTCCTGATGCAACATTCTTCATATAGTCCAGTTTCTCAGGATATTTGTTCAACATACAGATTGAATAAGTATGATGAAAGGATAGAACCCTGACACACAGCTTTTCTGATTTTAAACCATGCAGTAGTCCCTTGTTTGGTTTGAATGACTGCCTATTGGTCTCTGGACATCTTCCTCATGAGCATATCTAAGTATTCTGGAATTCCCATTCTTCATAATGTTATCCATAGTTTGGCATGATCCACATAGTTGAATGCTTTTGCATAGTCAATAAAACACAAGTAAACATCTTTCTAGTATTCCCTGCTTTCCGCCAAGATCCATCTGACGTTAGCAATGATTTCCCTCATCCAAGTACCCTTCTAAATCCAGCTTGAATTTTTGGAAGCTACTTGTAAATGTACTACTGCAACCATTTAAAACTTATCTTCAGCAAAATCTTATTTCATGCAATATTATTGATATTTTTGCATTCCATTGGCTAACCTTCTGGTTAGCACCAAGCATTAAACCATTGTGCCACTGAGGCGCCTTAGCACAGGGAGCTCTGGTACTGTAGTAGTTATGAATCAGGTTGTAAACCGCAAGGTCAGCAGTTCAAAACTACCAGCTGTTCCG
>NW_006408588.1:13937606-13941486 GCF_000296735.1 Chrysochloris asiatica
CCTGCTTGGTCGGGTATTCTGTGTTGTTGTTGGCAGAGCTCTCTGCTATACATCCACCCGATCCGCCATCTTGTTTGTTCAGTACCATAGGCTCTTGATCATATGCTACCTCTTGAAATTATTTAACATCGACCATTTCTTTTTGGTACAGTGATTCTGTATATTTAACATGAATGATGGGGAAGGCAATATACAACAAGAGGGAGGTTGGTAGAAGAATGAGAAAGACAGATGAAGACATAGGGAGGAAGGCAAAGGTTAAAGGGAATCGAGGTATATACCATAGTATACACAACACTGCAACAACAGTGTTCTACTGGTAGATACATGGACAGATGCACAAGCTGAATGGATATGTGAGGGAGAGTGGGAGTATACCCACAAATATATAATGGTTTAACAGAGGATATTTGTACATAAGTATTTATTTACCTTTGCTGCAAACGCACCTATGAAAGTGTTGGAGTATACAGGGGGAAAAATTATGGAAACTTCTTAGGCAATACCAAACACCTTGTGGCAGTGAGTTGTTGGGCCTGAGGGCTCAGGACCATAGTCTCAGAGGGCACCAGTCCCTTTGGCACCAGCATAACATAGTCCTTTTACTGAGTAGTGACTTTGATCTTAAAAGCTCATGAGTAGCCATCTAAGGTGCCACTATTGGTCTCTCCATATGCAGAGGAAAGAAGAGTGATGAAAATTGAAGAAGCTTGGACTCAAGTAGTCAAATTGACCAAGGGAACCTGTGAACATCAATCTCCACAACCCTGGGATAAGAACAACCAGATGGTGTCTGGCTACCATTACCAACTATTCTGAAGGTCCTGGGTACAGTAGGAGAAAATGTGGAACAAAACTCAAATTAAAAAAGAAAGGAAAAAAAAAAACAAAACATAAGACCAAGCTACTGGTCAGAAAGAGTTGGAAGAATCTGAGACTACGGCGCTCAACCACTCTTTAGGGCTGGAACAGAGCTCAGCCTCAGGGCCCAATTTTCAACCAGGTGGTGGATAGGTATATTGGAGAGACAACAATGCTAGTAAGGTATTCTCACCATTCAAGACCAAAAGGGCAACATTAACCTAAGGATGACATTGAGAAGGGTTGGGCAGGAGGGTGGGATAGAAATAAGAACCACAAGGAAGCAATGGGATAACTGTTGTTACATGGAGGAGATTACAACAAATGAGATGAAACCAAGTACAATTCGTTGAATGCAAAACTGATGATCTGCTCTGTACACCTTCACTGAATTCACAATAAAAAGGTTTTTATGGTTTTTTTAAACTAATGCCTGCTTCACAGGCTTTCCATAAGGATTGAAAAAAACTGTTTATAAATGGATTTAGTAAATGCCTAAACAAACAAACAGTAAACCCACTGCCACGGAATCGATTCGGACTCTTCATGACCTTAGAAAACAGAGTAGAACTGCTCTCCAGGGATCCTAAGGCTGAAAATATTTTGTTGTTGTTGTTGTTGTTGCTGCTGCTGTTAGGTGCCAAGAAGTTAATTCCAACCCACAGTGACTCTACATACACTAGAATGAAACACCGTCCGGTCCTGCCTGATCTTCACAATTGTTAATTCTGAATCCATGGTTGCTGCCACTGTGTCAATTCACCTGGTTGGGTGTCTTCCTCTTTTTCCCTGATCCTTTACCAAGCATGATGTCTTTCTCCAGGCATTGGTCTCTCCTGACAGCATGTCCAAAATATGAGAGAAATGGAACAGAAAGCCTCATTTTTCTCCCTCGGGGCAGCTGATGGGTTTGAACTGCGGAACTTCTGGTTAAAAGTCCAGTGCTTAGTCCACTATGCCACCAGGGCACCAGTACAGTGCCTGTTGTTGTTGTGTGCTGTAGAGTTGATGCTGACTCATAGCAACCCTGCATAGAGTTTCTGAGGCTGTAAAACTTTACGGGAGAAGAAAGCTTCATCTTTCTCCCACAGAGTGGCTGGTGGATTCAAACTGCTGACCTACTACACCACCAGTACCCCCCTAGTATTTCTGATGAGTTGTTCTTTTCTTCTTTTTCTGTCTTGGTCCATGGTCATACCAGCTCCCGGATATGGTAGAACTGAAGGAAGTCACAAGTCTCTACCCTGTAGCTAGCACATACTAAAGAGTTGTTTGGGAATGTTAATATCCTCCCTTACTATTAGGTGGATAGTGGAAGAGGAGCCTTGGGAACAATCAGATAAGGTAAAATGGGTGGGACCCTAGCTTCCAAGAAATACCATACCCTCTCCTTCAGTTCTCCAATGAAATACCTAGGACTCCTGACGCAGGGCTGTGGGTCAATGCACTAGACTGCAAAGTTGGTTTGAACCACAAGGTCACCAGCCACTCCTTGGAAATCCCTACAGGGTCGCTATGGATCAGAACCGACTGAACGGTACTTAACTACAACAAGAACTATGGCCATGGACCAAAACAGGAGAAAAAAAAAAAGAAAGAAGAAGAAGAAAAGAAAAGAAAAGAAAAGAAAAAAGAACAGCTCATCAGAAACCAAGCTTTTGTCAAGAAAAAAAGAAAGAAAACAATGTTCAAACGCAACTTGCAGCAGGCAATTAGGGACAATAGCTAAATACTTTCTATAATTAGAGAGAAAAACCATCGTGAGTGATCAAAGTGCCATTGTCTAGACTGACCCTCAACCATCCAAAGAGGATCTTGGCACACGTGAGACTGAGACTGGGGATATTGGTTCTTTTTTTCACTTTTTTGAGAAATTAGATCTCACATCACCCTGCAGTTGCCAGGAAAGAGGGCAAAGGAGACAGCAAGGACCCTCTCATCAGAAAAGAAAGGCAATTGGGAATATGACTCATGCCAAGTACTAATTTGATCCTGAGAGAGCAAAGAGTCATACAGCCTCCCCCAAGAGCTACTGACACCAGGCCTGACTCTGCTGATGGGGAGGCGGAGGCGGTGGCCCTTCTGGAGAAGGAGGAAGAAGATTGCCTTTGGCACCTATCATCTATCATGCCCCTTTTGCCCTTTTACTAAAATGAAGAGGAGCAAATCCTTGTCTTTACCAATGGATATTTCAAACAAAAGCAGAGGAGTAAAAGAAGCGCTCTCTTGGTCTTAACAACAGAACCATGTTAGCTTCCACACCCAGAATCCTTGTTCTTAGTCAGGTACTTCTAGGAACCAAACCTGTACCACCCCAATTCTTTACTCTCCTCAATCCCTTATCACTAACTGGACCTATTGATGCTTCCTTCTATATGTCCCTCCCATCTTACCCTTCCTCCCTTTTCCATCAGCACAAGGACTTACCAAGTTTTCTGAGTATCCCATGTTTAAATTTCTCCACAGACTTCCATCTGGTCTACCTTCCTCCAGATACCATTCCCTTGAAAGATATTCCTCAAAATCACCACCAGACTAGCTTCCTAAAACATATATTCTAGATTTTTCTAAACAATGAGGCAAATCTGCGGCACAAGACCTCTTTATTAAAGTGTTCAAAAGCAAAGATATCAGTTTGAGGACTAAATATTTTCAATAGCTTCATATGCATATGAAAGTTGATTATTAAATAAGGAAGCCTGCCGAAGAACTGATGCATTTGAGTTATGGTATTGGTGAAGAATATTAAAAGTACCATGGACTGCTAGAAGAAACAAACAAATCTATATTGGAAGAAGTACAGCCAGAATGCTCCTTTGAAGCCAAGATGGCGTGACTTGTCTCTCCATAGTTCAGACATATTATCAGGAGAAGGACATCTTGCTAGGATGGTCAGCAAAAAAAAGAAAGTCCCCCAACAAGATGGATTGGCACGGTGGCAGCAGCAATGGGCTCAATCTTAATAATTGGGAGAATGACATAGGACTGGGCAGTATTTCATTCTGTTGTGCGTAGAATC
>NW_006408588.1:13949716-13954937 GCF_000296735.1 Chrysochloris asiatica
TAAAAATACCATAGTTTGGGTCAGACACACATTAGTCCGCAAAGCGACATTTTTGCTATTTAATCCTTTAAAGAGATCTTTTGCAACAAATTTGCTTAATGCAATACATGGTATGATTTCTTGACTGCTGCATCCATGGGCATTCATTGTGGATCCAAGTACAATGAAATCTCTGACAACTTCAAATTTTTCTCTTGATTACTGGTCTAGTAGTAAAGAGTTTATATTTTCTTTGCACTGAGTTGTAATCCATGCTGAACTCTGTATTCTTTGATCTTCATAAACAAGTAACTAAAGTGTTCTTTGCTGTGCAAGGTTGTGTCATCTGTATATCACAGGTTGTTGATGAGCCTTCCTCCAGTCCTGATGCAACATTCTTCATATAGTCCAGTTTCTCAGGATATTTGTTCAACATACAGATTGAATAAGTATGATGAAAGGATAGAACCCTGACACACAGCTTTTCTGATTTTAAACCATGCAGTAGTCCCTTGTTTGGTTTGAATGACTGCCTATTGGTCTCTGGACATCTTCCTCATGAGCATATCTAAGTATTCTGGAATTCCCATTCTTCATAATGTTATCCATAGTTTGGCATGATCCACATAGTTGAATGCTTTTGCATAGTCAATAAAACACAAGTAAACATCTTTCTAGTATTCCCTGCTTTCCGCCAAGATCCATCTGACGTTAGCAATGATTTCCCTCATCCAAGTACCCTTCTAAATCCAGCTTGAATTTTTGGAAGCTACTTGTAAATGTACTACTGCAACCATTTAAAACTTATCTTCAGCAAAATCTTATTTCATGCAATATTATTGATATTTTTGCATTCCATTGGCTAACCTTCTGGTTAGCACCAAGCATTAAACCATTGTGCCACTGAGGCGCCTTAGCACAGGGAGCTCTGGTACTGTAGTAGTTATGAATCAGGTTGTAAACCGCAAGGTCAGCAGTTCAAAACTACCAGCTGTTCCGTGGGAGAAAGATGAGGCTTTCTGCTCCCATAGAGACTTACAGCCTCGGAAACCCTGTGCAGGGTAGCTATGAGTCGGAACCAACTCCACGACACATAACCACCACCACACCCACACACAAAATCCACTCCAGGTAAGTAACTGAAGGAATGGATGCATAAGTAAATAAGCACACCTACCAGCTACTCCTGGGAAACCCTATATAAAGCAGCTGTAAGTCAGAACTGACTTGACACTTAACAACAACAGTGAAATATCGGAGTTCTAGTGTGTCTGCTGTATTGCTATAGGATAAACATTGGACTGCTAATCACAAGGCTGGCAGTTCAAACCCACCAGCTGCTCCTTAGAAACCCTATTTAGAGACACTATGAGTAGGAACAAATTCGATGGTACTTAACAACAACAACCTAAGTGAAAAAGAAGATAAACAATTGGGGAATTTCCCACTGTCCCCAATTCTCTTTCTACTCAGGTTCAGTTCCTTGTGAGTGATTAGTTTTGCATCTACATATATATTTCACCAGACTTTTCACTCCTATAAGTCAGAGTAGGGGAGCCTGGTGGTTCTGTAGGATAAACACTGGACTGCAAACCACAAGGTTGGCGATTTGAGCCCACCAGCTGCTCCACGGGAGAAAGGCGAGGCTTTTACTCCCGCTAAGATTTCCAGCCTCTGGAATCCTAAGTGCTGTCGAGTTGATTCCGATGCATATACAGGGTCACTATGAGTCAGAACCAATCAGAGGACACTTAACAACAAGTCTAAGTAGATCAGATCGTATTGAAGCTGACAAATTTACTTCTTCACATTAAATTGGAATTTACATCCCAAAAGATTATCAGTTACATCCAACTTTATTCCTCACCATGCTTTTGTTTCTAATATTCAGAGTCCAAATAATATCTACTTGTGAAGAGAAGAGGAAAAGAGACAGCCAGCTTTTGTTTCTAAACATGGTGAGCTTTATTGTTGCAGCAGGATGGTCTAATTTTCAAGCCTGTCCCTGGAGCCAGTTTATACCAGTTCTGACAGGAGTCTCCATGCTCAACAGTGAGAGCAGGAATGGGGGCTAGGGTAGACAAGGGTTTGCTTTCTCTTGCACATTTCCACCTCATACATGCAAGAAGATGCCCTGTTTCCTATACACTGGGGTGTTCTACATTGTTTCTTTGGGAAAAATACCAAGTCTGTCTTGGAAAATCTAGGACATCTGTAATTCCATTCCATAAGAGGCGGTAGATATCTGGCTGTTGTCTCCCCTGTCTCCTGCCTGGAAGGAACATTTATTGGTTGTCTACTGTGTTCCAGGTACTGAGCTACTATTAAGTACCATGCTTAATAGAGATATAATTAAGGATAGATATAATTACCTGCCCTGATGAGCAGCCTATCATCCAGTAATAGACACAGATTTGGGGGGGCTGGTATTTTACAACCACCTTGGCAGGTAACGTGAGTCAAGTCATGCCAGGGAAAGAGTAGGAAATCCTCTGTGCTGGTTGGTTCAACGGAACAGAATGGAGTTCAGGATTCAGCAACTGGGTGCCAGTGCTCAGAGACATGAGGCAAATCACTGATGGTGTATGCTGGCACATAGGATATCTTGTAGAAATTGAGAAGGATATACACCAACTTCACCAAATTACCGTATGTTGTCCCTGGGTTATAGGATTATCCAGGTACATTCCAACTCACGGCACCCTAATGTGCTAGTAGAACTGCTCCACAAGGTTTTCATGGCTTTGTCCACCACCAGCCGATGGCTCTGACTTTTCAGAAGCAGATCACCATGCCTATCTTTCAAGGAGCCACTGAATGGATTTGAACCATCAACCTCTTAGCTAATCACCATGCACTTAACCACTTGCACCACCCAGGGACCCAGACTAAAAGCAGTTTTCACTTTCTTCTATTTGCTTTCCTTTTAAAAAATTCTCCACACGAACAAAAAACTTTTAAATCAGAAAACAAAAAAACAAAAAACAATGGTATAATTCATTCCTTTTTTTAAAATTTGTATACATATTTAATAAAACACTTGTCATTTCAACATTTTTACATGTATAATTCAATGACATTAATCACAATCATGATCTTGCATAATTATCACCACTATCATTTCGCATCACCCTTAACAGAAGCTCAGAGGCCTTTAACAATGACTCCCTCTCCCTCCCTCTATAGGGTTGCCAAGAGCAGCTTGTAGGTTTCAACTGCCGGCTTGCGGTTACCAATCCAGAGATTTCATTTCTATGACTTTGCCTATTCTAGCTTTCTCACGTAAGCGAACCAAACTGAACCCCTCAAGTAGATTCCAAGTCACAGTGCTCCTAAAGGACAGAGTAGATCTGCTACATGGGGTTTCCAAGGCTGTAAATCTTTATGGGAGAAGACTGCTTCATCTTTCTCTCATGGAGCAACTGGTGGGTTCAAATCACAGACCTTCCAGTTAGCAGTCGCCTGCTTAGTAATTGCACCACTAGGATTCCTCTCATGTAAGTAAGATCTTACACTATTTGTCCTTTTGTGACTGACTTATTTCACTCAGCACAGTATTTTCCTATCATAGCATGTATCAGGACTTCATTTATTTTAATAGGTAAATAGATCAGTGATGAAAGAACAGACTTTTTAAATGAGTGGTGCTGATAAAATTGAGCACCCATGTAGAAAAAAATTAAATTGTTTTCCTATCTCACATCACACAAAAATTTTAATTCCAAGTGTCCAACATATGGGCACTTCACCCCAACTATGATGACTATAATTTAAAAAATGGGAAATAACAGGTATTTAAAAGGATGTGGAGAAATTAGAACCCTCATGCACTGTTGGTTGGATGTAAAATGGTACAGCTGCTGGGGAACACAGTTTGTCAGTTCCCTCAAAAGTTAACATAGAATTACAGGTGATCCAGCAATTATTCCACTTCTAGGTATAGACCCAAAAGAATAGAAAGAAGGGATTCAAACAGATAATTGTACACCAATGTTCATTGCAAAATTATTCACGATAGCCAAAAGGTGGAAACAGCCCAAAGATTCATCAACAGACGGATGGATAAATAAAATGTGGTCTGTTGATACAATGAAATATTGTTCACAGATAAAGAGAAATGAAGTTCTAATGTATGGTACAGCATAGATGAACTTTGAAAATATCATGCATGAAATAAGGCAGACAGAAAAGGACAAGTATTGTGTGGTTCATTTATATAAACTATTTAGAATAGGCAAAAGCATAGAGACAAAAGTATATTTGAAATTGACAAGAGCTAATAAGGGGTGGCCTTGTGGGTTAATGCGTCAGACTGCAAAGCCATTTGAACTGCAAGGTCGGCGGTTCAAGCTCACCAGCTGCTCCTCAGAAACCCTATACAGTGTCGCTATGGGTCGGAATTAACTTGACGGCACTTAACAACAACAATAAGGGGTGGAATGAGGCATTATTGCTTAATGGTACAGAATTTCAGTTTGGGATAATGAAAATGTTTTGAAAACAGAAAATGGTGATGGTTTGCACAATATTGTGAATGTAATTAATGCCACTGAATTGTACACTTTAAAATGGTTAAAATAGCATAGATTTAATGCCACCTATTTTAATATTTTACCCTAATAAAAATTTAACCCAAATCAGAGAAATGTAGATTATGTACCAGATATTTGACAACATTCATAAATTAATATTTTTAATTTAGCTCTGGTAGCGTAGTGGTTACGAATCGGGCTGTGAACCGCAAGGTCAGCAGTTCGAAACTACGGTTCCGCTGGAGAAAGAAGAGGCGTTCTGCTCCCGTAAAGATATACAGCCTCGGAAACCCTGTTCAGGGTCGCTATAAGTCGGAATCGACTCCACGGCACTTAACTAACAACAACAACAACAATGACAAAATAGTTGTGTTTTTTAAGCTTATTTTTTAGAGATGCATGCTATAATATTTGCCAATGAAGTATAATGTCAGATATTTGCCTCAAAATAATTTGTTGCAGGGAATATGAGGCATATGATGAAAAAGATTGGTCCTGCGTCAAAAATTGTTAAACTGATGGTGAGTACTTTGGGCTCATTTTCCTATTCACTCAACTTTTTTTTTTTTAACTTTTTCTTGTGAATTGAGTGAAGGTTTACAGAGCAGATCATCAATTTTATATTCAGCCAATCATATACTTTGCTTCGTTATATGGTTTCAATCCCCTCCAAGCACCAAAAGTATTTACCTCTATTCACTCCAATCACT
>NW_006408588.1:13955037-13956165 GCF_000296735.1 Chrysochloris asiatica
CAAGGTTGTATCATCTGCATATTGCAGGTTGTTAATGAGTCTTCCTCCAATCTTGATGTCACATTGGTGGTGGTGGTTATGTGCCATGGAGTCGGTTCTGACTCATAGCAACCCTGTACAGGGTTATCCTTCATATAATCCAGCTTCTCAGATTATTTGCTCAACATCCAGATTGAATAAGTATGGTAAAATGATACAACCCTGGCACACACCTTTCCTGACTTTAAACCATTCAGTATCCCTTGTTCTATTCTAACAACCACCTCTTGATCTATGTACAAGTTCCTATGAGCATAATTAAATGTTCTAGAATACCTATTCTTTACAATGCTGTCCATAGTTTGTCACAATCTACACAGTTGAAAGCCTGAGCATAGTCAATAAAGCACAAGTAAATATATTCTCTACTTTGGGCCAAGATGCATCTGATGTCAACAATGATATCCAGTTTCATGTCCTCTTCTGAAACCAGCTTGAATTCCTGGCAGTTCTCTGTCAATGTACTGTTGCAATCAGTTTTTAATTACCTTTAGCAAAATTTTTCTTGCATGTGATATTAATGATACTATTTGATGGCTTCCACATTCTTTTAGATCACTGTTTTATGAAATGAGCACAAATATGGATGTCTTCTAATTGGTTGGCCAAGGATCTATCTTCCAAATTTCATGGCATAGATATGTGAATGACTCCAGTGCTTCATACGTTTGTTAAGAAATTTCAATTCATAGTCCATCAGTTATTGGAGTCTTGTTTTTATCCAGTGCTTCAGTGCAGATTGGACTTTTTCCTTCAATACCATTAGTTTTTTTATTTTTTAAAAGCTTTTATTGTGAATTGAATGATAGTTTTCATGAGAGAACATTGGTTTTTCACGCAACCAATCATATTTTGTTTCATTGCAATGATTACAATCCCCTCCATGCTCCATCGGTTAACAGTATTTGCCACTATTCCCTCTTTCTTTCTTTCTTTTTTTTTGTTGTTGTATACAAAAGCACTAAGGAATATATAATTATTTAAACAAACAAAGGACACATTCTGCAAGCCTGCCTCCTGGCTGCCAGCACACAGCCTTTCTCTTTCCATGAGTCTAGAGTTCTCAACTGCTTTATCTCTCCATGATAT
>NW_006408588.1:13956265-13960847 GCF_000296735.1 Chrysochloris asiatica
GGACACTTCACTCTCAGCTCTAGGCCTCCATGGCTAGGTCCTTGTCCATGGGCTCAGGAGTCTCCAAGTCTCACCACACTTTGGACCATCCAGCCCTTCCTCCTTTCTCTCCTCGATGGGAGTCTATAAAGTGTGGTCAAACTCAGCACATATCTTCATTACTACCTTTCCCCCATTTCTGCTCACAAGTAGATCAATGCAGTCACCAGCAAGTTTACGTACTTGTTCATGTGTTCCCTTTGAGTTTCAGTCTTGAAGAGGGGTTTGGCCTGAAGGGACTTGATTGCTTGCCTTGATGGCTATTCTCTCCACTTTTATACATGAAATTTTTTATAAATAAAGGATTCTATATATAAGCTCATGGTTGAAATGTGAAAAATTCAGAAAAGAAAAAATTAAATTATCCATCATCTTACCCTGTAGAGATAATCACTACTATCATTTTATAGTATATCTTTCTAGCCATTTAAATACTATAAATAGAAATCCTGCTGTGAATATTATTTTATAACACAATTTTTTCACTTAAAGTAGTATGCTTCCGTTTATCATTAAAAATTATAAGGGATTATTCTTAATAGTTACAGAGGTTTTTAGTTCCCTTAACATTCATTTAATCAGTCCTCTCTTTTTGCTATTAAAATGTTGATGCTAGAAACATCCTTGAAAAACTTTATTTTAGAAAACCACTGATTTAAAAAGTAGAATTACTAACTCAGGTAATATAAGTATTTTCAGGCATTTAATATACACTGCCAAATTGCTCTCAATTCTAGTTTGGTGGTGGAATTCTCAACTTTCATAAGGAGACCCAGGTTCAATACCCAGTCAATACATTTCATGTGGCAACTTGAATAGGTTTCATCAGAGCTTCCAGACTAAAGTGGACTACGAAGAAAGCTCTGGTGATCTACTTATAAAAGTGATCTAATGAAAACCCTATGGATCATAATGATCTGATTCCCAGGAGTGGGCAGCATTTTGTTCCACTGTGTGTCAGGTTACCATGAGTCAGGGCCCACTCTATGGCAGATAACAACAAGGATACTTTGGGTTGCAAGTAAGATAAACCCCAGTTATATCAAACTGATCTAACTACAAGACCCAGAGGTATGGACTCAAAGTGATCTCTCTTCTTTGTGAGGTCCATTCTGACTAACAACAACCCTATGCACAACAGAACAAAACACTACCTGATCCTGCACCGTGCTTACAATTGTTACGCTTGAGCCCATTGTTGTTATCAATGTGCCAATCCATTTCCTTGAGGGTCGTCTTCTTTTTCGCTGACCCTCCACTTTACCAAGCATAATGTCCTTCTCCAGGGACTGGACCTTCCTGATATGTCTGAAGTATAAGAGATGAAGTCTCACTGTTGTTGCTTCTAAGGAGAATTCTGGCTGTACGTCTTATAACAGAGATTTATTTGTTCTTCTGGCAGCCCGTGGTACTTTTAATATTCTTCTCCAACACAATAACTCAAATGCACCAATTCTTCTGCGTTCTTCCTTACTCACTGTCCAACTATTGCAAGCATATGAGGCAATTGAAAACACTATGGTTTGTGTCAGGCTCACCTTAGTTCTAACACTTTTAAAAGGTCTTGTGCAGCAGTTTTCTCTAATGCAATATATCACTTGATTTCTTAACTGCTGCTTCCATGAATGTTTATGGTTGATCCAAGCAAAACGAAATCTTTGACAACTTCAATCTTTTTTCCATTTATCATGATATTATTAATTGCTTCAATGATAAGGATTTTTGTTTTGTTTACATTAAGGTGCAACCCATACTGAAAGTTGTGGTCTTTGATCTTCATCAGTAAGTATTTTAAATCCTCTTCAATTTCAGCAAGCAAGGTTGTATCATCTGCATATCACAGGTTGTTAATGAGTCTTCCTCCAATTCTGATGCCCCACTCTTTTTCAATAATCCAGTTTTTCAGATTATTTGATCAGCATACAGATTGAAAAAGTTGGGTGAAAGAATAGAGCCCTGGCACACACCTTTCCTGATTTTAACCCATTCAGTATCCCCTTGTTCTATTCCAACAACTACCTCTTGGTCTATATACAGGTTCCTCGTGAGGACATCAAGTATACTGGAATCCCCATTCTTCACCCATTCTTCAACCATTATTCATGAAAACATAGTTGAAAGCCTTTTCATAGTCAATAAAGTACAAGTAAACATCTTTCTGATATTCTCTGCTTTCCACCAACATCCATCTGACATACCAATAATATCCCTAGTTCCACATCCTTTTCTGAATCAAACTAGAGTTTCTGGTAGTTCCCTGTCAATGTACTATTGCAGTCATTTAAAAATTATGTTTAGCAAAATTTTACTTGCATGTGATATTAATAATATGGTTCAATGATTTCCACATTCTGCTGTGCTACCTCTCTTTGGAATGGGCACAAATATCGATCTCTTCCAATAAGTTGGCCAGGTAGCCGTTGTCCAAATTTCTTAGCAAAGATGAGTGAGCACCTCCAGTGTTATATTAGTTTATTAAAAGATTTCAATTTGTATTCGGTCAATTGAAACTTGTTTTATGCCAATACCTTCAAAACACTTTGGATTTCTTCCTTCTATCATATGCTACCTCTCTAAATGCTTGAATACTGACCATTTCTTTTCAGTACACTGACCCTGTGAATCCTTCAATTTTGCAAGTGGAGGCTTGAGTTTTTTCTTCAGTTTTTTCAGCTTGAGAAATGTTGAGCATGGTCTTCCCTTTTGATTTTCTAACTTCAGGTCTTTGCACATTTCACTTTAATACTTGACTGTGTTTTTTTCCTAGCTGAACTTTGAAATTTGTTCCATTCTTTTACTTCCTCGTGTCTTCTAGTCACTTCAGCATCTCTATGCTGGAGAGCAAGTTTCAAAGTCTCTTCGAACATCCATTTTGGTCTTTTCTTTCCATCCTATCTTTTTAATGAGCTTTTGCTTTCCTCCTTAATGATTTCTTTTTATCATCCCACAGTTCTTCTTGTCTTTGGTTATTAGTGTCCAATGTATCACATTGGTTCTTGAGATGGGACATGTTCAAGGTCATATTTTTGACTCTTGTAAACTTGTTTTCATTTTCTTCAGCTTCATTCTGAACTTGCATATGAACAATTGATGGTCTGTTCCACAGTCTGCCTCTGGCCTTGTTTTGGCCAATGATATTGAACTTTTCCACCATCTCTTTCCAAAAATATACATTCATGTGTATTCCATCTGGTGTTGTCCATGTGTATAATCATCTTTCATGTTGTTTTCAAAAAGGTATTTGCAATGAAGAAGTCATTAATCTTGCAAAGTTCTAATATGCGATTTCCAGCATCATTTCTATCATCAAGGCCACATTTTTCAACTACTGTTCTTTCCTCTTTGTTTCCAATCTGTGCATTCTAACCATCAGTAATTATCAATACATCTAGTTGCATATTTGATCAATTTCAGACTGAAGAAGTTGGAGGAATTCTTAAATTTTATTATCATAGCTTTAGAAGTTGGTGTGTAAATTTGAATAATAGTGGTATTAACTGGCCTTCTCTGTTGGTGTTGTTGTTAAGTGCCATCGAGTTGATTCCAACTCATAGTGACCCTGTATAGGATTTCTTAGGAGCAGCTGGTGAGCTTGAAATACCTACCTTGCAGTTCAAACCAACTTTGTAGTCCAGCGCATTAACCCACAGCACCACAGCAGGACTCCATGTAGGTCTTCCCTGCAGGTGTATGGATTTTTTCCTATCACACACAGCATTGTACTTCATGATAGATCTTGAAATGTTCTTTTTGATGATAAATGCTATGCCATTCCTCTTGAACTTTCATTCCTGGCATAGTTAACCATACAAATGTTAACAGATTCAAAATGGCCAATACCAGTCCATTTCAGCTCACTGATGCCTAGGATATCGATTGTTATGCATTCTATTTCATTTTTTGACAACTTGCAATTTTCCTAGATTCATACTTTGTACAGTCCAAGTTTGATTATTCATGGATGCTTGCAGCTGTGTCTCCTACTTTTGAGTTGTGCTCTGTCAGCAAATGAAGGTCCAGAAAGCTTTACTCCATCCACATCATTATGGTCAACTCTACTTTGAAGAGGCAGTCCTTCCCCAGTCATATTTTGCGTGTCTTCCAAGCTGAGGGATCCATCTTCCAGGACTGCATCTGACAATATTCTGACATTACTTACAATGTTTTCATCTTCTCGTACTATACCTAGCACTGTATAATCAGTCCCATAAAGTACAACAGCTGCCAAGAGCAGCTGCAGCTACATGCTTCATCAGTCACTCCCAGGTAAGAAAGAAACAGTGCCAGACCACTACGTACTGATAGGGATATGATAGGTATAACTGTTTGGTTTTGCTGGTAGAATTTGATAAATGAATTTGAAAGGTAAAGGATCAAGATCAAACAATATGTTCTGAAATGATAAGTATATATGGGGGGAGGAGGTAGAAGAACAAGATAGATAAGGGAACACTGAGACAGGTTTGCAAAGGCCTAGTGGGACAGAGGTAAATAGTGATGCATACTCAACCTTAGAACAACAGGGCTCTGGGATCCAGGTATC
>NW_006408588.1:13961922-13969602 GCF_000296735.1 Chrysochloris asiatica
TAATGAAACAAGTTATATGAATTGTTGAATTTGAAACTGATGATGTGCCCTGTAAACTTTCACTCAATCCACAATAAAAACCTTAAATTAAAAAAAAAAAAATTGTGCACCAATATAGAAAAAGTTGAAATTGCACTCCTATACATTTTTCCATTGTCACATCATACACAATTTTCCATTCCAGGTGTAATTGACCTAAGTGTAATAGGCAAATTGACCTAAGTATATAAAGCTTTTATAAGGTAATACCTTGTTAAGTGCCCTCAAGTCAGTTCTGACTCATAGTGACCCTGCATAGTTTCCGAGACATGACTGGTGGGTTTGAACTGCTGACCTGTGGTTTACAATCCAGTGATGATCCAACAGTGCCACACCAGAAGTTCACAAGGTAACATAGGAGACTAATATAGTAGAGTCCTGGTGTGACACTGTAGGATCAACACCAGACTGCTAACCACAAGGTTAGTGGTTCAACCCACCAGCCGCTCCTTGAAAACCCTATACAGAGTCCCTATGAGTCTGAACTGACTCGATTGCACTTAACAACAACAACAAAAACTCATGACTTCAGGAAAGGGAAGAATTTCTTAAATAAGACGCTAAAAGCACTGACCATAAAGGAAGTGAGTCATAAATTTATTTACTTAAGAATGATATAAACAGAGTAGTAGAAGATAGCTGTACCAGGCAAAGGGCCAGCAAGAACTCTCACAGATCAAAAGAGAAAAGACATATGTATCGCCCTATAAAGAAGTGGACAAGAGACTTGCATAGGGGCTTCACAAGAAAGGCATTCCAATGGTTTTCACCATCATTAGGAATTAAAGAAATGGCAAATCAAAGTCAATGCAATGCCATTACATACCAGATTAGCTAAAATTGAGAAAGAGAGGATGGACAGTGACAGGCATTCTCATCTACTGTGGGGTTGGAAGATAAACTGAATCAACCACTTTAGAAAGCAGTTAGGGATTGTCTGATAAATAGGAAGACCCACATAATCTATGGGCCATCAATTCACTCTTAAATGTATAGAGACACAGAACCACAAGTATTCAAAGGACCATTGTTGTTAGGTGCCATCGAGTCGATACCAACTCATAGCGACCTTATGCACAGCAGAACGAAATGCTGCCTGATCCTGGACCAACCTTACTACTGTTGCCATACTTGAGCCCATTGATGATGTCACTTGGCCAATCCATCTCGTTGGGAGTCTTCCTCTTTTTCTCTGACCCTCCACCTTACCAAACATGAGATCCTTCTCCAGTGACTGGTCCCTCCTGAAAATATGTCCCAAGTATAAGAGACGAAGTTTGGCCATCCTGGCCTCCGTGGAGCACTCTGGCTGCACTTCTTCCAAAACAGATCTATTGGTTCTTTTGGCAGCCCATGGCACTTTCAATATTCTCCTCCAACACCACAACTCAAAGGCATCAATTCTTCTATGGTCTTCCTTATTCACTGTCAAACTTTCACATGCATATGAGATTATTGAAAATACCATGGCTTGGGTCAGGCGCACCTTAGTCTTCAAGCTGACATCTTTGCTCTTAAACACTTTAAAAAGCTCTTGTGCAGCAGATTTGCCTAATGCAATATGTTGTTTGATTTCTTGACTGCTGCTTCCATGAGTGTTGATAGTTGGTCCAAGAAGAATGAAGTCCTCGACAACTTCAATCTTTTCTCCTTTGATAAGAATGTTGTTTATTGGTCCAGTGGTGAGGATTTTTGTTTTCTTGACTTTGAGATGTAATCCATACCAAAGGCTGTGCTCTTTGATCTTCATCAGTAAATGTTTTAAGTCTTCATCACTTCCAGCAAGCAAGGTTGTATCATCTGCATATCGCAGGTTGTTAATGAGTCTTCCTCCAATCCTGATGCCATGTTTTTCTTCATAGAACCCAGCTTCTCGGATTATTTGCTCAGCATACAGGTTGAATAAGTATGGTGAAAGAATACAACCTTGTCGCACAATTTTCTTAATTTTAAACCATTCAGTGTTTTGTTTGAACAGCTGCCTCTTGGTCCAGATACAGATCCCTCATGAGCACAATTAAGTGTTCTGGAATACTCATACTTTGCAATGTTGTCTATAGCTTGTCATGATCCATACAATCGAAAGCCATTACACACTAATAATCCCAAACTGGGGATAGCACAACTACATATCAACAGCAAGACAGATAAAGTCACGTACAAGAGTTAACCATTATCCCCCACTCTAAGGAGTCCTGGTGTGGCACTGTGGCATGAGCACTGGACTGCTAACTGCAAGGTCAGTGGTTCAATCCCACCAGCCACTCTCAGAAACCCTAAACAGGGTCGCTATGCGCTGAAACCTGGCAGCACTTAACAACAACCATTCCTATTAAAAGAAATTATGTGTGTGTGTATACATATAATAGAGAGAGATTGGTACTACATGGTAGGATATGCAATTGACCACAAGGTTGGTTTGAACCAAAAGGTTTGAACTAAAATTTCCAACTCACCAGCAACTCAATGGAAACCCATACAGGGTCGCTCTGAGTTGTAACCAACTCAGTGGCACTTAATAACAACCACCCTTTCTAATAAAAGAAAGTTCTGCTGCAGCACTGTGGGATAATGCACTGGACTGGACTGTAAGATCAGTGGTTCAAGCTCACCAGCTGCGCCTTGGAAACCCTCTACAGGATTGCAATGGGTCAGAATCAACTTGACAGCATTTAATAGCAACAACAACATATATATAGACATACGTTTGTTGTTGAGTGCCATTGCATTGATACATAATAATAATAACAGTGTAGTGGTTACAAGTAGGGCTGCTGACCTCTAGGTCAGCAGTTCGAAACTACCAGCTGTTACTTGGGAGAAAAATTTACAAATCCTATAAAGATTTACAACCTTGGAAATCCTATGCTGGGTCGCTATGAGTCAGAACTGACTCCACATCACACAACCAACAACAATATAAATAGAGTATTTACTATCTACCAAATATTGTTCTAAGGGTTTTAATATATCAATAGTCATTATATTTGCTCATACAGGATTTGCTGTGTGCCACGTAATGTTTTAAATATGATACTTGTATTTATTCATTTTGTCCTTATACTAACCCTATGAATAAGGTACTATCATTATCCCATTTTTCTAATGAGGAAATTGGCATCAAGAAGTTCAAGTCATAACCTACTTGTTCAAGTCATACAACTTGTTGTTGTTAGGTGCCATCGAGTCAGTACCAACTCAAAGCAATCGTACGCACAACAGAATGAAACACTGCCCAATCCTGCGCCAATCTCACAATTGTTGCTATGCTTGACCCCATTGTGGCTGCCACTGTGCCAATCCATCTCATTGGGGGTATTCTTTTTTGCTGACCCTCCACTTTGCCAAGCGTGATGTCTTTCTCCATGGACTGGTCCCTCCTGATAATATGTTCAAAGTATGAGAGATGAAGTCTGGCCATCCTGGCTTCTAAGAAAAATTCTGACTGTACTTCTTCCAACAAAGGTTTGTTTGTTCTTCTAGCAGTCCATGCTACTTTTAATATTCTCCCCTAACTCAAATGTATCAATTCTTCTACAGTCTTCCTTATTCATTGAATCATATAACTCGTTAGTGGCAAATGTGGGATTCAAATCAAGGTAGTCTGTTATCATGGATCATAACTACTAGAAAAGGGCTTAAGACAGACTCTAAGAAAAACTAATTGATATGGAATTAAATACAGAGAAGACCAGGAATAAAACAATGGGGAGGGGAGAGGCTAATGTCACTTTTGACTTCTGGTTATCTCGATGGAAATATACGAAGCCTGAGAACAGATTTTTCAAATAACAACTTTATCAAGCTATAATTCACATACCATAAAATTCACCCTTCTGAAGTGTACAGTTCAGCAGTTTTAATTATATTCACAGAGTGGTGCAACCATCACCCCAGTCTAATTTCATAAATGTTTCAGCACCACAGAAAGAATTCTCGTACGCATTAGCAGTAACCCCTCTTTCTCAGCCCCAACTCCATGCCTTCATAGCTACAAGTCCCAGGCTAATCTATTCTGTCTTCACAGATAACGCCTCTTCTGGACATTTTATATATGTGGAGTTCTACAATATCTTGTTCTTTGTGACTGACTTCTTTCACTTTAACATTGTGGTTTCCAGGCTCTTCCATGTTGTAGCACAGAATGTCATTCTTCTTCATTGTGTGGATAGGCCACATTTCCTGTATCCATTCATCAGTTGATGGGCATTTGAGTTGTTTCCACATTTAGCTTATGAATAATGCTCCTATAAACATTCATGTACAAATTGTTGTGCAGACATGTGTTTTCAGTTCTCTTGGGTATATACCTAAGAGTAGACTTGCTGAGCCTTAGGTGATTCTCCATTTAATATTTTGAAGAACAGTTAAACTGTTTTCCAAAGCAGCCGCTCCATACATATTACCTTCCTACCAACAGTGTTTGACGGTTCCAATTTCTCCCCAGCCTGCCTACTACTTGTTTCTGTCTAGCCTCTCTATCATATCAATTTTAAGGGATGTGAAGTAGCACCTTACTGTGATGTGGCATCTAGGTCTTGATCACAGATTGGACTTGACTTTCAATTGCATGAGGAATGTCTTTTCCATTCTCAGCCTTCACCCTGTCGCTGCCAAATCTCTTACTTTTCAGGCAGGAATAAGTTCCTGCCTATGAACGAGGGTAGCCCTTACCTTCCATTTAACCTTCCAACTGCTATGAAGAAGCTAGTTTTCCTATGAACTGAGCAGTGGCATCACTCAGTTGGTATCACCCAATGTAGGAACTTGTCACCCTCCTCCACCAAAGACCTGCTTGCATACCAGACCATATAGGATTCTTAGTAATGTTTACTATCAATTTCAATCACAGAATAATAAGTGATAAATACAATTGTAAATTGTTCTAATGCAATATTTCTTAGATTGTGTGAAGACTGACAACAAAATTGATTTATAAGATCTTTCAACATTTAATTACAACATTATTAGTTATATTATTAGTAACTGAGCAGAAACCTTTTTTTTCTCCCTTTTCTTTAATTATTACTTCATTCTCAAACAAGTTATTGATTTAAGTTAACAACTACTTATTACTTGGTGCGATGCTGTAGAATAAGCACTGAACTGCTAATCTCAAGGTCAATGCTTCAAACCCATCAGCCACATCATGAAAGTCCTAAACAAGGTCCCTATGAGTTAGAACAATTCTATGGCACACAACAAGAACAACAAGAACAATTACCACTCTATTGTAGCTAAAATGCCTGATTTGACAAATCAGCAATTAGAAAAACTCTGGCAGCAATGAATGCAACAGCACATTCTTGTAAAGAATGCAGAAGAAATCATTCATTCGAAGCATCAAAGTAGTTGGGTAATAAAGATGGCTCTGACCGGAGTGCATTGTTATTGTAGTCCTAAAAACATGTCTTTTTTACCAGAGACCAAGTGTCGTCATCCATGCTTCTAAGGAGCATTCCAGCTGTACTTCTTCCAAAAACAAATTTGTTATTCCTCTGGGAATCCATGGTACTTTCAATATTCTTCACATACAGATTGAATAGATATGGTGAAATGACATACCTTTCCTGATTTTAAACCATTCAGTATCCCTCTTTTCTGTTTCAATGATGGTCTTTTGGTCTATTTACAGGTTCCTCATGAGCACAATTAAGTGTCTGGAATACCCATCTTCCACATTGTTACCCATAGTTTGGTATGATTCACACAGTCAAATCCCTTGGCATAGTTAACAAAGCACAAGTAAATATCTTTCTGGTATCCTCTGCATTTAGTCAAAATTCATCTGATGTCAGCAATGATACCCCTAGTTCTACTTCCTCTTCTGAATCTGGCTTGAATGCATAGCAGTTCCATGTCAATGTACTGTGGAAACCGTTGTTGAATTATCTGTTTGAAACATTTCAATCTATATTCTGTTGATTCCTATAGCCTTGTGTTTTGCCACTGCCTTCAGTGCTGCTTGCACATCAGTTCTTGATCATTTGATGCTTCTTGAAATGATTGAACATTGTCACCAATTCTTTTTGGTGACTCTGTGTATTTCAGCAAGTAAAGTTGTTTCATCTGCATATCAGAGGTTGTTAATGATTCTTCCTCCAATCCTGATACCAAGTTCTTCTTTTTATAATCCAGTTTCTCAGATTATTTGCTCAACATACAGATTAAATTAACATGGTGAAAAGATACAACCCTGGCACACAACTTTCCTGATTTTAAACCATTCAGTGTCCCCTTGTTCTGTTCCAGCAAATACCTCTTAGGTCCTTATGAGCACAATCAAGAGTTCTGGAATACCCATTCTTCACAATGTTGTCCATAGCTTGTCATGATCCACACAGTTGACAGTCTTTCATAGTCAATCAAGCACAAGTAAAAAATATTTCTGGTATTCTCTATTTTCAGCTAAACTCCAATATCCCTCATTCCACATCTTTGTCTGAATCTGGCTTGAAATCTGGCAGTTTCTTATCAATGTTACAGCTGTGTTTGAATTATCTTGAGCAAAATTTTACTTGCATGTGATATTAATGATTTCTGCATTCTGTTGTGTAACCTTTCTTTGGAATTGGCACAAGTCTGAATTTCTTCCAATCAGTTGGACAGGAAGCTGTCTTCCAAATTTCTTGGCATAGATAAGTGAGTACCTCCAGTGCTGCATCAGTTTATTGAAAGTTTTTGATTTGTATTCCATCAATTCCCAGAGCCTTGTTCTTTGCCAATGCCTTCAGTGTACCTTGGAATTCTTCCATCAGTACCATTGGCTCTTGATTATATGCTACCTCTTGAAATGGTTGAACATTAACCATTTCTTTTTGGTATAGTGACCCTGTGTATTCCTTCCATCTTCTTTTGATGCTTTCTGCATCGTTCAATATTTTGCCCATAGTATCCTTCGGTATTGCAAGTTGAGGCTTAAGTTTTTTGTTTTTTTTCAGTTCTTTTAGCTTGAAAAATGCTAAGTGTGTTCTTCCCTTTTGGATTTCTAAGTCCGGGTCTTTGGACATTTCATCATAATATTTGACTTTTTTTTTTTTCTTCCTTTATGATGTTCTGATGTCATCCCACAAGTCTTCTGGTCTTAGATCATTAGTGTAAATCTGTTCTTGAGATGATCTCTAAATTCAGGTGGGATATGCTCAAGGTCATATTTTTGGCTCTTCTGCACTTGCTTTAATTTTCTTCTGCTTCAGCCTGAACTTGCATGTGAACAGTTGATGGTCTGTTTCAAAGTCTGCCTTGGTCTTATTTTGGCTGATGATATTGAGCTTTTCCATGATCTATCCCCACAGATGTAGTCAGTTTGATTTCTGTGTATTCCATCTGATGGGATACATGTGTACCTTTTATGTTGTTTTAAAAAGGTTTTACAATGAATAAGTCATTGGTCTTGCAAAATTCTATTGTGCAATCTTCAGCATCATTTCTATCACTGAGGCCATATTTTCCAGTTATTTATCTTTTCTCTTTGTCTTCAACTTTTGCATTTCAATCACCAGTAATTAACAATATATGTTGATTACATGTTTGATCAATTTTGCACTGAAAAAATTGGTAGAATTCTTCAGTTTCATCATCACTGATTTTAGTGGTTGGTGTGTAAATTTGAATAATAGTGGCATTAATTGGCCTTCCTTG
>NW_006408588.1:13970192-13971669 GCF_000296735.1 Chrysochloris asiatica
ACACCATTCCTCTTCAATTTTTCCCATAGAATCCTTCGTATTGCAACCAGAGGCTTGAATTTTTTGTTTAGTTCTTTCATCTTCAGAAGTGCTGAACATGTTCTTCCCTTTTTGTGTTCTTACTCTAAGTCTTTGCACATTTCATTTTAATACTTGACTGTCTTCTTGAGCTGCCCTTTGAAATTTTCTGTTAATTCTTTTATCATTTCTCTCAGATGCTTTAGTTATTCTAAGTTCAATAACAAGTTCCAGAGTCTCTTTTGACATTCATGTTGGTCTTTTGTATCTTAGTTGTCTTTTTTAATGATCTTTTGCTTTCTACATGTATGATGTGTTTGATGACATCCCTTACCTCTCCTGGTCTTCAGTCATTAATGTGTAATGCATCAAATCTGTTCTTGGGATGGTCTCTAAATTCATGTGGGACTTACTCAAGGTCATATTTTGGCTCTTGTGGACTTGTTTTAATTTTCTTCAACTTCAACTTGCATATGAGCAATTGATGGTCTGTTTCACAGTCAGCCATTTACCTTGTTTTGGCTGATGCTATTGAACTTCTCCAGCATCTCTTTTGAGTCCTGTGTTTTCAGTTTGATTACTGTGTATCTCATATTGTTGAAAAAGATATCTGCAATAAATAAGTCATTGGCCTTGCAATATCCTATTAAAATCCCCAGCATTGTTTCTACCACCAAGGCCATATTTTCCAATTACCAATCCTTCCTCTTTGTTTCCAACTTTCACATTCCAATTACCAGTATTTATCAATGCATCTTGATTGTACACTTGCTCAATTTCTGACTGAAGAAGTTGGTAGAACTTTCCAGTTTCATCATCAATGGCTTTAGAGATTAGAATAATGGTGGTATTGACTGGTTTTCATTGTAGACATATGGATATTATCCTATCACAGACAAGATTGTACTTCAACAGAGATCTGGAAATGCTCCTTTTAAAGATGAATGAGATGCCATTCCTCTTCAATTATTCATTCCTGGCATAGTAAACCATATGATTGTCCAATTCAAAATTGCTAGTATGTCTGTTCATTTAAGCTCACTAATGCTTAGGATATCAACGTTAATGCATTCTATTTCATTTTTTATGGTTTCCGATTTTCCTAGATTCATACTTCATACATCACACATTATGATTATTACTGAATGTTTGCAGCTGTTTCTTCTCATTTTATGCTGTCATCCATCAGCAAATGAATGTCCCTAAAGCTTTGCCATTCCTGTTATTAAGGACAACTCTATTTTGAGGAGACAGCCATTCCCCAGTCATAGTTTGAGTGACTTCCAACCTGAGGGGCTCATCTTCTGACACTGTAACTAACAATGGTCAAGTGCTCTTCATAAGATTTCCTGTGCCTAACCAGAAGTGGTTTGCCTCTACTTCTTCTTAGTCTGTCTTTGTCTGGAAGCTCCATTGAGACCTGTTCACCATGGGTGACTCTGCTGATATTTAAAATACC
>NW_006408588.1:13972860-13973937 GCF_000296735.1 Chrysochloris asiatica
AACCAACGTCCTTGAGGTTCAAACCGACCTTGTGCTCAAGTGTTTATCCTACAGCATCACAGGCTTGGGTTAGGCACACCTTAGTCCTGAACCTGACATCTTTGCCTTTAACACTTTAGAGATCTTTTTACAGCAGATATGCCTAATGCAATGCCTCTTTTGGTATCTTTTTTTTTTTGGTAAGAAATATTTATTATACAGAAAGTCATTGATACAGATAATGCAATTTAACTTTTATTCATAATGTATTTATAGATGGCCTAACAGCAAGCAAAACAATAGGAATTTAGAATATATTGTTTTCCTAGTTATGATTACAATATGAAAAACAGATAGTGAAGAAATAATTATAATTGATTTCCTAGCTTGATCTTTCAACTCTTCCATGGCTTAAAATTAGTTCATTTAAATGTTTTGTGTTTCATTTTTTTTAAGCTTGTATGCCATGCAGTTAAAAATAATTCCTTAAAAAATGTTTAAAATCACATTTTTCGATTCCCATGTACATATGTACAGGTTTTTCATATATATTCTACCATGACATCCTAACGAAACTCTTGAAGTGCTAGAGCAAGAACTGTTAGTCCTGTTACATGGATGAAGAAAGTTTGAAAAAGAGAAGACTTTGACTTGTCAACTATTACTCAGCTATCATATTACAAAGCTCTATGAATTACAGTCTAAACTTGGGATCTATTTAGAAAGTTATAGGGAAGCGGTTTCAGCCCTTCTCAGTTACTACCATGTAACTCCCAGCATTGTGACATACCCAAAGAGCAAGGAAGAAATGTGAAAAGGGCTCTTCCACTGACTCTGTCCACTCTCTTTGTATATTATAAATCCAACTCTTTCCTTGTTTATTCTCCTTTTTCCTCTTTGAAGGTGACAAGGAGATTTGTATTTTTCCCCCTCCACAACCCCTTTGTTTTATTTAATCTTTTTTTTTTTACGTTTTTATTGTGAGGTTTACATGGGAAAGCATCAGCTTTACACTCATCCTATCGTATTACATTTCATTGCAATGATTACCATCCCTTCTATGAATTATCAAATAATCAAAAGGTACACCACACAGGA
>NW_006408588.1:13990795-13992194 GCF_000296735.1 Chrysochloris asiatica
GGTCTCATCACGGAGGAATACTACATCTTAACTGCTAAATCATTGAGAGTCCTGTTCTATCAAGTTGATATAAAACCTAAACAATGCCAGGACTGGCTAAGTGCTTCCAACGTAGGCTGAACTCCAGCATAGCACTTTCGACACTATGGTGTGGTTTGTGCTTGACTCGACGGCACTTAACAACAACAACTAACCTAAAGGTTAACAATTGAAACCTACACAGCAGTACCATGGAAAAAAGATCTGGCAATCTATCTCCATAAATATTGCAGTCAATATATAGCCAATGCTATATGAAGCACTTTTCTCTAATACATGGGGTCACCATGTATAGGAATCAACTCAATAGTATTTGGGTTTTTTGTTTTTTTGTTTTATTTGCCATCTTAGGCAAGTTACATATCGCTAAACCACAATTTCCCCATCTTTAAAATGGGGATAACAATATTTAACTATGCATGGGGGTGTTGTAAGGGTAAGATAAGATAAATTACACAAGATGTCAAGCACAGACACACTCTTCATCAAATAATAACCATTCTTATTGCCAAAGAATTTTTCCCCTCCTTTTAGGATTATTATAGCTATTCTCAACCCTCTACAACTCTCCTGTCCACAAATGAGCATTGTTAACCTCTAGTGGAATATTGTGTTACTTACAGAAAATAAAAGAAAGTAATATTAAAAGTGACTTCAGACATCAGATGGCTGGCTGCCTTCTGAGCTGACAGCACAGCTGATAAGAATGAAATTAACCAAACAATGACAGTACTTAGGGCCAGGGGCAAACTGTTCTCTACCAGGCTGTTCAGTAGAGAAGGAATAGTTATCTTGAATCTAAAGCTACATCCCCACTGGAACCTTGCTTCATATCCCTTAAGGTTAGAGTTAACTTTCAGAAAGAATAATTAAATCAGGAAAGAAGTGGGGTCAACAGTTCTTGAAGTCTCAGAGCTCAGGAGGTGAAGCAGCAGATAGCAAAGCTGCATCCCAACTTATCTACACCAAGAACTGCTAATCCCAGGAAGAAGCTGTAGCAGTAGGTCTCACTAGATACAAGTTGACCCTAAGCTTGTCATCTACACTCACAAATTTGATTCTGTCTCTCTTACTGAGCGATCATTTTCACAACATTTTTGGCTTGCTTCATAAAAATCATTGTTGTATTTAGTAATCATATAAAGAACACAGATTGCATTCATGATAACCAAAAAAATGAAAACCTTAGAATTAATGTCCTGAAAGATGCATGCAGTCTATATAAAGAAAAACTTCAAAATGTTATTGGAAGATATGAAAAAGATTTTATTAAGTGAGAAACTAAGTAGTGTTCCTCAGTCAGAAAATATAAAATTGTAAAGATATCAGTTCTCTCCAAGTTAATTTACAGACAGTACTC
>NW_006408588.1:13998209-14006758 GCF_000296735.1 Chrysochloris asiatica
GTCAACTCTACTTTGAGGAAGCAGCTCTTTCCCAGTATTTTGAGTGCCTTCCAACCTGAGGGGCTCATCTTCCAGCACTCTGGTGCTCTTCATAAAGTTTCAGTGTTCAATATTTTGATGATGCCAGTGTTACACTACTATTCAGAAAGTTTTCAGTGAATAAATATTTAGAAGTAGTCCGTCTCTCCTTCTTCCTAATTTATCTTAGTCTGGAAGCTCATCTGAAACCTGTCCACCATGGGTGACCTTGCTGTTATTTAAAATACTGGTAGCATAGTTTTCAGAATCACAGCAACACACAAGCCACCACAGTCCAACAAAATGTAATCAAAACCACAGTATGATGCCATTTCACTCCCACAAAGATGGCTAAGATTAAACACACACACACACACAATAACAAAAGTCATTGAAGAAGTGGGATATTGCAACCCTAATCCATTGCTGATGGGAATCCAAAATAGTAAAGCCATTGTGTACAACAGTGTAGTGCTTCCTCAAAGAACTAAAACTAGTTGTTGAATACAAAACTGATTTGTTCTGTAAACCTTCAATGAATTCACAGTAAAAAGAAAGAAAAAAGCAAATGATACTATTTAGTATAAATAATTTGAAAAGAACTACTGTTGATGTTGTTGGGTGCCACCGAATCTGTTCTGGCTCACAGTGACCCAATGCACAACAGAATGAAACACTGCCTGGTCCGGGGCTAGTCTCACAATTATTATTACATTTGAGCCTATTACTTGTACCATGTGTCAATCTGTCTCATTAGGAGTCATCCTCTCTTTCACTGATCCTTTACGTTTTTATTCTTTTTATTGCAAATTTGATGAAGATTTACAGAGATATTCCAACTCATCGCAACCCTATATAGGGTTTCTAAGGAAAGGCTGGTGGATTTGAACCACCAACCTAGTGATTAGCAGTGCAGTGATTATCCTACACGAGGACTCAAATATTTAGACATTCCATTTCATCTTTGACAACTTTCATTTTCCTAAGTTTATATTTTGGACATTCCACATTCCAATTATTAATGAATGTTTTCAGCTGTTTCTGCTTATTTTGTGTTGTGATGCATCAGCAAATGAAGGTCCTGAAAGCTTTGCTCCATTCCTATCATTAAGTTCACCTCTACTTTGAGAAGGCAGCTTTTCCTCAGTCATATTTTGTGTGCCTTCCAGCCTGAGGGGCTCATCTTCTGGCATTATATCTGACAATACTCTGCTGCTATCCATAATGTTTTCATCTTCTAGCACTATATCTGGCAATGTTCCACCGCTATTCACAAGGTTTTCAGAAGCTAAACATTCAGAAGTCGTCTGCCTCTCATTCCTAGTCTCTCTTAGTCTGGAATCTCAGCTGAAACCTGACCCTGTTTGTATTTAAAATACCAGTAGCATATCTTCCAGCATCACAGAAATGTGCAAGCCACCACACAATATGACAAACTGACAGACGAGTGGTGGCAAATACCATAGGGTTCAACAATTCTACCACTAGGTATATACCTAAAAGACATGAAAGCTTAGACTCAGATATTTGTACATTAGTATTCACTGCAACACTATTCACAATAGCCAAAAAGTGCAAACAACCTAAATGTCTATCAACAAGTAAAACAAAATGTGTTACATCCCTACAAGGGACTACTACTCAGTTCATAGGATGAATGAAGATTTGATACATGCTAAGATATGGATGGAGTGTAAAGACATTATGCTAAGTGAAATAAGTCAAGCACAGTGTAGTACCTGGGATCTTAAAAGCTTACAAATGGTCACCCAAGGTACAGCAGTTGGTCTATATTCACCTAGAGCAATAGAGGAAAAAGAAGAGTAAGGACTAGAAGGAGGATATGGAATGTGGGGTTTATTGTCTCCATGAACAACTCTCTCTTTTGTAGTAAAACCAGAAGGCCTAGACAGTGCCTGATTACCACTACTGGATGTTTGTGAGGCAACTGAGTTCAATTTTATTTCTAAACCACATTCCAACTGATATATGCTCCTACATGCTGTGTGTATGTTCATATGTGTTGTGTTATTTAAAATCAGGAAAGGTGTGCATCCGGGTTGTGTACCCATTCACTATACTTATTCAGTGGGTATGCTGAAAAAACAATACAGGAAGTTTGACTAAATGAAGAAGAAAGTGGCATCATAATTGGAGGAAGACTTACTAACAACCTGTGGTATACAGATGACAAACCTTGCTTGCTGAAAGTGAAGAGGATTTGAAGCACTTACTTATGAAGACCAAAGAATACAGCTATCAGTATGGATTACACTTCAGCATAAAGAAAGCAAAAGTCCTCACAACTGGACAATAACCAACATCATCATAAATGGAGAAAATACTGAAATGCTGAAGGATTTAATTTTACTCAGATCCACAATCAACACCTATGACAACTGCAATCAAGAAATCAAATGACAGATTGTATCAGGAAAATCTGTTGTAAAAGACCTCTTTAAAGTATTAAAAAGTAAAGATGTCACTTTGAGAACTAAGGTGTGTCTGACCCAACCCACAGTATTTTCAATTGCCTCATCAGCATGAGCAAACTGGACAGTGAGTAAATAAGGAAAATGGAAGAAAAAATTATGTCTTTGAATTATGGCGTTGGTGAAGAATTTTGAATATGCAATGGACTGCCTGAACCAGCAAATCTGTGTTTGAGAAGTACAGCCAGGATGTCCCTTAGAAGCAAGAGTGGTAAGACTTTGTCTCACGAATTTTGGACATGTCAGGAGCAATCAGTCCCTGGAAAAAGGCATCATGCTTGGTAAAGTAGAAGGTCAGTGAAAAAGAGGAAGACCTCAAAGAAATGAATGGACACAGTGACTGCAAAATGGGCTCAAACATAGCAGAAGCAAAATTTGAAGCTCAAGAAGCTTAATACATGTTGTTAAGGTTGATTAAATGTAGGCCAGAAAATCATTATAATAGTAGTCAATATATTTTGAGTGTTTATGTAGAAATGTTGTTCTATGCACTTTATACAATTATGTCATTTATCTCATGGAACCCTCCCAACAACTTCATGAGGATAGGTCATATTTATTTTCCCCATATTTTTTTCCCAATGAGAAAACTGAAACAAAGAGAAGTTAAGTAACTTGGCCAAGATGCAATAATTTAGGGAATAGGGATGAGAACCTAGGAAGTAAGGTGCCAAGATTGGCACAACTGCTCTACTCTACCACCTCACCAGTTATGTTACCTGCCCATAACCACAACTAGTTAGAAACCAAGTTAGGTCCTGGAGTCTCTGGAGACAAATCCCACCCTCTATCTGGAATACCACCAAGAGTGAAGAGACTGTCATTTGCAACCCAGAACTGCACTGAGTTGGTTTACAATGGGTGCTCTATCATATCAGGTACTGTCTAATTGATTCTGACTCCTAGCCACCCCATGAGTGTCAGAGTAGAACTGTGCTCTGTAGAGTTTCCAATAACTGGTTCTTCTCCAGAAGTAGGTCACCAGGCATTTCTTCCAAGGCACCTTTGGGCAGACTCAAGTCTCCAACCTTTCAGTTCACAGCCAAGCATTTTACCCTGTTTGTATTTTAACCTGTGACATTCGAGGATAAGCTGCTACAAGAATGATCCAACGTAATAAAACACCAAACCTTTTCCTCCAGCAAAACTGAGTGAAGTCCTTGGCCTTCATTGCTTTTGCAATAGATTTGCCTTCTTACTTATGTTTTGCTAAGATTGCTATTAAAGTCCGTTTCTATTCGCTATAGACTCCAAGACAGGGAAGGACCATGACTAATGAAAATGCTTTCTATGGGAAATGAGAAAGTGTTGTAAAAGCTCTTCTCCATCCTTTTCTTTCAATTCTACATCCCAGGTCTTGATCTGTATCTACTGATTGTCCGTGTTAAATATTTTATTTAACCTTTTCATCAGTAGCCTCTTCTGTCTCTCATCCCCACAGAAATTCTTTCTGCTTTAATATTGCTTTTCTTGACTGTTTCTTTGACCCAGGTCCTCTTCAGCTCCAAATCACCTGCTAAATTAAATCTAAGCTCCCTGATCCTGACTTCAGCACCTTCTCTAATTTGTTCCTCTTTTATTCTCTTTTTAGAAATAGTACGTTCTTGGAGGAAAGGTTAAAGCAGATCACCCAAACATTAACTGTAATAACTAACACATTTACATAGAACCTTAGAGTCAAGAAAAAACACTTCCACCTGGATTACCTCAATTAAGATTCACAACCAATCTTTGATATGTATAAAGCAGGTAATGTGAGCGGCATTTTAAGTTTGATAATATTGGGGGTGGGGGGAAGAAGATAAGAGACTTGATCAAAGTAACACAGTTCATTGGTGAAGCTATAGCTTAAACTTTTATCTTCAGACTTCCAGACTGTATGTATTATATTATGCCATGTTATTAAACTCCTGTAACTACTAAAATAATTATTTTCTTTCAGTTAATATCCTGTGGCAGGCTGGATTCTAATATACCCCTCAATATTTAATCCTCAATCTCCCTACCCTCTGGTACGCTTGCCCTGTATAGTCTATGGAGCTGTGAATATGCTATCACTCCCTGGTTGTGTTATATTGTATGATACAGTTTCCCTTAAAATAGGTAGATTCTCTCTGAGTGAACCTCACCTAGTCACTTATGTACATTAAAAGCAGAGCACTTTCTCCAACTGGCTATAGAAGAGGAAGTCAGAGAGACATGCTCAGGTAGCCAGGAAGAAAGCAAACATCCTGAAGGAGTCATGTGGAAAGGCACTGAGATTGGCCTCAGGAGTTGAGGGTGGCCCCCACTCAAAGTCAGCAAGGGAACAAAGACATCAGTCTGACAACTGCAAGGAACTGAATTGTAACAACAACAAGAATGAGCTTGGAGGTGGATTTTCTTGGAGTTCCAGATGAGAATTCAGCCTGGTTGACATCTTGGTTTCAGCCTTGGGATACCCTGGTCAGAGAACCCAGCCATGCTCTGCTAATCCTCTAGGCTGCAGAACTGCAGGTTAATAAATGGATGTGGTTTTAAACTGCTAAGTTTGTGTTCATTTTTATGCAACCTTGTTGTTGTTTTATACTTTCAATTTATAGTGACCCTATATAGGGTTTCTAAGGGTTTAAATCTTTTGTATAAAGCCTCATCTGTCTCTCACGGAGCGACTGGTGGGCTCGAACCACTGACCTTGTTGTTCACAGTCCAGTGCTTATCCTATGGAGCCACCATGCATATGCAACATTGTTGTTAAGTGCCTTTGAGTCAGTACCAACCCATAGTGACCCTGCATATGGTTTCCGAAGAGCAGCTGGTAGATTTGAACTGCTGACCTTGTGATTCACAGTCCAGTGCTAATTCTACAATGCCACACCATATACAGCATTGTTGTTGCTGTTTTTAAGTGCCATAGAGTGGGTTCCAACCTATAATGATGCTCCATGGAGCAGTTGCTGAGCTTGAACCACCAACTGTGGTCCAAACCAACTTTGCAGTTCAGTGCAATAGCCCACAGTGCCATACCAGAACGCCATATGCAGCATAGAAAACGAATATATCACTGATTCCCTTACTCTTCTTAAAAATGCATCTTCTAAAACCTCTCCTATGGCTCTAGGACCCCGGAGTATCATGAAAGCAAACCATAGTGAAAACACTGCTGGTGCTGAATGGGGTTAAGGAGGTTTTTCTAACAGCAGAATAGTAAAAGTTAGTCCAGGCATCGCTAGACTTTTTTTTTTTTTTTTTTTTTTTAATTATCATATGGTAAAACTCTCTCTCTCTCTTCTTTTGGTATATTATGAATTTTATGTATAGATTCCTAGGAGTCCTTGGATAGCATAGTTTGTGCTTGACAACTAACCTAAAGGTGAGCACCCAATGGTGACCGAGAAAGAAGGACTGATAAGGTGCTTTCATAAAGATTACAGCTAAATAATGTAGTCCACAAAGACAATAGTCTGTGCTGGAAGTGACTGAGCTGAACAGTTGTGGTCCAGAAATTCGGGCTGCATCCAGGTCAACCTGTCCCCTGAGGAACTTGCAGAGCTGCCTTGGGGGACAGGAAACTTGCAAGGTTTTTTTCCTTATATATAACAATGACCTTCAGCTCAGTCTGCACAATCATCTAGCTGCTCTATCTCTGTTTCCCTAGCAACCACAAGTTACATTCTTCTGGTAAGATCCCATTTACTGCATGCACAAACATCACCAGATGTTCTTGCACTCTTTTCCCTGCCCCCAGCACCTCCTTTGATATCTGTATAAAATACACTTGCTGCATAGTGATCCTGCTTGGTCACCTTAGAGCAGGTGGTGGTCTGGCAACATCTAGCGTATGGGGTCCCCAGCCGGTCTCCTCCCTCCCTGCCTTCTTCGGATGGTGGCTGCTTATGCTGGACTTGTGGCCAGAGACGGGTAAGGATCACGTGGAACCTCGGCAACCTAAGACAGAGCCATTGCCATGCTGTAATGAGTTTCGATGACAGGTAAGACGGAGGAATTCACACTGACCGCCTAAGACAGGCAGCGTCCCTTAAACAAATAATAAATAAGGGGGAATCTGATGCAGACCATGCAGATCCGGTCAGGAGTTCAAGTCCCTATGGGCCCAAGCATTGCAGACCATCCAAACCATAGGCTCTGAGGATCAGACTTTAGCCACCTAGCAGACATAGCAAACTGTCCCTCATCTAATTATTCAGTTATGCTTGTTAGTAATCGCATACATGAGCCTGGATATCCACAGATAAATGTAAAAACCTTCCCTAAAAGCCGAGACTGTAAATTCCAAAAAGGCAAAGTTTCCCACGTCCCCACCCTCCAAAACAAAACAAAACAAAGCTAAAGAGGATAGAGAGAAATACTGTTAACTGATGATGTATGGAGGGGATTATAATCAATGTAATGAAACAAGTCATATGAATGGTTGAATGTGAAACTGATGATGTGCCCTGTAAACTTTCACTCAATCCACAATAAAAACCTTAAAATAAATAAATAATAAACTTGCTGTACTTGGTCTACATCACAGTATCTTGACTGCGTTCCTGATCAATTTCAGTCTGAAGAAGTTGGTAGAATTCTTCAATTTTATCATCACTAGCTTTAGTGATTGGTGCATAAATCTGAATAATAGTGGTATTAACTGGTCTTCCTTGTAGGCATATGGATATTATTCTACTACAGACAACATTACACTTCAGGACAGATCATGAGTTTTTTTTTTTTTTCCTATGATGATGATGATGATGAATGTGATGCTATTCCTTTTCAATTTGTCATTCCCAGCATAGTAATAAGTCATGTGCTTGTCAGATTCAAAATGGCCAATACCAGTCCATTTCAGCTAATACCTAGGATACTTATCTTTATGCGTTCCATTTCATTTTGACAACTTCCAATTTTCCTAAATTCACACTTGGTACTACCCATGTTCTGATTATTAATGGACGTTTACAGCTGTTTCTCCTCATTTTGAGTTGTGCCGCATTAGTACATGAAGCTTTACTCCATTCTCATTATCACAGTCAACTCTAAGTGAGCAGTTCTTCCCCTGCTTGTATTTTGAGTGCCTTCCAAAACGAGAGGCTCATCTTCTGGCACTTTATCTGGCAATTATTGTCATTGTTGTTAAGTGTCATCTAGTTAGTTCCACCTCACAGCGGTATAGGGTTTCCAAGAAGCTGCCGGTGAGTATTATGGTGCTATTCATAATGTTTCGATAGTCAATATTTGGTGCTGACTGTGTTCCACTTCTATAAGGATTTCAGTGGCTAAACATTCAGAAATAGTCGGCCTCTCCCTCTTGCTAGTCTTAGTCTGGAAGTTCAACTGAAACTTCACCCTGGGTGTACCCTGCTGGTATTTTAAATACCGGTGGTGTAACTTCCAGCATCACAGCTACAGAAAAGTCACCACAGTACGATAAACTAACAGGTGAGTGGTGGTCATGAGGGATTATCACTTTGTACAATGTTAACTGCTAAACCACTAAGAATCCTAGCCCTGTCAGGTTAACATTAAACCTTAACTATCACAATTGGTGAGAGAAAGAAAGTTCATCTTTATGGCACTGTGGGCTAATGAGTCAGACTACAAAGTCGTTTGAACTGCAAGGTCAGTGGTTCAAGCTCACCAGTTGCTCCTTGGAAACCCTATATAGGGTTGCTATGAGTCAGAATCGACAGGACAGCACAAAACAACAAAAACAACAATAGTCAAGTAAGGAGTCCTGGTGTGGCACTGTGAGCTAATGCACTGACTGCAAGGTTGGTTTGAATCACAGGTTGGCAGTTCAAGCTCACCAGTTGCTCCTCAGAAACCCTATAGGCTCACTATGAGTCAGAATCGACTCAACAGCACTTAACAGCATCATCAGGTAAACCATCAAAACCTAGAGTGTTATCAATGTTAAAAATAGGTGAAAAAATTGCCGCCCAAGAATCCTGTACCCAGCAAAGCTGTCAATCAAATATGATGGTGTCATCAAAACATTCCAGGACAACTTCTGGAAAAAGATGGCGGATCAGGTGGAAGTGTAGTGACAAGATCTGC
>NW_006408588.1:14015752-14063390 GCF_000296735.1 Chrysochloris asiatica
TTTGTTTGTTTTTTAAAAAGCTAAAGTGGATAGAGAGAAATACTGTTAACTGATGGTACATGGAGGGGAGTATAATCATTGTAATGAAACAATGTATACAATTTGTTGAATGTAAAATTGATGATATGCCCTGTAAACGTTCACTCAATCCACAATAAAAACCTTTAATTAAAAAGAAAAAAGAATGAAAGACAAAAAAACAAAACAAACAAACAAACGAAAAAACAGGTGAACTATGCATGGGAGCACAGAGAAAAAGCATTAGTAAATTCCTCTCATTACAAATAACAGAAAACCAACTCCAGTTTTGTGACAGAAAAAGGACAATATCATCACACCAGAAAATGAAGAAATGATCACACTATGAGGGACATTATCATCACACCAGAAAATGAAGAAATGATCGGACTATGAGAATGTTTGATGGGGAAGGGTGTGTGTAAGGTTGACTAAGCTTCTTGGGCTGTTTACACTAGTGTGTTTGGTGTGAAAAAATTTAGAGTTGAACAAATACAATGTATGCACTTTACTCTGTGTGTACAGAAGATTTCAAACTCATACAAAAGTAAGCATCCCACTTTACTATGAGCCAGCTTCAATATCCAAACTCCATGGCTAATCTTGTTTCCTCTTGCTTTGTGTGAAGGGAGAGTATTTAAAGAAGAAAGTTTTGAATGTGAATGTTTCCATGACTTCCAAGAACTGTCCATTCCTCAGGTCTTCGACTTTCTATTGTTTTAAATCCCGTTAATGGGTCTGTCCTCTGATGGCTTTTGTATTGGAGACCTCTTGTGGCGCTATAGGATAAGCACTGGACCCTAACTAAGGTCGTTAGTTCAAACTCACCAGCTGCTCCTCGGAAACTTTATAGAGGGTCACTGTGAGTCGGAACCGAATCCACAGTACTTAACAATATTGAGGGAATAAGAGCCCAGGTGGCGCAGTGATTAATCGCTGTACTGGTCGGAGGTTCAACTCACCAGCTTGCTCCTCAGGCGAAAGATGCTTTCCATAATGGTTACCAAGTCAGAAAATCAAACCCACTGCTATGCTATCAAATCATATCCACCCTGTTGGACAGAGTAGAACCACCAGTAGAGTTTCCAAGGCTAACACGTTGACAGAACGGGCAGACTGTCATATCTTTTTCCCTCAGAGCAGCTAGTGGGTTGAAATGATCTTTTACCAACTCAGCGCTTAACTGCTGCGCCACTAGGACTTCTTCCCAGCCTAGGAAATCCTATAGAGCGGTTCTATTTTGTTTTCTAATGTCGCTACGAATCTAAAAGGACTCCACTTTAGGGGTTATACTAGCGATATGGAACTGAGTAGCAGAGAAAAATGAAGCGGCTAAAAGGCACCAACTTCTAGCTATATTATTTTGCGATGGGAATAACCTATGATATCATAGACAAAGTTAAGCTTTTACTCTTCATACCGAGAGATTATTTCAAGATCAGTGCTTAAACTGGATAGAAAATAACCGTATTAGACTTCAGCTCAAAGAACTACAAATCCCAGAAGGTCTTTCGGCAAGGGCGCCCGCGCATTGCACATTTCTTCCTTTTCCCCGCCTGGTCACCAGGAAAGGTCCGCCCCGCGGTGCTGTTGCTCGTGCTGGAAGAAGCGGAAGAAGATGGCGCTCACCAGGTGGGTTGTTGATTTGGTTCCTCAATACGGAAGGGTCTTAAAATACCCTTTTTTTTTTTTTTCTCATTTCCCTATCCATACTTTCCGGGCGGAGACCCGGCCTTGGGAAGAGAGCGACGTGGGCCAAGACTATGCTTAGACCCTCCCCGCCAGCCGCCACGGCGACTAGGCCTCGCTGAAGCTGGGGTCTTTCCTGAGCGTCTTCCCCGGTGGAGATCGCCCCTCACTGAGGCCGTAGCCGTGGCGTGGCGACTACTAGTTTCCTGGCCCAGATGCTTCGCCTCACGTACACTTCAGTTAAGCGTCGTGAGGGGTGTGAAGAGCGCTCTCTCAAGTCGACGGCTTGGGTGAAAGATGGGGATGTGGGCAGGACAGTAGCTATTTGTCTGGGTGGAGTGAAGCCGGCGGGAAGCGACTCTGCAGCCTTCTAGCCGATTTCTGCCGAGGTCCCTCTCCTTTTTGTTTATTACATTTTCTGAAACCAGGATTCCAAGAGGCCAGGAATTGGGTAAGGATTTTAAATGAGCCTCTGCAGTAGCTGCTGTCAAGGAATTTGCGCCTCTGCTCGGCGCTTTAACTTTGGACCTTAGAATTTCTTCCCTAGATAGAACTACTTCCGATTTTTGCTGTTCTGGGTTGCCTTGGTAACCGTGTGTCAAGGGTCCACGCTTTGAGAAAAAGGTGCTCTGAGTTGCAGATCCCAAGAAGTTACGTAACTCCCTGAGAACGCAACAGTAAAAGTCTAGTGTCAGCGAGGATTGTAAAGAAAGTAATCATTTTAGGACATCGACTTGGGCTCCCTTATCACACCTTGTTCTCCTCAAGTGTGTTTTTCCTGGCGGGTGACAATTATGAATCCGAAAAGTGTTTTAATAAGATAATTCATTTGGATGTTGCTATTAACTAGCTGTTCCGCGGGAGAAAGATGAGGCTTTCTGCTCCCATAAAGATATACTGCCTCGGAAACCCTGTTCAGGGTCGCTGTGAGTCGGAACCGACTCCATGGCACATAATAACAATAGGGTGCCTTGCCCCTGTTATAGGAGTTGTGGTTTGTACAGAAGGAAATACATCGTTGACTGCAAAGACACTGGAGAGCAAGACATACAAATGTGAACAATTGAAGGACAACATAAACCTAACTGAATGAGGATGAGTTGTGTGAACTGGAGAGTTTCCTTTAGTAAATGTTACAGGCAGTTGTTGTGTACTGCTGTGTTGTGAGTCAGTTTCAACTCCTTGTGGTTGGGTTTCTGAGGGCGTCTTGTGTGTTTGAATTGTCTACCTTGGTTAGCTGTCCAGTACTAGTAGAAAAGTGGAGTTGGAAATGGACACACAAGAAATATACCAGAAATGTCATGTGTATTGTGTATTACTGTCATACAATGTAATGTTGAATGGCTAGCCTTGGGAACCACATAGCTTTCTGATTTTGTTGAATAGTTGTGTGCCCTCAAGTGGATTCCAACTCCTAAATAGATTCCATGTGACGGAATAGAACTGTCCCTTATGATTTCCCAGACGGTAATTGTTGTTTGAGGGATCCAGTGTGGCGCTGTGTGCTAATGCCTTCAGACTGCAAAGACGTTTGAACTGCAATGTCAGTGGTTCAAACTCACCAGCTGCTCCTTGGAAACCCTATACAGGGTTGTTATGGGTGGGAATCGACTTGATGGCACTTAACAACTATCGTTGTTTAAGCAGATCAATGGGTCTTTTATACTGTGGAGCCAGTCGTGGGTTCAAACTGCCCACCTTTTGGTTAGCAGCCTAGCACTTAACCATTGTACCACCAGGGCTCTTGTTTTGTTGAATTTGTTCTAGGGTCCTGGGTGGCACTATGAATTAATTCGCTGAACTGCAAAGTCCGTCTGAACTGCAAGGTTGGCAGTTTAGGCTCACCAGTCTCCTTGGAAGCCCTATACAGGGTTGCCATGGGTGAAACCGACTGGATGGCAAGTTCTGGTCTCACATTTACAGCTGAGGTGTTATTTACATATTATTTCCAAGATCTAGCAAGGAATCAGCAAGTCATTACATATAAATATGCCAGTCTTGGTGTTGCCAATGATGTATTACTAATACTAAAGGTTTAAAGTGTAATTGATTTGATTTCCTGTACTTCAAGTTATGTATATAGTAAAATCACGTGCATTCAAAGTGGTTTCTTTAGTAAAGATAAAAGGGTAAATAAAGTAGGATTTCTTGATTGTGGCACTATTGATATATTAGACTGGATAACACACTGTGTGGGGCTCCCGGTGCATGGTGGAATGTTTAGCAACATCCTTGGTCTCTGTGCACCAGCTGTCAGTGGCACTCCCCTCCTTCCCAAGTCTTGACAGTCAGAAATGTCTCTAACCATTGCCAATATCCCCTGGGGGGTAAATTGGCTACCAGTTGAGAACTAGTAGACAGAGTACTGTGCATCTAACCAGCAGTCCTTTTTATCTCTGCTATCTGAAGGCCAGCTTCCCATCTCCCCACAGTACGACTTTAGGAGACTGTCATCCTTTCTAGGGAACAACAAAGTTAAGACCCTCTGCAAGGCTAGAGTTTGTTCTCACTGTAATCTAGGCTTTGCTACCTGTTTTCTATTACCAAAGCCCTCGGCTTCTCTGGCAGACTGGCTGCTTTTTGGTCATTCTTTTTTTCTTCTAATTATCTGTTCTTCCAAAAAAAAAAAGGTTTAAAACAGGTAAAAAGAAATGAAACAAAAGTAAATATTTTGGGGTTTTTGTATCTCTTTATCTTTATATCTTTATGTCTTAGTTACATATGATTTACTGGAAATGAGTTTGGTAGAAGCCCAAGACTTTTGACTCTTACGTATTCATTCATTCATTCATTTAGTTACTTGGTAAATATTTCCTGAAGGTTTACTATGTGCTGGACACTTCTGGTGATACTTTGTAGTACTGAGTCAGGCAAACTCCTTTTGTCATAGAGCTTATGTTCTAGTAAGGAGATAGACTATATGTGGTAAACATATCAGTAATGCAATTTCACATATGTGATAGGGGTACAATAAGAGAATAACTCAAGGTACAAGGGGGAGTGGCCTGTTTTATTCAGGGTGGTCAGAAGACAGAGACAGGTATAATTGAGCAGCGACATGAATGCTAAGAAGCAAGCCGCAAAAAGATCTGGGAAAAAGTTTTCAATAGAAGCATTATAAGAAAAATTGTCCTTAATAAATAGAATAATGTGTGGCAGAAGGAATAGCATATGTAAAGGTCATGAGGTGACTTGTGTAAGGAAAGGCCATAAAGGTGGTGAATTTGAAAGATTAGAGTGGATTTATTTCTCCTGGAACATTGAAGGGCCCCTAATGTAAACCAGGCAATGCGTGAGGACTTAAGGATGGAAGACGCATGAGGCATGATCCCTGCCCTCCAGTTGCTCACAGATGTGACAGATGGATAGTGAATTGTTAAGTGTTGTTGAGTTAGTTCAGACTTATAGCAAGCCTGTATAGGGTTTCCGAGGAGCAGCTGGTGAGTTTGAACCGCCTATCTTGTAGTCTACTGCTTATCCTACAGTGCCACACAATAAGATAGGGTAACCCTATGGGGCAGTTCTTTGTCCTACAGGGTCACAATGATTCTGAATTCACTAGACAGCAGTGGGTTTTGTTTGGTATTTAGAGGGTTAGTGTGTACATTCGTGGGGGCAACTTAAATAAGGTAAATCTTGGAACCACTTTAAATAACCAGACACTTATGAAGCATGTATTGAACCATGTTCAGACACTTTGCCAACTAGTTCATGGATTTTGTCA
This sequence comes from Chrysochloris asiatica, assembly GCF_000296735.1. Lineage (NCBI taxonomy): Eukaryota > Metazoa > Chordata > Mammalia > Afrosoricida > Chrysochloridae > Chrysochloris > Chrysochloris asiatica. The sequence continues at coordinate 14,021,184 of NW_006408588.1, forward strand.
TTTAATACTTCTAACAACCCTGTTCAGTAGGTACTACTATCTGTCTTTACAGATGAGAAACTGAGGTTCAGAAAGGTAAGTAACTTACCCAGGTTGATAAGAAGTGGCATAGAACTTGAAGTCAGGGTTCTTAGCCGTGGCATTATCAAAACCCCCAGACTTAATTAGATCGTTCTGATGTTAGCACTCTGTTCTTTATCACTTACTGTAATTTGTAACTATGAATTTCTGTGATTTGATTGGCTCCCCTGAGAGTCTCTAAGCTGTCTTTCTCAATGCTGTAATTTTATCTCCTACCTAGTACAGTGCCTGTACCTAAGTGAGCTGGCCAGCCACTCCTTGGAAACCCTGTACAGGGTTGCTATAAGTCAGAACCAACTCGACAGCACTTAACAACAAAAACAACCTAGCACAATGCGTGTGCCTAAGTGATTCAGAAATGTTTTTAAATAAATAAACTCGACTGCTATTCAAATATCCTTACTCCTTAAGAATCACAAGGGAGTCTAAATTGTTTTTACATTAAACATTCATCTATTGAAATGCTCTTGTGATACTTTGGAGTATCAGTATAGTAATATTTATAATACTTAAGAATCTTCAAGAACTGTCTAGTAGAAAGGCTGCTTTGATTAATGAACAATAACTTCATTAGAACTTACTTCAGCTTTAGTTATTTGACTTCAGTTTTAAATTGCATTCGAAACTAGAGTCCTTGGAAAAAAACATTTAAATATGCAACTTGTGTTTTCTTTGTTTTATCCACTGTGGTACATTTACTCGTAATCCTAGTTCTTTTGTAGTCACACTAAAGTACTTGAAAGTAAGGAGACTAAGAGCAAAATACATAAAAGTCAGGAGTGTAGGAATAAGTAAGGATACTGTGAAAACCACAAAGAACCCTAGTGGATTATTAGCTGGGCTGCTAACTGCTAGGTCAGCGGTTTGAATCTACCAGCTGCCCTGCAGGAGAAAGATGAAGCTTTCTGCTCCCATGAAGATTTATAGGCTTGAAACTATTCTGGTGATAGTTTTGTAGTATTGAGTTGGGCAAAGTCCCTGTCCTCATGGCGCTTACATTCTAGTAAAATGAGGAGTGGCTCATGGTGGGAAAGTGGCTCCAGGATCGATGTGAGTCAAAACTGACTCAGTGGCACACAACCACCGACACCAAGAAAACCAGGCACTGGACAGCAGGTCCCTGGATCATTGAGAATGTTTCCTTGCTTGCTAAAAGAAAAATTTGGAAGCCTAAAAGTGTAATCGTTTCTCTTTATGTACAATATATGCCATTCTTGATTCTAGACATCATGTGCCTTCAGCCCTAGTCAAATGTTTTTACTGTATGTACTTTTCTTCTTTCCAGGTATAATAAAAAGACTGGTATTGAATTCTGCCATACATGAATAAAATGCTTGCCGATTTGTTCAACTGATAAAGTATACCTACTCTTCACGTATGGACTATCATTAGCTGATCATTTACAACAATAGTAAAGAATCTACTATCCGCCTATTTTGCGGATTGTCTGGCATTAATGAACACCAAGGTGTAATGAATGCTGGCTGTGATGGTTAAGGTTATGTGTCAGCTTGGCTGGAGCATGGTTCTTAGTTGTTTTGTGTAATGATGTAATCATTCTTCATTTTGTAATCTCATGTGGTCATTCTCTGTTTTCCTATAGGAGCAATTTTTGTGTAATGACCAGGCAGGGAAATCTAACCTTGTTAGTGAGTGATAGCACCCATGTCACTGTTGGGTGCTACCCATTTGATTCCAGTGACCCCACGTGACAGTAGAATAGCCCTAGGGATTTCAAGTTCACCAGCCGCCCCTAGGAAACCCTAAACAGGGTCGCTATGAGTCAGAAACGACTTGGCGTCACATAGCAATAACTACATAACAATAACAAGAAAGGAAGTAAGTCTTTCTCCCAGAGAGTCACCATTCCATTCTAAGGTTTTCGTTAGGAGCCAAGCCATTTCACCACCAGGGTGACCAAATTGCAGTAGCTGAATTAAATTAAATGTGGTTTGGGTTGTTTTTTATTTACTTTTTTCTTTGTTCTACCTTTTATTACCTTCCCTTACAGCTTTTTACCTGCACCAACTCAGCTTTCTCAGGACCAGCTTGAGGCTGAAGAAAAGGCAAGATCTCAGCGATCACGGCAGACCTCACTGGTCTCCTCCAGAAGAGAGCCTCCACCATACGGGTACCGAAAAGGCTGGATACCTCGGTTATTAGAGGTAATATGGATCTTCAATTTAGATTTAAGTTGTGCTGAAGTGTCTTATAGTGCCCTTATAAAATAGAATCTCTGCTTATGAAAGTCAGTAGGATACAATTTCTGGTGTGTGCTCTCAAAACATAGAAGCCCCTCTGAAGGTTTATCTTTCTTCTTGCTTGCTGCTTATCACTGTTTTGTGCTCACTTTGGAATTTTGCCAGTCTATGCCTCTTCTTGGAGTTCTTATACAGGGCTTTAGTGATAACCACAAGGTCTGCAGTTCAAACTCCTCCACTCCCCAGCCACTCCATGGAAACTCTATACAGGGTCACTATAAGTTGTTATATCAACTTTCGTTATTGAATGATTCTCTGGGCTAATTATTGATTGATTCAGAAAGCATCAAGAGAAGATGGAAGGAATACACAGACTCACTGTACCAGAAGGAAATGGCTAATGTTCAACTGTTTCAAGAGGTAGCATATGATACGAGCCCATGATACTGAAGGAAGAAATCCAAGTTGTATTGAAGGAATTGGCAAAGAACAAGGCAATAAAAATTGAAATCTTACAAGAAAGTGAGGTGGCACAGGAGGCACTCACTCATCTATGCCAAAAAATTTGGAAGACAACTATCTGGCTGACTGATTGGAAGAGATCCGTATTTGTGCACGTTCCAAAGAGGTGACCCATTGGAATATAGAAGTCGTCAGACAATCTCTTTGATATCCCATGTGAGTAAAGATTTGCTAAAGGTAATACAGAAACGGCTACAATCATACATTGACAGAGAATTTCCAGATGTTCAAGCCGGATTCAGAAGAGGCCGTGGAACGAGAGATATCATTGCTGATGTCTGATAGATCTTGGCTGAAAGCAGAGAATATCAGAAAGATGTTTACCTGTACTTTATTGACTATGCAAAGCTTTCAATTGTGTGGATCATGACAAGCTATGGACAACATTGAGAAGTATGAGTATTACAGAACACTTAATTGTACTTCTGAGAAATCTGTACTTGGACCAAGAGGCAGTTGTTCGAACAGAACATGGTTTAAAATTTTAAAATTTGTGCAACAATGTTATGTTCTTTCAGCATACTTATTCAACCTGTATGCTGAGCAAATAATCCAAGAAGCTGGGTTATATGAAGAAAAACATAGCATCAGGATTAGAGGAAGACTCATTAACAACCTGCGATATGCAGATGATACAATCTTGCTTGCTGAAAGTAAAGAAGACTTAAAACATTTACTGATGAAGATCAAAGAGCACAGTTTTTGGTGTGGATTACATCTCAATGTCAAGAAAACAAAAATCCTCACCACTGGACCAATAAACAACATTCTTATCAACGGAGAAAAGATTGACATTGTCAATGGACTTCATTCTAATTGGATCAACTATCTCAACACTCATGGAAGCAGCGGTCAAGAAATCAAACAACATATTGCATTAGGCAAATCTGCTGCACAAGACCTTTTTAAAGTGTTGAAGAGCAAAGATATCAGCTTGAAGACTAAGGTGCACCTGACCCAAGCCATGGTATTTTCAATAACCTCATATGCATGCGAAAGCTGGACGGTGAATAAAGAATACCGTAGAAGAATTGATGCTTTTGAGTTATGGTGTTGGAGGAGAATATTGAAAGTGCCATGGGCTGCCAAAAGAACCAATAGATCCATTTTGGAAGAAGTACAGCCAGAGTGCTCCTTGGAGGCCAAGATGGCCAAACTTTGTCTTTCGACTTCAGACATATTTTCAGGAGGGACCAGTCACTAGAGAAGGATATCATGTTTGGTAAGGAGAAAGACCCCCAACGAGATGGATTGGTCAAGTGGCAACAGTAGTGAGGTTGGACCAGAATCGGACAGTGTTTCGTTCTGCTGTGCATAAGGTCACTATGGGTCGGTACTGACTTGATGGCACCTAACAACAACAACAACGTAAGTTGGAACTGAGTCGACAGCACTTAGCAATAACATGCCACTTATGCCAAACTATTCAACCTGTACTAACAAGCTCCTTATAAATTCAGGCATTATAGCATATGGGAAAAATTGGGAACGTAAGAGAAAAAAATAAAGAGTGAAGAAAGTGGATTTCATGTTTGTTCCCCAGGTACCTCTTCTTTCCCACGACACCCTCCAAATACACACAGAGTCACATAATCCGAAATTGAAAACCATCCTCTGGGAAAATCACAGCAGTATTTCCTTTTCTGATTTCTTTCTCCTTAGCTTTAGTAAGAGGAGCACTGAGGAGGAGGTAAAATATAAATAACTAGCTTTGCATTTTTGTGACCCTGGAGAAATCCTCTCTCTGTCTGTTTTCTTACCTTCCATTTGAGAATGGTCATGTGCATGCCTGATGTACAGATTCTCCAAAGTTTTAGGAAGTAGAAGACTGGTAGTTAAGTGGTTGGTTTCGTGGAGTGTGGAAAGAGAAAATCTGGAATGGTCCTTATTACGAGGAGACTTCAAAGTGGAATTAGTCCACAAAATTTTGGAAGCCCCCTGATATCTCTCGCTTGTTCCTAAAAGCAGTCTTCCTTGGCAGTGCACAAATCGACCTCTTCCTCCTAAGGGAACTGTCAGTTCAATACACATTCCTTTCCCTGATTCCGGAGCCACTCTGCAAGCTTGATTTCCTTTCTTGGCTTGGAAGAAAAACAAACTTTTAAGACTTATTTTGCCTCTCCGAAATCTCCTCCCATTTCTTTTCTGCCTCCTCCTTTCTCAAAATTCATTCTGACTTCTACAAATTTTCTTCTTCCATGTCTCTAGGAATATACCAGTCCTGGTGTGGTGCTGTGGGTTAATGCGTCAGACTGCAAAGCCATTTGAACTGCAAGGTCACCAGTTCAAGCTCACCAGCTGCTCCTTGAAAACCCTCTACAGGGTCACTATGGGTCGGAATTGACTCGATGGCACTTAACAACAACAATTAGACATTTTGGAGTCTTGGTGTGGCATTATAGGATAAACACCAGTCTGCTAACTGCAAGTTTGGCAGTTCAAACCTACTAGCAGCTCCTTGGAAACTCTATATAAGTTGGAATGAACTCAGCTGCACCTAACAACATTCGACATTTTAAGTGCCTCTACTACTCATTTTTGCACTCAGCTCTTTTTATTTTTTTCCCTTGGTATATGCGGTCTTTATATTGTTATGTTGTCGTTGTTATGTGCCGTGGAGTCGGTTCCAACTCATAGTGAACCCTGCACAGGGTTTCTGAGGCTGTTAATCTTTACGGGAGCAGAAGGCCTCATCTTTCTCCCGTGGAGCAGCTGGTAGTTTTGAACTGCTGACCTTGTGGTTTGCAGCCCGATTGGTAACCACTATGCTACCAGAGGGTTACTGTACAAATGCGAAGCTCTTAGCCCTAAGCTTTTTATCATATGCACCTGCGTATTGAATGCGGTGGACTAGTACTCATATTTGCTGGATTGAAACTTGTAACTTAGAACTCCATAAGAAGACATCTATGTTCCCAAACATTTCATGTGTTTGTCATTACCCTGTCTACCAGTGCACTTTATAGATCCTAGAAGATAACTTGCCAACTAGGTCATATCAAGTTTTAGTATTCTCTGGGTTTAGGGTGTTTTTGTTCTTGTTTCTGCAGTTCTCCGGGCCCTTAGTAATTCTAGTATGTGAAAGCCAGTCTTATTATAATTACTGAGGAATCTTTGTTGTTGTTTTCACTGATGATATAATTTGTGAGAAGCAGAGCAAAATGAAAGCTAACTAAAGAGGCCATAATGCCCCTTTTCCACGCATCATCTAAGAAGAGGGAGTGCCTCTTTTGAGGAGTCCTAGAGAATCACTGCAGTCACACTCAGGAGAGGGAACGTTGGTTTACATAACAGTGGAAATCTCCTTGTTTCCATGTCAGCACTGTGACTCTTGACTACTTTTATAGGTTTCATATATCCTGGTGGAACAGAGCATTTTATGTGAAAATCAAGCCAAAATGGCCAGCTCATCTAAATGCTTCTTGAGGGTAGTGAATGTTCTGTTGAAGAAGGTAGTTTGTTCTAGTGTTCAAAATAAAAGCTCTGATTTTCTAGCAAGCTTAATGGCTGCACAGTGCTGCATCTATGGTTCTGAAGTATTTATCATAATTGGGGAACACTAGCAAATCTGAGCATGCCAGACTGTCGAACTGGGTACAGGTAGCACCTTTTGTGGCAATGATTGAACTATTATTGTGTAATTTACATGAAAATTATCTGTCAGCTTTATTCTCTCTTTAGCAAGTAAATGTGCTGTACCATATATCCTGTTGCTGTTGTTAAATGCTTTTGAGTGGGTTTGAACCCACTACAGCACCATACCAGGATTCCAACATATATCCCTGGATTTAATACAGTATTGTTTTAAAGAGGAAGTCTTATAAAAGTGGATGTTTTCATAATTTTTTTTCTTCAAGCTCCCTATAAATGAATAACATATTTTTCTTATTTCTTGGGAGTACTCATTTGGACTTTTTGAGCTTAAAAAAAAAAAAAGTAATAACAGTTTAAGAAAACAGTCGCATGTTTTGGACATGAAAGACTTGATTCAAGTCCTACATGTGCTAGTTGCAAGACCTTGGGAAAAAAATCACTTAACCTTTCTAAAGCTGAATTTTTTCCACATGAAAAACGGGGGTTCTTTAAGAATTAAATGAAGTAATATGGGGTAAGTCAGAAAGTTTGCTACTAAGGTTCTAATTTATACATGCACTGGTTTATTCCAAACAAAACATGTTTAAATATGTCTCTGTGGTCAGTGGATGGCTGCAGACAAGTTCTCTCAATAATAACATTTGTCTTAGTTTTCATTAGGGCACCTTGGGGGTGGGAAGGGGCCAATTAAAACCATGGCTTCTGAGGACATCTGCTAAATTAAAAGATCATCTAAATTCAAGGTTAGCTCAGAAGGTTATGGCAAATGCTTTTGGGGAGTCCCAAGGAGTAGTAGTGATAGATTTTCTCAAAGGATACCCCATGATCCTGGGGGCTTATTATGAAGCAGTTTATTCTTCAAGGGTAGGAAGGGCTGTCCTACAAGCACTTTGTTGGGAAACTTTATCCCATTCACCTGACAGCCCTTATTCACTCAACAGCCCTTCAGATTTCTTTTGTTCCCCAAAACTCAAAAAATATTTCAAAGGAACATGATTTGAGTTTCTCAAGGATTTTTAACATGGTATAATTCAAAGAGTGCAGACTCCTTTTGGAAAGGGTTAGAGAGCTGGAAACAGTGCTTCAGAAGTGGATAGACCTGGTGGAGGAGATGTTGAGAAACAAAACCATCACATTTTGATGTTTATGTTTAAAACAGTTTCTATGATTGTGTCCACCACTTGTCAGTCAGTTTGTCGTGTTGGTGGTTTGCGTGTTACTGTGATGCTGGAAACTAAGCCACCACTATTTTGAATGCTGGCAGGGTCACCCATGGTGGACAGGTTTCATCAGCGCTTCCAGACTAAGACAGACTCAGAAAAAGGAGAGGTGGACTACTTCTGAATGTTTAGCCACTGAAAGTCTAATGAATAGCAATGAGATACCATCAAACAGCACCAGAGTAGTCTTTGCATAGTCAATAAAGCACAAGTAAACATCTTTCCGGTATTTTCTGCTTTCAGCCAAGATCCATCTAATGTCAACAGTGATATCCCTCATTCCAGGTCCTTGTCTGAATCCGGCTTGAGCCTCTGGCAGTTCCCTGTCAATGTTTTGTTGCAGCCATTTTTTTTTTAAATTATCTTGAGCAATATTTTACTTGCATGGGAAATTAATGATATTGTCTGATGATTTTTGCATTCTGTTGGATCACCTCTCTTTAGAATGGACACAAATATATAGGTCTCCCAATCAGTTGGCCAGGTAGCTGTCTTCAATATTTATTGGCACGAGTGAGTGCCTTCAGTACTGCATCAGTTTATTGAAAGATTTCAGTTTTTAGTCCATCAATCCCCGGAGCCTTGTTCTTTACCTATGCCTTCAGTGCACCTTGGACTTCTTCCTCCTTTAGTACCATTGGCTCATGATCATATACTAACTACCTCTTAAAATGGTTGAACATTGACCGTGTCTTTTTGCATGTCTGTTGAGGCTTTTTGCGTCATTCACTATTTTTCCCAAAGAATCCTTCAAGTCGAGGCTTGAATTTTTGCCTCAGTTCTTTCAGCTTGAGAAATGCTCAGTGTGTTCTTCCTTTATTGTTTCTAACTCCAGGTCTGACATCCCACAATTCTTCTGGTCTTAGGTCATTATTAGTGTCTAATGCATCAAATCTGTTCTTGAGATGGTCTCTAAATTCAAATGGGATATGTTCAGGGTCTTATTTTGACTCTCATGGACTTCTTTTACTTTTCTTCAGCTTCAGCCTGAACTTGCATGTGAGTAATTGATGTCTATTCCACAGTCTTCCTCTGGCCTTGTTTTGACTGATGATATGAAACTTCTCCACCATCTCTTTCCACAGATATAGTCAATTTGATCTCTGTGTATTCTATCTGGTAAAATCTATGTGTATAATCATCTTTTATGTTGTTTGGAAAAGGTATTTGTGACAAAGCCATTGATCTTGCATAATTCTGATATGTGATCTCCAACATCATTTCTGTCACCAAGGCCATGTTTTCCAACTACTGATCCTTCCTCTTTGTTTCCAGTATCTGCATTTCATTCACCAGTAATTATCAGTACATCTTGATGGCAGTTGATCAGTTTCAGACTGATAAAGTTGGTAGGTTTAAAGCAGGAAAGATGTGTGCTGAGCAAATAATTCAAGAAACTGCATTATATAAAGAACATAGCATCAGGATTGGAGCTAGTCTCATTAACAACCTGCAATATGCAAAAGATACAGCCTTGTTTTTTGAAAGCTAAGAAGACTTAAAATTCTTAATGATGAACATCAAAGACCACAGCCTTCAGTATGGCTTGCAACTCAATATAAAGAAAACAGAAATCCTCACCACTGGAGCAATAAATAATGTCATGATAAATGGACAAAATATTGAAGTTGTCAAAGACTTCAATTTGCTCAGATCAACCACCAACACTCATGGAAGCAGCAGTCAAAAAATCAGTATATTGTCTTAGGCTTATCTGCTGCACAAGACCTCTTTAAAGTGTTTAAGAGCAAAGACATCATTTTGAGGACTAAAGTGCGCCTGACCCAAGCCGTGGTATTTTCAGTAGCTTCATATACATGTGGAAGTTGGACAAAGAATAAGAAGATCATAGAAGAATTGATGCATTTGAATTCCAGTGTTGGAGAAGAATATTAAAGGTACCACCGACTGCCAGAAGAACAAACAAATCTGTGTTGGAATTAGTACAACCAGAATGCTCTTTACAAGCCAAAATGATCAGACATCGTCTTTCATACTTCAGACATATTATCAGGAGGGACCAGTCCCTGGAGAAGGATATCATGCTTGGTAAAGTGGAGGGTCAGCCAAAAAGAGGGAGACCCCCAATGAGGTGGATTGGCGCAGTGGAAGCAGTAATGAGCTTGAGCATAGCAACAATTATGAGAATGGCCTGGGACTGAGCAGTCTTTCGTTCTGTTATACATGGGTCGCTATGGGCTGGAACCAGCTTGACAGCACCTAACAACAACAACACAATTTTGTAGAAATACTTTTTGACTTGCCTTTGTTTATAAATTATAAGATACTGGCACAAAGGGTTAAGAACCCCTGGCAGCGCTGTGGATTGGGCATTGTGCTGCTATACACAGGTTAGCAGTTCAACTCCATCAGCTATTCCTCTGAAGAAAGATAAAGCTTTTGGCTCCTGTAAAGATTTACTGTCTCTGAAACCCCAATGTAATATCACTATGAGTTGGAATCGACTCAGTGACGATGGGGTTTTGGACACAATGAGTAAGTGCTTGGGTGCTAACCAGAAAGTTAGTGGTTCAAACCCACCAGTTGCTCCATGGTACTGGCAGTCTACTCCCATAAAGAGAATTGTTGTGAAGTACGGTTAAATCAGTTTCAACTTAAAGCAATACCATATAGCCTTTTTAAAAGGCCATAGATTTTTATGGGATTAGTAAGTCTCATCTTTCTCCAATGGCGAGGCTGGTGGGCATGAACCACCATCTTGTGGCTCACAGTTCAGTGCTTATCTTACAGAGCCATCCTGCTCATAAAGATTGCAGCCTCAGAAACCCTCTGGGGCAATTTTACAGTGTCCTTCTGTTAGTTTACTATAAGTTAATATTATTAAATTTAACATTTAATTTAAATTTAGCCATTTAAAAAGAGTGCTTATTATTTTATGTTTGTTAACCTATTTTTTTTTTTTGTAGTAAATATCATTGGGAAGCTTGTTGTTGTTGTTAAGTGCCATCGAGTTGGTTCCGACCCATAGCGACCCTGTAACAGGGTTTCCGAGGGTGCAAATCTTTACAGGAGTAGAAAGCCTTATCTTTCTCCCGCGGAGCGGCTGGTAGTTTCGAACCTCTGACATTAAGGTTCACAGCCTGATTCGTAACCACTACGCTACCAGAGCTCCTTTTGGGAAGCTTAGTTAGCGTATTTTAATTTAGAAGTCTTAGCACTTCTGAATAATTGTTTATAATAGAAATATGGATAAATTAATTCCTGGGCCCTTCCTACTCTATTTGCTTTTCATTTACCATGGTAATGAAATCTGATTCCTAGAAAAAAGTGATTTACATTTCTACTTAAACTATACCTAAACCTGCCCTCACTAAGAAAAATGTATATACTAAAACTAAAATCTTTGCCCTGTGTTTAGTTTTCTTCCTGCCATGGGCTCGAAGCTCCTTCATGATCTGATGCTTGTCTACCCATACAACTTTATGCCTCTTTGTCAGCTACCCTGTCCTCAGTACACTCTTGCTCCACTCGATTCTCTTTCCATGGAACATGCCAAGCTCTCGTGTTTGCTGCAAGACTTTGCCTCTGCTTTTTGATCTCCTAGAAAATGCTGCTCCCAGATCTTTCCATGACTGGCTTCTTCTCATTATTCAGGCCTTAACTCACAAGTTACTTCTTCACAGAGGCTGTCTTAACCACCCTATCAAAAGTAGTCCCTCCTACCCAATCTCTATAATATCTTTAGGGATCTTATCACAAGCTAGAGGTACAGTGTATATTTATATCTTTGCCCACTAGACGTAATGCCACAATATCGGAGACCTCTGTCCTGTTTATTACTGTATCTCTATCATCTAGCATAGAGGCACAATAAATATTGGTTAAATGAATGAATAGATCTTGAATTTCAAATTACTAATAAGTATTCCTTTTCTAATATGTAGGATTTTGGAGATGGGGGTGCTTTTCCAGAGATCCATGTGGCCCAGTACCCACTGGATATGGGACGAAAGAAAAAAATTTCCAATGCGCTGGCTATTCAAGTGGACGCTGAAGGAAAAATTAAATATGATGCAATTGCTCGACAAGGACAATCTAAAGACAAGGTAATTCATTAATTTCCCCCATTCATAAATATTTTTGGATGAATTTTAAAATATTATATGAAATGATGAGTCTCTTGCATCTGATTTTGTTGAAAGTAGCAGTGCCGGGTACTTCAGTATCTGACAATGACTTTCCATTAGAATTCCTGATTTCATGATAGCTTGTATCTACTTAAGGTACTAGTTTGTTGGTTTTACAGTGTGAAACAATAATAGTACTAATATTCTGAAAAAAAAAAAACTCTGGTAGCATAGTACAGTGTGCGTTTAACTGCTAACCACAAGGTCGGCAGTTTGAGCCTATCAGCCACTCCAAGGGAGGAAGAGGAGACTTTCGGACAGTGCTAGCAAATTTTTAAGTATGTACAATCTGACCACCCTAAGAAAATCAACTTTGAATTTTGTCAGAACCAACCAATCAGCCCATTGCCACCAAGTCAGTTCTGACTCATAGCTCTGTAAGACAGAGTAGAATTGCCACATAAGGTTTCCAAGGCTGTGATCCTTACAGAAACCAGCCGCCACATCTTTCTCCCATGGAGTAGCTGGTAGATTCAAACCACCAACCTTTTAGGTAGCACTGGGCCACCAGGGTGCCTTAATTTTGTCATTTTTGTGACATGCCATAGAGGTTGCCATAGCAACCCTGTATATGCTTTCTGAGGAGTGGCTGATGGATTTGTACCATCAACTTTGTGGTTAACAGTCAAGTGCTTACCCTACAGCACCACACCAGAAGTGCAATTTTGTCAGTCTTTGCTAATTCTCTTCCATTACTTACATAGAAACTTAATTGTTTTAGTATTTCATTTGAATGTGACAAACAACACAACTGATTTACAACCCAGATTTAAGATAATCCCACTTACAAAGTAATCCAAAAATCAAAAATAAAATTTGCATAAAATAATCTCATCACAGCAGCAATACATAACCACGGAACTAATTTTAAGGTTTTGTGTTTTTTGTTTTGTTTTTTTCTTTAAATACTGCATATAGAAGGAAAAGATTTCTTTAGAATTAAAGATGTTAGGGAAAATACTTGCGAGTCTTCAGTATCTATCCTTTGTGCCTTTCCCCATACCCTACCCACCCAAGCCTGTGTTTTTATTCTCTAAAGTAGCAATAATGGTAACCCATCCTTTACTCCTACATCATGGCTGCTGAGCTTTCTGGGGAAAACAATTATGTCTTCACACCAGTGTACATCTTAGTTTAACAGAGCTCCATCAGTGCTCCTTCCAAGCCTTTTAGTGGCCCTTAGGTTTCCTACTCCTTTTGATCCCCTCAGTCCTAACAAGTCTGCATATAACAGAAAAAAATTGTCAGCTTCCTTCTACTTACTTATTTTTAACAGTTCCTTTTGTCTGTTTGAAACCCCTACTATCTTAATCCTACTTTTCCCCCCTTCCTATTGTATCCTAATATTCTATATAGATGGTATCTCTTTCCTTTTCCTCTCTATTGTTGTTAAGTTCCATTGAGTCGGTTCTGAATTAGAGCGACTCTGTATAGGATTTCCAAGGAGAGGCTGGTGAGTTCAAACTGCCCACCTTGTGGTTAGCAGTCCAGTGTTTATCCTACAGCGCCACACCAGGACTCCTGGATTGCTGTTAATGCTGTAGAGTCAGTTCCGACTCATAGCGACCCTGTGCAGTGTTTCTGAGGAGCAGCTAGTGAGTTTGAACCACCAACCTTGCAGTCCAGTGCTTGTTCTACGACACCACACCAGGAAACCTGGATTTATTAGTTCTTTGCAATGTCCTTTACCTTTCCTTCCCTAAGGGCTCCTTCCTGTTAGCATTTGAATATGATTGCCTTTCCTATCTTTTGAAAACAAATTGTCCCTGACCACCTTCATGTCTTGCTCTAGCTGCAACCTAATTTCATTCACTTTACATTCCCTTTTACTTCTCAGCTCACTGCAGTATGGCCTAACCTCAACCTGTAGCTTGATCCTAAAGCTCCTTGGCAAGCTCAAAGTTGAAGATTTACTATCTCACAACACATTGTCTCTGATTAATTTATTCCCATGGCTTTAATTACCACTCATGTTGATTATTATCAGATCTATGTCTCTAGCACAGTTTTTGGTCTTGGGGCTTGGGTCTTTATATGTTACTGTTTATGAGGGCAGATCTATCTGGATTTCCCCAAAGTGCTACTTAATCACATGGATCATGTTCCATGTAGTTTATCTTCTGTAAATAATATCTGCTAATGCCAAAAACCTTGTGGAGCATAAGATAAGCACTGGCCTGGGAACCACTAGGTTGACTGTTTGAGCCCACCAGCTGCTCTGCAGGAGAAAGACGAAGCTTTCTGTTCGGCAAGCATCTGAAGCCTTGGAAACCCTATGCAGAGTTGCTATGAGTTGGAACTGACTCAAAGGCACTTAACAACATTTCCAAAAATCTAGCTGTCATTCTTTTTATCCCCTTTATTTTAAGGAGCTCTTGTAGTGTAGTCATTACGAATTGGGCTGCTAACCTCAAGGTTAGCAGTTCGAAACTACCAACTAGTCCACAGGAAAAAGATGAGGCTTTCTTCTCCCATAAAGATTCACAGACTTGGAAACCTTGTGCAGGATCACTGTGAGTCGGAACCGACTCCACAGTGCTTAACAACATTTTATTGATACATGCTTTAAAATTACACAAGCAACATATTCTTAAAGTAAAAGATAAAAGTGCTACATAACTACTTTTACACAAATATGCTTATTTTGTAGTATATGGGTTTTGTTTTTTCTTTACAGAGCCTTTGGGTTAGTTTCTGTATGTGCTATGCACATATAGATGTGCATGTTATTTACATGGGTGCATTAGATGAAAAACTATGGTACTGTTGCCTTCTCTTTCCATTTCACTACTGTTGTTGTAAAGGTGTAGCTTTCTAGACCTTTTTTTATGGATATAGCTATTTATGTGTTCATATTTCCACTCAGAATGCATGTAGAAGCATGTATCAGGGAGCTTCAAAACACTCCTGGGAATAATATCCATCGTGCTGTTGTTGGGTCAACTGTTCTTTACTTGTCTAAGAAGTAAAATCAGATGATTGTGTTTTTAGTTCATCTGTTTATTTTCCTTTTAGTTGTTCTATCCTTAATTAAATGTGATGTATTAAAGAGTCTTACTATTATTACTATCAAAAAAAAAAAAAAAAAAACACTCTTGGGAAAATTCCATTATTCCTTTTTTCCACAAACTTTAAAGACCCCCTGTATATCGTTTTTCTTTTTTTGCCTAGGTGGGATTTTAATATTCCTAGTTTCCTTTGATACTTCTGGTGTGGTGCTGTTGGATCAGCACTGGACTGCGAACCACAAGGTAGCAGTTCAAACCCACTAGCAGCCTTTTAGAAACGCTGTACAGGATCACTGTGAGTCACAGTCGACTCGACAGTACTTAACAACAGCAACAATAGTTTCCTTTGACCTACTAGTTTTTAATTTAGCAATGTGCTGAAAAGATTTTCATAGCATCTATAACTACTTTTTAAATTTATATAGAATTGCCTGGTGTTGTTGAACCCTAATTTTTTTTAAAAACATTGATGGTTTCCAGTTTTTTAGTATTGCAAAAAATGCTTTATCAAGACCCATATGCAAACATCTTTTTGCACCTGAGTATTTGTATAAAATTAATTCTTAGAAGTAGCTTTATTGGGTGAGAAGGTATTCACATTTTAAATGTGGCATGTATGCTCTCTGAAATGCTTTAGGGACAGTCATTCCACTTCCTTTGTTCCTGCTAATCCTGCATGTACTTAATTAACATTTATCTCTTTTAGCTCCTTACCACTTCTCAAATTTAGTCCCATCTCTGCCTACTTAGTTCAGGCTCCTGTCATTTCTTGCCTGGTTTACAGCAGTCTCCACTGTACAACAGAAAAGTAGTTCTATAAAAGCATAGTCACCTGCAAAAGGAAAAAAAGACCCCCTCCATGCAGGTCCTGGTGTGGCGCTGGACTGCTAAACATGAGGTTCGCAGATCAAACCCACCAGCTGCTCCTCAGAAACCCTCTACAGAGTTGTTATGAGTCAGAACTGACTCAGTGGCACTTGACAACAGCATCCATGTAGGACATATACTGGAAAGTTCTCTGTGATCAAGGCCTTGACTTAACTCCAACCACCTTTGTTTTGGTACCACTCTCCTTCTTTTACTTAATGATTATTGCTTATTGGTATATGCTGCCTCTCCTCTTCCATTTGTTAGGAAAAGACAACATTTCAGGGCAGTGATTTGGTCTGGACAGGTTTTATTCTGAATAAAATATAGCTTTAATCCATTTTGCATTATATTTCAAGACTAGAAATCAAGCATTTTATCTGATTTCTGGGAAAGGTTGACATGTGTTTTCTTACTCCAGCAGGCATCTATATTGGTCATTATTTTGTATTAAAAATTGGCTGCTGTTGTTGTCATCATGTCAGTTCTGCATACGTTTTCCAAGGAGTGGCTGATGGATTTGAACCGCGAACCTTGCAGTTAGCAGTCCAGTGCATATCCTGCAGTGCCACACCAGGACTCCAAAATTAGATTTGAACTGTTCAGATTGGGCTGTTTTTTGTTTTATTTTTTTATTTCTGTGTTGACCAAATTAGAGTCTTTAAAACATTGTTCATTTGTGTAAGTAAAAAGTTTATCTGTTTATCTCTGATTCAGCCACTCGGAGTGAACATGACAGGTTGGTCGTGGAGATACAACTCTCAGGAGAGTAAGTCCAGATCCCAAGAGATAATATTCTAGAGCAAGTCTAAGGCCAATGATCTCTCTATATGTTAAAAAAATAAATACTATATGTAAAACTTATTAATAATACAAAATTGGAAAGACAAAGACTTTTTGACCTAATCTTCATCAGACTAAATACTTTTTAAAATTGTGTCCTGAGTGATTAATTTTGAAATAAAAGGCCTTAATATATGCATATTTCCTTCTGAAACATGGGAAATGTTGCATGTATGATATTATCAAAAAGGTGCCCCCTGCCCTTTCTTGCCCTTGCCCCCGACCCTCCACCTCCCACTCCCCAGCCCCGTGCAACAAAACCAAACACTTTAAACTGACTCCAAGATAAATTATGTTACTGTCTTGTTTATGTGATTTTTCAAACTAGCTAAGCCTAAAGGTACTGTTTTCTTTCTAACTCATAAATTGGCAGACTTACTTTTTAGTCCATCCAATTCTTTGTCAATTTTAAGTAATAAGGAAAATATCTATTTAGCAGATGAGCTTTTGTTTTTCTTCTGGTATCTTCAAGTGCATATTGTATTTTTCTGATCACCTTTCCCAAACCCTTTGCCTCTTAGGATATACTGAGTTTCTTCAACACGTTTGGTTCTTAGCAATAAAAATGTAGGGTTTTATAGTTAATTATCATAGAGGACTCTTGTTCTTCAGACGCCCTTCACTCAGTTTTGTGAGATGCTGGACTCTTGTTGATGCTCATTTAAAGGGTTATTAACTTCAGAATACCCAAATAAGAAGCAGCCAACGACTCTTGTATGCTAAATTAGTATTGAGACTTGATGTTAAGCATACATGACTTCCAGGGAGCCATTTATTTAGAATCCTTTCCTGTAGTGATTGCTATATAAAAGTGATTAACTCTTTAGAATCTTGGCATATTTTCTAGAGTATTGTTATGTAATTTTCTGTTTATGACACTGGATTTTTCCATTCTTAGAAAGGATATGCGAGATCACTTAAAAGCTGTGTGATCTTAATGCACTTAGCCTCATTCTTTTCTTCTCACTAGAGTGAGCTTTAAGGAGCACTGGTAGCGTATTGGTTACGAATCGGGCTGTGAACCACAAGGTCAGCAGTTCGAAACTACCAGCTGTTCCGCAGGAGAAAGATGAGGCTTTCTGCTCCCATAAAGATTTACAGCCTCGGAAACCCTGTACAGGGTCGCTATGAGTCGGAACCGACTCGACAGCACATAACAACAACAACAAGAGTGAGCTTTATAGTTCCGTTCAGAATGACGTGTCTTAGAGGCAGATGACACTAGTACCTTACATACGAATAGTATGCGTTTTGTGCTAAGTTACCTACACTTTTCATTCCTGAGGACGACAGGCTAGAGATTTCCATCTATAGTCATGGTTGTATTTTCTGGGAAACCAACAAAGTTCTGTGGCCTAAAATACCCCTTTAGCATGCGATAGAGCATCTCAAAAGTCATCCATTCAGTCAGAAAATACTGATTAAATACCACTCCTGACAAGGTCGAATTTATTTTGGGTCCTGGTATAGCACTGTAGTATAAGCACTGGACTGCTAACCACAAAGTCCGTGGTTCAAACCTACCCTCTGCTCCATGAGAACTCTACATAGGGTCACTATGAGTCAGAACTGACTCTGAGGCACTTAACAGCAACAACATGGACTAGGCATTGTTATATGCACTGGAAATACTTAAATGAACTAAATTCCTTATCTGTAGTATACGTATAATCATTTTGCATGCCACATAGGAATGATCTTGTTTTGAGTTGTCCTCAAATTGGCTCCAGCTCATGGCTGCCTTAAGTAATGGAATGTTCCCTGGCCCTCACCATCTTCATGATTATTGGTATATTTGAGTCCATGTTGCAGCTATTATGTGAGTCCACCTCATTGAAGGTCTCCCTCATATTCATTCATTCATGATATTCTTTTTTAGCAATTAATCTTTCGTGATGACATGTCCAAAGTTAGTGAGTTGAATTCTTGCCATCTTCTTTTCTGTGGAACAGTCTGCTGGTATTTTTTTATGACTGATTTGTTTGTTCTTTTTACTAAACAACAACAAACTCATTGCTGTCCAGTTGATTCTGACTCATGGCCACCTGAAGGGCAGGGGAAAACTTCCCCATAGGCTTTCCAAGGCTGTCATCTTTACAGACACAGATGGCCACGGCTTTCAACCACAGAGCAGCCAGTGGGTTCGAACCACCGATCTTTTAGTTAGGAGGCAAGTGCTTTAACCTCTAGACCACCAGTGTTCCCACTGTTCTTTTTATAAGAGTTTAATTGATTAATATATATGAAATAAAAAGACAGGGTACACAATAAGTACTCATTAAATGGTAGCTCTTATTATCAAATATCGGAGTCCTGATGTGGCGCTGTGGGCTAGTATGTCAGACTATAAAGTCATTTGAACTGCAAGGTCAGTAGTTTAAGCTCACCAGCTGCTCCTTGGAAACCCTATACAGGGTTGCTATTCATCGGAATCAACTCGACGGCACTTAACAAACATTATCAAATAATAAACAAGTAAAAACAATTTCATATGGTGAGCAGTGCTCTAAAGACAGTAAACAGGGTGCTACAAGGCAGAATGATTGGGTAGGGAGGGTTACTATGTCAGCAAAGATAATCAGATATTGCAAACAATGTATTACATTGGGCAAATCTGCAAAATACCTTTTTAAGGTGTTAAAAAGCAAAGTCCACTTTGAGGACTGAGATGCACCTGACCCAAGCTGAGGTGTTTTCACTCACCGCATGCCTGTGAAAGCTGGATAATGAATTAAGAAGACAAAGAAGAAGCTGTGCTTTGGATCGTGGTGGTTGTGGTGGTGGTGTGCCGTGGAGTCGGTGCCGACTCATAGCCACCCTGTACAGGGTTTCTGAGGATGTAAATCTTTATGGGAGCTGAACGCCTTATCTTTCTCCTGCAGAATGGCTGATGGTTTCAAACTGCTGACCTTGCAGTTCGCAGTCCGATTCGTAAACACTGTGCTACCAGAGCTCCTTAATTATGGTGGTAGTGAAGAAAATTTAATATACCGTGGATTTCCAAAAGAATAAACAAATCTGTTTTGAAAGAATAGCCAGAATGTTCCTTAGAAGGAAGGATAGCAAGTCTGCATCTCATGTACTTTAGACATGTTATCAGGAGGGACCAGTCCTAGGAAAAGGACATCATGCTTGGTCAGCAGAAAAAAAAAAAGGATGGGTTAACATCATGGCTGTAACAAAGGGCTCAAACATCTTAACCGTTGTGAGGATGGCACAGGACTGGGCAGTGTTTCCTTCTGTTAAAGGGCTGCTATAAGTAGGAACCAACTTCAAGGCAACTAACAAGAGAGGCCTCATTTTGATCTGACTTTAGATCTGAAACTCAGAAATTGAGGAATCACTTGATAAACTGGAAACAACACTTTATGAAGACCCAGGATTGGAGGAAAACTTATATTTCTCAAGAAACAAAGAATGTATACGGGTGTGGAAGGAGGGAAAGCGGTGTAAGAGGAGAATGAAGTAGGAGATGAAGCCAAGTGATACTCTGCAGTGCAGTTAGAAATTAGGAAGTGTTTGTTTCCTTTAAACGGACTGAAGGAATGCCACGTAACAGAGTGCACTTATCCATAAAAGACTTGGCTTCTAGTAGTAAACAGTTTTCTTCTGCAGATCTCAAGTCCTTAGGAATTTGTGTGTGTGTGGGGGGGGGGTGTTCTTTTCAAAAGTTCCTCATTTTTTGTATTTATGTCAAATAATTGGCATAAAACTGCAAAGACCAGATCTAATTTTTTTTTTCTAATTTCCAGTATTTTTTTTTTTTTTTAATCTGCCATGTTGTTGTTGTTGTTAAGTGCTGTGGAGTCGGTTCTGACTCATAGCGACCCTGTACAAGGTGTCCGAGGCTGTAAATCTTTCCGGGAGTACAAAGCCTCATCTTTCTCCCCTGGAACAGCTGATAGTTTCGAACTGCTGACCATAAGGTTTACAGCCCGATTCGTAACCACTATGCTACCAGAGCTCCTTAAGTAAAAAATATATTTACTCTTTTGGACTTGGTAGAAATCAGATAGTGGGCCTAAACATGGACAGAATAAATTGTGTCCAGAGAATGTTGTTTTTTCATGCAAGAAGTGTTCTGGGTTGTTGTTTTTTTTTGACCGTGGCATATGCTCATTTTCCTAATCTGTGAATAGAGTTGGTGCCAGAAAAGGAAACATTGTAAGGCCCAGTGAATTGAGAAACTATTTGATAACCTGACTTAAATTTTGATGAGTTTTAATCCAAGATAATGGTATTATAGGCGATTTCTTTTATCATTAAATTCAAGTCCTAGTGAGCCTCAGAAATAGCTAGTGATCACTGATGGATAGGATTTTGTTGGCATAATTTATTTGGATACTGATTTGATTCGAAGATCTCACATAATTTAAATGCATGGGATCAAGGGGAAATTATTAAGTTGTATAGCGAGGGCAGCAGTTTGTGTTTATATTTTAAGCTTCCTTAGTTTTGAAATGTGTATGTCCTTAAATAAAAGACAAAGACAGAATCTGAATGTCCTAAATTTGTAAGTGTGCTGAGAGGACACATTAACTTCTGAAATGACTTAAAGAGGTTGCTTCTTCTCATTGTCTGCTTTCCGTAAGCCTCTTGTGTTTAAACATTTTAGGTCATCTATAGTAAGTACACGGATCTGGTGCCCAAGGAAGTTATGAATGCAGATGACCCAGACCTGCAAAGACCCGATGAGGAAGCCATTAAAGAGGTAACTGGGAATAGGTGTATACAAGGGGGCTTCAGAAAGTTCATGGAACTATTGTAAAAAGTCAGGAAAAGGTTTTCACACTAAAACATTCTTTGACTGTTACCACGGGTGGCGGGAAAGAGTAATTACTGCCTAGAGACAGACACATGTTAAATTGGGTGAAGGGGAAGAAAATATACAATAAGTGTTAAAGGCAACAGAGGTAGATACTGTTAAATGCACAACCCTGCAATAACGGTGATCTGTGACTCGAGTTTGAACAGGTGTGGGAGAAAGAGTAGGAGGGGTATACTCATAAATATATAGAGATTTGACAGGCTATTTGTACATGTGTATTTACTTTTGCTGCAAATATATACATGAATGTGGTAAAGCATACACAGGACAAAGTTATGAACATTTCTTAAGCATAGTAAAACACATTAAAGAAACAAGTCTCCAGGCTTAGGAGCTCAGGATCAAGGTCTCAGGGGACACCAAAGGCAATTGGAATTACATATCCCACATAAACAGTGTTCTACATCCTACTTTGGTGAGCAGCAACAGGGGTCTTAAAAGCTCGTGAGCAAGCCATCTAAGGTGCAACTATTGTCCTCTCCTTGTCCAGAGGAAAGAGGAGTTAAGAAAATAGAAGATGCATGGGAACAATCAGTCCAGTAGATTAGTAGATCACTTGAATATCAGTCCCCATGAGAGCAGAATTAAATAGTGCCAGGCTACCAACTGCTCAGAGTGGGATCACATTAGAAGGCTCTGGGTAAAGTAAGAGAAATATGTGAAACACAACTCAAAATTACAAAAAGAACCAGGCTTACTGGCTGGATAGAGAGAGACTGGTAGAACCCCTTAGCCACCCTGCAGATCAGAAATGTACTTACCCCAATGATTCAATTTTCAGCCAAACAGTATATAGGCTTATAAGGGGAACAGTAACACTAGGGAAGTATACACATCTTATAATAATCAACCATTTGCGATCATAAAGGTAGTGTCTACGCAAGGACAGAGTTCAG
Organism: Chrysochloris asiatica; assembly: GCF_000296735.1. NCBI lineage: Eukaryota > Metazoa > Chordata > Mammalia > Afrosoricida > Chrysochloridae > Chrysochloris > Chrysochloris asiatica. The sequence goes on from NW_006408588.1 coordinate 14,043,392, forward strand.
AAGGGTAGGTGGGAAAGGGGAGTGGAAATGGGAAACAAAGAGGAAGTAAATGATGTTACATTATAGGGATTGCAATCAATGCCATGAAACAATGTATATGACCTATTCAATGGAAAATGGATCTGCTCTGTAAACCTTCGCCTATTTCATAATAGAAAGTTAATGGAACTTTTCTACAATTAAAAAAATTTTTTTTATAACTTTTAATTCCTTTTTCCATGAACTTTTTGAACATATACCCTTAGATAATTATTTCAGATGACTTTTTACATCCTTAACGACTTTCAGACCACTCACTGTGGTTTTCCTTATTGCAGATAACAGAAAAGACAAGAGTAGCTTTAGAAAAATCTGTATCACAGAAGGTGGCTGCAGCCATGCCTGTTCGGGCAGCTGATAAACTGGCTCCTGCTCAGTATATCCGGTATGAATCTGGCTTGAATGTCTTCTTTTCATTTCAGTCTGACGGGGTGGGGATAGCTTCTAATAATGTTTTACTATCCTACGTAATCACAGTTAAGAATGTAATAATTCAAAGCAGATAATTGAAAGCAGATGAATTTTTCCCTTAAATAACCACTTTCAAGATGCATAGCTCCTCTGTTTTGAAAATACAGTTTTTGTTTTAAGAAATTAATAATTACTTGCAGTGTCAGTAATTTGTGAGCTAAATCACAATTACTATTTTTAGTCTTCCATTTATAATAAACATCTTAATGATACTTCTAAATTTTGAGGGCTTTTACTCTACTGAATATTTGTGTAGATAGATAATTCAGAACTAGCGGCACTGCTACCATTATTCTTTTACTGTTTTACAATCTATTAGTAGTCAAAAACTACTAATTATATATTTCTTGCTAGGGATATTATGGGGTGTGGTTTGTTTTTTGTGTTTTTTTTTTTTTTCACAAAGGCCAACTTGAAAAATAGGTTCTATTTTTTATACCTCTTATCTATGAGACAGCATAAGCCTTCCATGATAAAAAATGGACAGAGATGGATAATTTGAAACTAAAACTGCTATAGTTTACAATTTGCTTATAACTCATAATTTCTCTTAGTTGCCTTGATCTCTGGTGTTATCTGTTTGGCCTAAATAGTTGTCATTTTTATCTTAATATTTTGTGGAAGGAATTGAAAATGTGTCTGTTTTAGTATTATAATAGAGAAAAGGACTCCTGGTGTAATGCTGTAGAATAAGCACTGTACTACTAGCCATGAGGTTGGCAGTTCAGATCCACCAGCTGCTCCTCAGAAATGCTATACAGTTTCTCTGTGAGTCAGAACCAACTCAACAGCACTTAACAACAACAATAGAAGAGAAGCACCTACTGAAAATACACAATAACACACACATTCTGTGTTTGTTTGCCAGCTGCACCCTCCTCCCACTAGGTGTGTGTAAGCACCACTCTGCCAGTTTTTGTTTTTCATGTTGCTGGCAAAAAAGAAACATTTCAGTATAGTGCATTTCTGAAAGGACCCTACTGGGTGGATGGGGGGAGCATTGAGGTTGGCAAACAAGTGTAGAAAGAGGTGTTATTCACATGAAAATTCAGTACCTGTTGAACTAGTTATTCTTCCTTTTCTATTCTGCAGATACACACCATCTCAACAAGGAGTGGCTTTCAACTCTGGAGCTAAACAGAGGGTGATTCGGATGGTGGAAATGCAGAAAGATCCAATGGAACCACCAAGGTTCAAGTAAGTAGGTAGTTTCATGAGAATGAGTCACTATTATTTAAAAATATATTAAAGGAGAAAGTATCACAACAGATTTATTTGAAGTAGCCAAAAACTAGAAACGTCCCAAATGCCCTTCAACAGGTAAATGACAAAATAATGTGTGGTGCATCCATACAGTAGAATACTATTGAGCAATAAAAAGGAATAAATTATTAATACAATGACTATTTGATAATTAATTAAAAGTATCAATGGATGATTCTCAGAATACTGATGTTGACTGAAAGAATCCAGACAAAAATGAATACATAATGTATGATTTTACTTACATGTGCGGGTGGCGCAGGACCAGGCAGTATTTCGGTCTGTTATGCATAGAATCACTATGAGTCAGAACCGACTCGACGGCATCTAACAACAAAAGTTGTTACTAAAGTAAAGTAATTTATTTAAAACTCTAGAAAATGCAAACGAATTTGTAGTGACAGTAGGTCATTGGGTACATATCACAATGGACAGTGGTGGCAGGGAGGAAGAGATGGGAAGAACGAGGGAGTTAACTGAGGCATGAAGAAGCTTTTGAAGATGGTAAATATATTAATTATCTTGATTGTGTTTCATGGGTGTGTACCTGTATCAGAATGATCACATTGTATGAGGGGGCTTCAAAAGTTTCATGAAAAAATTCCGCTGTCTTTTCATCTCACTTTGCCAAGAATTTTTGAAGCCTTCTCTTATACTTTAAAAATGTGTTCATTGTTCTGTCAGTTATGCCTCATTAAACTGTTTGTTTGTGTTTTATTCTGTGAAATGACAGTGGTATTTTGAAAGAGAGGTAGATATGGATGATGACAAGTTGGCTATGTGTAAATAACGGGAGACACTGAGTGATAAGTGTGTGGTAAATAGGTTTGTCCATTATAGGGTCCGTTGTGTTGAAGCTTTTACATAATAAAAAAAACTTGCCATATTAACTAAAGGAGGAAAAATTAAATCACTCTCTTGTGCCTCAATTTATCCTTCAGGATTAATAAGAAAATTCCCCGGGGACCACCTTCTCCTCCAGCACCTGTCATGCACTCTCCTAGCCGAAAGGTAATCTTTGCTGTGGTGATTATTAATTTTATAAATAACCTCCCATAGAATATAATCTGAATGTCTGTAAATTTGTTTTTTAAAATCAAATAGAAGCCCAATCAAGACTCCGAGGTGTAGTTTCCAGAATGCTCATGACAATGTACATTAAGTGCTAGCTATTAGTTTTATTATTAACCTAACCCGTGCTTTCAATGGAATGAGCAGGCCTGCTATTTCACATGAAAGACATTATCGTAGTTATAAGAAGTGAGTACATGGGTTCATTAGGTCTCTGATTGATAATCTAAATGGCTTTTTAAAGTCTATTTTATTACTCAACAAGTCTTCATCTGAAAGAAATGACATCACTTTAAATATGGGAAAATACTAGGTAGGATTTATAACTGTCAGTGAATACTTTCGACATTATTTTCCATTTTTTACATTAGTTTAACGCTTTTACTAGACACCATGATTTGATTAGGTCTAGCCGTGGATCAGCCCGTAATGAGCTGCCTTTGAAGGGAAAGGTTGTACTTGGATCTTTAGGTAGCCTATAAATTTTAAAATGCACCTACTTGTTTTTCTCAACTCAGATGACTGTGAAGGAACAACAAGAGTGGAAGATTCCTCCTTGTATTTCAAACTGGAAAAACGCAAAGGTAATTAAGTTGTTATAAATCAGTCTTAGTTTTATAACCTCCTGGGAAACACCCAGAAGAAGCCTACAACCTAGGTCCATTAGCTGAAACCTTAGCATCTTAGCTGAATGTTTTTAAAAAGTAACACCCAATTTATGTGACTTTCTCATTATAAAATGTACAATAAGTCCCTGGGTTAAAAAAGTCTGACTTTTAATTAGTGCTTGTGTGCCGCCAAGTCAGTTCTGACTCATAACGAGCCTATACAGTGATTCCAAGGCTATAAATCTTTATGGGAGCAGAAAGCCTCCTCTTTCTCCTTCAGAGTGACTGGTACATTCTAATTGCTGATCTTGAAGTTAGCAGGCCAGTTTGTAATCCACTTTGCTACCAGCACTGCTTGGGAGGAGTTCCTACTTTCCCTTTAATGTTATGTGAATTTTCCCTCACTTAGAGATGGTTGAATCAACTCCTGCTTGCAACAAATACATCACGATTACCTTCACTTGCTGCACGCACAGTTTTTAAATCATTGGAAAAGCCTGCAAGTCTTTTCTTGCACTAAAGTAAGGCTAAATAAGAACCACATATGTAGCTGTTCAACTTACGTACAAATTCTTAATGGTAATGGATCTCATTTGTAAACCAGGGGACTGTCTGTAATAGAAATATTGTATTCTATAAATAGAAGCATACCAAAAGCATTCATACTATATAGATTATTTTCATAAATTATACCTATCAGAGTACATGGAGAAGCAATATATAAAAGTAGCATACCAATAAAAGATCATGGTCTTTAGAAAACTCAATCTAAAAAATTTCTAAAATGGTATGACTAACAAAGTGAAGGTCGTGGATGTACTGTGCCTTCATTCTCAAACGATTTCTTTTTCTGTTTATAATGTTGCAGATTTGTTGTTATGTGCCGTGGAGTCGGTTCCGACTCATAGCGACCCTGTACAGGATTTCCGAGGCTGTAAATCTTTACAGGAGCAGAAAACTTCATCTTTCTCCTGCAGAACAGCTGGTAGTTTCAAACTTCTGACCTTGTGGTTCGCAGCCCAATTTGTAACCACTATGCTACCAGAGTTCTTTTGCAGACTTAGGCTATTTAAATGTTGATATGGCACTGCAGGATAAGCACTAGACTACTAACCGAAAGATTGGCGGTTCAAATATACAAGTCAATCCTAAGAAACTTCATACAGGGTCGTTGTGAGTTGAAACTGACTCCGTGGCACTTAACAACATGTCTCTGCTAATCAGCAAGATACTTAACATGTTGAATAATGTAGATACAATCTCTCATCACTCTTTCCTCGTTTCCTCAAATAATACTTCCTGGTTTTGTTTTTAAGGGTGAAGTAAGTCTCTTTAGCTCATGATTAATTACAAATTTTTCCATAAAGGATGTTTTATAATCATTCTAAAACAAAAAGATTTTTTGCTAGTCCAATTAGAGTAGCTTAGTAATCTGTAAGTAACTGCAGTGTCCTTGAGCTGATTGTTACACTTCCTTGTAGTACAAGTAAAGACTGAAATAGAGGTCGACATTTGAGAGTAGTCAAATCTGCAAAAATAAAGCTCATTCTGTTACATGGATGTTCAAGTTTATGGCTTGAGTTGTTGAATTAGGATGCAAATTTGAAGTCATAGAATATCAATTTTCTAGCAAACATCTCTTTTTATTTCATTTATTAAAATTCAAAATAGTCTATGAATCTAAGGCATTAAACCAATATAGCACAATACGCAAAACAAACCTACTGTCACTAAGCCTATTCCAACTCATAACAAACCCTATGTAGGGTTTCCAAGGCTGTAATCTTTACAGGAGCAGAAAGCCACCTCTTTTTCCTATGGAGCGGTTGAGATATTCAAACTGTTGACCTTATGGTTACCAACCCACTGTGTAACCCCACTAGGCCACCAAGGTTTTTATATAGCACAGTGGACCACTAAGATTATAGCAATTTTGTTCTACCTTTGTATGACTACTGTATTTACTAGAGGAGAATACTATTTAGCTATTGAATAGTTACTTTTTTTTTGTAAGCCAGATATTAACATGAGAATTTCTTTTTCTAGAACTTCTTAAGTCATATTGCCCCAGTTTAAATCCTAGCTCATCCACTTACTAGCCGTATGACCTTGAGGATATTACCTAAGTCCTGTACCTTCAGCTGTGAAATGGGAACAGTGTTATAAGCATAGGATTTCTGTTGTTGTTAGGTGCCCTCAAGTTGACTTTGACTCAGTGACTTACGTACAATAGAACAATATATTGTCTTGTCTTGTGCCATCCTCACAGTTGTCCTGTGTTTGAGCCCATTGTTATAGCCACCATTTCAGTCCATCTCATTGATGTCCCTCCAGTTAACATGTCCAAAAGTACATGAGACAAGTCTCACCATTCTCCCTACTAAATAACATTCTGACTGTACTTCTACCAAGTCAAATTAATTTATTCTTCACCAACACCATAATGCAAATGCATCAGTCCACCTTCAGTCTTCCCTATTAATTGTCTAGCTTTGGAATGCATATGAGGTGATTGAAAATACCATGGCTTACAGGGGACCCTTCATCCTCAAAGTGACATCTTTGCTTTTTAACACTTTAAAGAGATCTTTGACAGATTTGCCCAGTGTACTATGTCATATGACTTCTTGACTACTGCTTTTATAGGCATTGAGTATGGATCCAAGCACAATTAAATTCTTGACAACTTCAGTATTTTCTCTGTTAAAGGTTAAATGAAATATAAATATAAGCAGCCTTCCATACAAAGCAAGTAGTGTTAGAAGCTATTGTTACATAATTATAAAGAAAGACAAGAAAAATGACAAGTGGAATAAGAATGACAATAAGAATATATAATTTTAGTGAATGCTTTGCAGCTCTTTGTGACTGGTGTCTTCTGTTTGATTTCATACTAGGGTTATACAATCCCACTAGACAAACGTTTGGCTGCTGATGGAAGAGGACTACAGACAGTTCACATCAATGAAAATTTTGCCAAACTGGCTGAAGCCCTCTACATTGCTGATCGGAAGGTTGGTCTGCTGTAATTTGATTGTTTGGTGCTGTTGATAATGTACAAATCCATTCTTGGTTACCCAAGGCACTATGAATTTAGCTAGAGTGTCGAGTACATAGAGAGACTTGAAGCTATAGTGTGCCAAAGGTGGCAGGTGTGAGTTGCCATCCGTGCAGTCTAAGTTGCACTGCTGGTGCAACTCCTTCCCAACACACAGGAGCAGTGAGTCACTAGACTGAGTCTGTCTTCTGCAGATTGCTAGCTGCTCTCCACACTGCGTAAATTTCCTCTACTTTAAATGTAGTGTATGTAGCTCCCCAAGGGGCAGTAGCAAAGAAACACACATAAAAATCCTAATAAACTCAGTGCCACAGAAATGAGAATTTCCAGTATTGGCTATTATTTTTAGGGTATTGCTGTTAAGTGCTGTCAAGTCAGTTCCAACCCATAGTGACCCTGTATAGGGTTTCCAAAAAGCGGCTGGTGAGTTTGAACCATCGACTTCATGGTTCAAACAGACCTTGCAGTCCAGCACATGAACCCACGGTGCCACACCAGGACTCCATTAGTATAGTACTAATTTACATGTGACCTTAAAGTTCACATATATTATGTCCTGTGTTTAGAGAATAAAAAGGTATTATCTCTCTGTACAGTGAATGTCCTAATAGAAATTATCTTAGGTTTTTAACCTAAGTTAACTTGTTTCATTATGAAAACGTAACCAGTTATCATAAATATTACTGACATTAAAAATTGTCTTATTGGAATCTTGTTTAATGTTATTTTTTAGATTGTTTTGGAGGAAGCATTAGTGAAACACTAATTAGTGATCGCTTTAACCATTCAAACATTTCCCATAGTAAAAAGGCAGTTTGCAATGTTTTCTTGGAAGGTTATCTGTTCATGGACAGGAATCTTTGTTTGATTTAATCAGCAATAACAAATCTACACTTTGTATACCTATTCTTTTAAGCCTGACTGGGGGTTAGATGCTAGCTGTAAATATTTACCTGGAACAGTGTTCTGTTAACCTCTTGCTTATCTGACAGGCTCGTGAAGCTGTGGAAATGCGTGCCCAAGTAGAGAGAAAGATGGCTCAAAAAGAAAAGGAGAAACATGAAGAGAAACTTAGAGAAATGGCCCAGAAAGCCAGGGAGAGGAGAGCTGGGATCAAAACCCATGTGGAAAAAGGTTTGACATTCTCATTACTGAAATGAATTTCTTTGTAAACAATATATAGCTTATTTTAGAACATCTTTGTTTTGCATAGCCTACAAGGAAAAAGCATATAAGGAAAATTCAGGTATCTCAAATAGTGCAAAAATTTAGACATTGCTTTAGCAGAAAGTAGATTTGCATGTAGGGGATTATACTAAAACTTTTTTTTTTTGAGTTACATATGTTCAAAAATCACAATACTAACTCAAACTATACATATGGCTTTCTCTTGTTTTAATTTTGTTGAAACCTAGTAATGGTATCTGCAGTTTGATAATCCAGCTGCCACACAGATAAACTTATCCAGAGTTGTTCTATCTTGTGTACCTCTAGTCATTAACCTGCGAATGTTTCTTTGTAGTGTTACTTAGTGTTTAAGATAGGGGTGTTAATTCAATTAGAGTGCAAAGATAAATCCTAGTTCTAATTTAAGGAAATTAAAATTCCTGGAGTAGCACAGTTACTGTTTCATTATTCCGTTTATATTAAGTACCTACTGTGTGCAAGGTTCTCCTGTAGGCACAAGATTCTTTGCTAGACAGGAGTGAGGAGCAATGAACACTCTAATAAGCATTTTTGTTGTTAAGTGCCATCGAGTTGGTTCCAATTTATAGCAACCCTGTATAGGGTTTTAGAGGCCAAAAAAAAAGGTTAATTATGTGGTATCCAGCGGGGCTTCAGAAAGTTCATGGGAGTATTTCATTATCTTTTAATTCCATTTTCCCACGAACTTTTTGAAGTCCCCTTGTATCGTTATCATTGTTAAATGCCATTGAGTCACTTCTGACTCATATCGACCCTCTATAGTGTTTCCAAGGAATGACTAGTAGGCTTGAACTGCCAACCTTGCTGTTAATCATCGTTTATCCTGTAGTACCTCACCAGGACTCCCATGTATTTAGAAAGTATTAATCACAATGGGGAAACTAAATAGGGGAGAGGGGTGATCAAAATAGATCTTACAGCTGTGGTAGTATAAACACCAGGATTTGCAGGAATTGAAGAAGTGATCCATGTGGGTATCTGAGGGAAGAACATCCCATACAGAGGCAGAGCCAATGCCTAGTAACTGAATTGGGAGCAGTGAGGCCAGTGTGATGGGGGTGGAACAAGGGAGGAGGAGAATAATAGTAGGAGTAGCTGTCAAGAGTGGAATTTGCAGGGGGGATGGGGCAACAGTAATGGCCATGCTGCATGTGACCTATTAGCTAACAAGGGAAACAATTGAAGGGGTTTAAGGAGAATATGGTTTAACATATTTTTTGAGACTTTGGCAGCTGTGGATGGTGTGGCACTGTAGGATAAGCACTGGACTACTAACCACAAGATTGGCAGTTCAAACCCACCAGCCACTCCTTTGGAAACAGGGTCACTAGGTGTCAGAACCGACTCAGGCACTTACCATGGAAAGGCATGGGCAAAAGCAGGGGAACCATTTGAAAGTCTTTTGCAGTAATCTAAGAGGAATTATAACAAGAGATAATGAAAACATGATCAGATCTATATATATTTTGGAAATAGAGTTGACAGAATTTGCATATGGGTTAGTTAGAGGAATGAGAGAAAAAGAACAGTTAGGATGTCTTTGGAGTCTTGTGTATGGTGCCAAAGGATAAGCACTCAAACTCAGTCGGTTTGGACGGCAAAGTGAGTGGTTGAAATTCACTATCCACTTCTCAGAAACCCTATGTGAGGTCACTATGAGCCAGAACTGGCTTGACAGCACTTAGCAATAACAACGTGGATGACTTAGAATTATCCTTAGCAACTGGAAGGCTTAAATTGCCATTTACTAATATTGGGGAAGACAGCAGGGAGAACAGACTTGGGAGTAAAAGATTTGTAGTTTAACTGTGGACATGTTAAGTTTAAGCTGGAGGTATCTAGCAGGCAATTGCTTATAGATGTCTCAAGTTCAGCCATAGGAAATTAAGTATACAGTCTGACTTAATGAGGTAATAATACATGAATACCTGCCTGTTGTACACGTAAGCTGTCACAGAACCGGGATATGAATCTGGGATGTAAAGGTCCTGCTCTTAAGCACTATACTACTGGGTGTCCCCAGGACAGAAAGGGTAGAAACAAATGAACATGGGCATAAACAGAATAGAGATCAAGATGCTACCAGCCCCCATGGACCACAAGTAAAGCTTCTTTATTCAATAATAACCTTTGAAAATAATAAGGGTAAACTTATGCATAGTTCTTTTTTTCTTGATATTATAAAAATTTCAAATATAGAAATTGAGAGAATTGTGTAATGAATACATACCCATATCCTCACCACCTAGATTCTATAATGAATATTTTTTATACTTAATTTTTCTAGATTTTCTTTATCTCATATCTATCCATTTTTGCCTATTGATTAGTCTAACTTACTTTTTTGATGTATTTCTGAGTAAGTTGAAGCCATCAGTATGCTTTACCACTTAACATTGCAGCTGCAGGCATAACTGTAGAATTCACATTCAAATATCAGTGCTCTTAGCCTTAAAAGGCTGAATGTGTCTGCAAAAAAGTTTATGGAATTTTTAAGGCCAAAGACTATTATTTATTCTCTTGTTCAAAATATGAGTGCATAATACAGTGTTGAAGTAATTTACAACTGTCTCCACAGAGGATGGAGAGGCTCGTGAAAGGGATGAAATTCGGCATGACAGACGGAAGGAGAGACAGCATGACCGAAATCTTTCCAGGGCAGCTCCTGATAAGAGGTAGGTGCCATTTGGAATGAAAACAAATTATTAAGTGTCTTTTGTGTGCCTTTTAGAAAGGAGTTTCAGTCCACTTCTCTCCCGTTCCTCTGGAGTTTGATTAATAAATTAGCTTTCAGTTTCTTGCACATAACTACCTTGTCTTAGCAAAAGACTTAACCAACCTTGCAAGTAATCTTTTCTTCCATAACCTTAGAGAGCCAGTTAGAATCCTTAAAGATGGGGAGGTAGCAAAGGAAATTCAGATCAAGTTTGTGAAAGAAAAGCATTGAATTGGGAGTGTTCTGATCTGTTCTTTTCCTGCTTGAAATGGCAAGACAAATTTATTATGTACTTACTTCTCTAGACAGGAAATAAACTGCCATACCTTTATTGAGTTCCTTTTGCAAGGACAGTACTGAGTGCTGGGGAGAAGGATAGGTTTTGAAAGAAGTGAAAATCAACCCCTTCTTATGAGCAATTTAACCTACAATTCAAAAAGAGCTATCATATAAAATGACTTGAAAAAATGTACAAAGCACTCTTAGTGCGTATAGACTTGAATAGAACAAACTGAACACATGTATGGGGACATCAAGGAAAGGATGTCAGGTTCAGGGAAGTCATGGTTCCCCAAAGACCGAGGACATGGGGTTGCTAAAAAGTTGAGGAAATGTAAGTGATTCGGAATGCGAGCTAAATGCAAATATTAAACATTTTCTTCAAATATCAGCACTTTTCCATCCTCTGATCATCCTCTGAGCGTGAGCTGATACAATCTGGTTTAAGTCCAGTCTTAAACATGAAAAGTAAAGTTTTATTGTATTAACTGGCATGTTTTACCTCCCTGCATTTATAAGTAATAGGAGTTCTGGGTAAATATATTTTGTAAATTAAGCAGGAATGTAGTATGAAAGTGTACAAAGTAATGACACTCTTGGTTTGAAATTCCTAAGCTGTAAAAGGTAAGGTGGCTCTGTAGATGATACCTTAAAACCAGTTATAATGGCTGTGAGAATTGATAGATCACCTATAAATTTGCAACTAAAAATTGCGTTGCCTACAGAAATCCTTTTCAGATCTGAACTGATGGTGACATAAATGTGACAGTTACTGTGGTTTCATTGTGCTCCAGATTGCATACACAGAGAATACAGTGGGGGAGTTAAATTAAGTCAAAATCATACTTAGTAATCCAGTTATTGAAATGTTTTCCTTCAAATTCTAGCTGACTTAGGTAAAAGAACTGATTCTGACTTATTGAAAAGGATTCGTGTGATGCATCACATTTACATCTAGACCCTCCTTACTCATGCAGAAATGGCAAATGTAGACCACAATTCTTATCTCCGCTTATGTTGTGATTGATTGTCCTAAAAGAATTTCATGACAAGAATCTCTTGGCTTTTGAGCTAACAGAAAGCCAAATTGTAAACCCTTCTTCCTCTAATAATCCTATATCTGAAATGCTGTAAGGGCTGCAACCTGGCTCTGCATTATCTGGGATTATAGGAACATGGCATTCTCCTTTTCTCTGGTTGTATGGAAATTGAACTATCAAGTTTGTCTGTAAAGAGCTGTCAGTTACCAGTCTTGTGTTTCACCACAGGTCCAAACTGCAGAGGAATGAAAACCGAGATATCAGTGAAGTCATTGCTCTTGGTGTGCCCAATCCTCGGGCTTCCAATGAAGTTCAGTATGACCAAAGGCTCTTCAACCAGTCTAAGGTACGGAATGCTCAGAAATAGCATGTCTTGTGTATTGAACGTGTCCTAGATTTGTATTGACCCAAGGTATACTGGCATAATGCCGGTGAAAAAAGTCAGTGTTACTTGTTGTGACTCAAGAAATCAGTGTGTTCAAACAGCTGACTGCCCTTTACCGTTGGCCGTCTGAGAGCTGAGACACTATAAATGAAATTAGGTGGTAAAACTTGCTATGGGGATCTTTTTTTTTTTTTTTAAATAGAGCCAAGTGTCCTATAATGGTACTTCCTGCGTTATTTTTTTATTGATCTTTGGATGTTTTTATTATGCTCCATGCTTACCAGGAGGTTGGGAGTTTAAACCCATCCAGAACAAAGACCTGTTAAAAAAACCAGCCCAAAAAACCCCTATGGGGCAGTTTTGCTTTGTTACATGGGCTCACTGTGAGTCATAACCAGCTTAATGGCACCCAGCAACAGAAAACATAAACCTGGTACCTTCAAAAAGTTAAAACTATCAAACTGGATTAAACTACTAGGCTTATTAAGTACCTTATGCCAAATCGGTTCTGATCAGCAGCTGGTCGGTTTGAACTTGGATTAGCAGTCCAGTGCTTATCTTACAGAACCACACAAGCTGGTAGTCAGGATCTGATTTCTAGTACTGGTTGGTATTAATTAGGACAGGTTTACTTCTGAAGAGCCCATTAATTACTCCCGGTACAAAAATCACCAGGAAAGCAGGGAGATGCTGCCTTTGACTGCAAGGAACCCACTCTTCTATAGAAAACAGACATAAAGACAAGATAGACTATAGTAAGAATATTGAAATATAAAGTATTGCTGGAATATGAAGGGGATACTTAATGACTTGGAGGTTTTCGGAAGATTTAAAGGTAGCGTTTGAGCAAGTCTTTCCAGGTAACAAAAATTGTTGGGTAGTTTCTACGTGTCAGGTATTTTATTTTCATGTCTCATTAAATCCTTAGAAAAACCCTATCACAATTATACTATTATTGCCTCCATCTTACAGATGAGGAAATTGATATAGTAATTATAGCCCTTAGCTAGTAAATGATGAAACTGAGATTCAAACTAAAGCTTGTTTGTAATCACTATGTAACAGTAGCTTCTCAGATAGAGAAGATAGCCTGAATAAAAGGGGTTATGGGTAAAAGTTCTCAGAAGTCAAATTTTCAAGATACTCCTTACAGATTTAAATCATCTAAAAGTTGTGATGAAATTTATTTCTTAAAAAGACATGTCCCTGTTACTAATAAACTATCCACATATATGAGACAGGCTTATTTCTTGTTGCTGTACCGCATTTTGATTGTGCATTACTGTCTCATGTTGTAATAGAGATGTTCTCAAGCAGTTAAGGGGGGATGATGTTATTTTAGTACTGTTAAGTGGCATCAGAGAAATGTGTTATACATAGTTCTCCCATCTTCTTGCCTCCATGTCTATATAAATTGCAGTTGTTGAGTACCTGCTTAATGATTACTTTTGCAAAGGTAGTCAAACTTCTTGTTAACAAGTACCTTACTTAACAAGTCCTTACTTGGGTAAGGACTCAAAGGTCAGGTTAACAAGTTATGGACTTTGTGACTTTTTCCGACTCAGAACAATCGTGTATAGTATTTTCAAGAGTGGCTGGTGGGTTTGAACTGCAGGCCTGTGGTTAGCAGTCCCATAGTGTCACACCAGGACTCCTTTTAAATGAACTCCTTTTTAATTTTCAGTTTAGTTGTTGAAAATGTGAGCTATAGGTTCAACTTTAAATCGTGATACAAACATTTTCATGTCTTTTTCCACAGGGTATGGACAGTGGCTTTGCAGGTGGAGAAGATGAGATTTATAATGTTTATGATCAAGCCTGGAGAGGTGGCAAAGATATGGCCCAGAGTATTTACAGACCCAGTAAAAACCTGGATAAGGACATGTATGGAGACGACCTAGAAGCCAGAATAAAGACCAACAGGTACCAAGGCAGACAGTTCAGCTGACATGTTGACACTAGTGAAACCAAGGGAGTTCACAGTCCTTTCTCTTTTTCCCTAGATTTGTTCCCGATAAAGAGTTTTCTGGTTCAGACCGACGGCAGAGAGGCCGAGAAGGACCAGTTCAGTTTGAAGAAGATCCTTTTGGCTTGGACAAGTTTTTGGAAGAAGCCAAACAGCATGGTGGCTCTAAAAGGCCCTCAGATAGCAGCCGCCCCAAGGAACATGAACATGAAGGCAAGAAGAGGAGGAAGGAGTAGATGTACCTTTCTTCATACTGATGAACTGGGGTCAGAACCTTAAAGATGCAAGTCATGTGGGAAATACTTTGTAAATGGTCAGGAGACAAACCAAACCTGGGGGCCCGAGCCCAGCACTACTTTTTATTACAAGAGAAAGAGGGGATGGAAAATTCTACTTTGAACTATTGAGTTTTTTAGAGTGGGTTGTGTTTGCGCTTATCCCACTTTTAAGCGTTTATAGAACATCCTGCCCAGCACACGAAATTAAGACCACTTCCTTTTGCGTTAGACCAGTAGCTTGGAGTTAATGCGTTAAGGAAGAAAGACTACTTATAAACAAAGTCGCCCCAAGCTCAGTGAGTAGGAGGATGTCGACAACATACTAGAACTGTTGTACCTAATGAATGTTTGCCCCTATTGTGCTATTGACATTTGGAGTGGGGAAATGAGCTCTTGCTTGGTGCAACTCTTTCAAATAAAAACATTTAAGCAAATGTTTTAGTCACATTTACTTTATCAAACAGGGAGTGGTCGCCTCAAAACTCTTTCTCTTCATCAGATTCATGATCCCCTTGCAAAATTCTTGGCCTTTGAGCTTGAACCTGGAGCTGAAAAAAATAACTACAGTGAGGAAAGACAAAGTCTTAGCAAAACATTAGAACTAAAATTACCACTTGAAAGTTGCCTTGTTTAGTAGGTAGTTCCCTCCAGTAACTCAAGAAGGGTATATTCATTCCCTGTTTTCCTAAGAATTCCTGAACTTACTTCAAAACTTGTCAATCAAAACCATACCCATTACCACCCAGTTAGTTGAATCCACCTCAAAACAAAACAACCCAATAGGAGAGAACAGACCTGCCTCAGAGAATTTCCAAAGATGTAAATCTTTACATACACAGACTGCCACATCTTTCTCCAAGAGTGAATGGTGGGGTTTGAGCCCCCAATCTTAGGGTTAGCAGCCACTGCACCACAAGGGCTCCTTTTCAAGGTTACATGATAAGTAGAAAAGGCAGGACTTCAAATCAGCTTACCTGAATTGGAAGTAGATTGTTTTCTTTCGTACATTTTGCATATACCTTGTAACCATTAAGAGTTTTCCCTCCCCAAGGCTTTTAAATATAGGCAATGTACCACACCACTCTTGGACAAACATTAAGGCAGTTTGACCACAAATCCCCCAAAGTGCCTGTCATTCCACACTGCCAACCCATCTGATTGGTATAGAAAGCTCATATGACAGAGAAAGACTTACCTTGACTCCATCAATAACATGGTTTTCTTGTTGTAGTGCATTCTGAAGTTCTTCTTCTGAAGAAAACATAATCCAACCCATACCTCTGTGAAAGCCAGTCGCTTTGTTCTATACACAGAAAATGTAGAAAAAGATTCATCCTGAACCCAAGAGTTTCCATTGCACTCCAAATCAAAAACCAACTTGTACATGTGCAAAAATGGGATTAGAGACATTTCAGAAATGCCAATCATTTTGATTTCACTGTCCCACTTACCCAAGGTTTAGTTACCTGTATTACACATAAATACTCTCTTGCTTTGCTTCTGCCATTAGTGAAATAAAATAATGGGAAATGAGCTTGATGTAAAGTTGTAGATGCAAACAGCAGCAAAAGCAGTAAAGGGAATTTCTGATTATAAGAAATAATCTTTGTTTCTCACTGCTGACCCACTGCCATCAAGTTGGTTTCAATTCATAACAACCTTGTATAAGATTTGTTGTTAAGTGCAGTCGATTCCAACCCATAGCAACCCTGCAGAGGGTTTCCAAGAAGCAGCTGGTGAGCTTGAACCACCAACCTTACAGTTCAAACGACTTGGCAGTTTGACACATTAGCACACAGCGCAACACCAGGACTCCATATAAGGTTTGTTGTTAAGTGCCGTAGAGTCGATTCCAATCCAAAGCGACCAGAAGGCTGTAAATCTTTACGGGAATAGAAAGCCTCATCTTTTTTGCATGGAGTGGCTGGTAGATTTGAGCTGTTGACTGTATTAGCAATCCAGTGCTTATCCTACAAAAATTAAGCCTCAAGTGACATTTCTAGTAATTTCTGAGGCCAGCCACATGTTCCTAATGAAAATTAAGAAAGAAGATATACAAATACTACCCTTACTTACCTAATTCCAGAATTCTGGAATTCCCCTTCCACAATAGAGTGCTTATGATTCAACCCAGTCATCAGTACATATGATAAAAAGGCTCGTGTGTGCTTGGACACACTATCTACACTTCCGCCCTTCTAGGTAATGTAGATGGTCACAGCGTCCTATCTTACTACAAAGTTAAATTGACAATACCTCAAAGGTCACTTTATTACAAGTATTAGGATGCAGACCTCTTCCAAAGGCTATAAAAAAGGAAAACTTTCTGATGAGTCCCAGTGATTCATTTTTCCTTATATACAATTTCCAAGCCATCTCCACATGTAAAACTTATTGTAAAGCTTACTTTTGTGTCAAAACTTAGATACTATATATTCAAGATAGGAATTTGAATTTCCAGCTGGAATACAATGAATTTTGTCATGTGCCATCAGGGTGGCTCCATAGCGACCCTGTACAGGATTCCCAAGGGTAGCTGGTGGGCTCAAACTGCCAGCCTTGTAGTTAGGAGTCCAATGGGGTGCTTATCCTACAGCACCACACCAGGACCCCATACAATGAATTTTGATAACTAAAATTAATTTTCTGTTAATAATATCAAGAATCAACGTCTTCTGTTAACTCACCACCTGAAATTATCTGTACTTTTAAGAGGGGAAAAGAAACCATGAAAACTTGGTGTCCTTGTAGCTTTTTAAGAGTTCATAAAAAGCTTTCCAGATCCCTCATTCTTTAATTAACTGCATAGAATTCTACTGTATCAATGAATTAATATTTATAATGAATCCTATTAATGAGCATTGAAGTAAATTGCAGTTATTTGATATAATTAAACAATGTTGCTTTGAACACATTGACCATGCATTTCTATAAGATATATTCCTAGAAATGGAATTATTAGATGAAAAAAAAAAAATGTAAATCTTTAATTGTGAGAGATTTTACCAAACTACCTTTCAGAACTGAAGGTACCAGCTAAACTCAATCATATGAGTACCAGTCTCCTTACACTTTTCACCAGCATGAGTTGAGTAAGCTGTTCCATCAGTGGAAGCACCATGTTAAACCATGAGCTGAGTTTAAGTCACTTTAGGCTGATATACTTCATCGCAGACTTCCATGCCAGGAGGAAAAGAATCGGGGGCTTCAGTGAAGGGCATGAAACTACTCACATCCCACCTCAAAAAACCCAGTCATTCTAGAAGGCCCATAACAAAGTAAAACAACTTCACAGATTGACTTCTAAAGCCTCATGAGAAAACAAAATTACCTTATTAAATACTAAAATAATAAAAATATCACCTCTTAATGTGACACTAAATGAGGAGAGAATTTAGAATATTCTCCACTAATTAATTTTATGGTGTGGAACTATAGGATCAGGAATGGACTGTGAACCACAAGGTTGACAGTTCAAACCCACCAGCCGCTCCTTGGAAACCTTATCCAGGGTCCTTATGAGTCAGAACCAACTTGACGGAACTTAACAACAGCTAAAATCCTTAGCAGATCATTATAGGAGGCAGAATTCTAAACTGGCCCTCCTCCATGTTACCCCTCTTCAGTGTGGGTAGGATTAGTGACTTATTTCTAAGCGGTAATACATGAAAAGGGTAATAGGGTACCACTCCATCCATTAGGTTATATGGCAAGAGGGATGGAACGTCACTCCTACGATTAAGTGTCTAAGACACTGTCTTAGCTGGTGACCTAGCAACAACAAAATGCCTAGAGTAACTGGTGATGAGGGATTTCATATGTCTCTCAAGTATTATAATTTTTGTAGTATTTCCTTTCGATTTTCCTATGTTTTTGCAACTCATTTCTAATGTTGTTACACCATAATCTGAGGATTATGTAAAATTGAGGAGTCTCCACTCCTCACTGGCTTTAAAGAAGCAAGCTGCCATGTTATGAGACAGCATTGGAGCCCTAGGGTGGCACTGAAGGATATGTACTGGACCGCTAACTGCAAGGTCAGTGGTTCAAACTCACCAGTCACTCCTTGGAAACCCCACACAGGGTTGCTATGAGTCAGAACTGACCTAATGTTACTTAACAACATAGAGAGGCCAGGTAGCAAGGAAATGCAGGTGGCAGGGAGAAGCTGAGAGCAGCCCCCAGCAGAAAACCAGCAAGAATGAAGTCCTGTAGCAGCAAAACAAATTCTGCCAAAATCCTGAAGGAGCTCTTAAGTCCTATCTTTCCTCAATAGAGCCTCTGCTAAACCCATAACCCCCACTGACTTCTGGACTGAGACAAGACCTTGGACAGAGGACCAAGCTAATATACAAAACCTAAACAGTTACGAGCTATTACATGCCCAGTGATGTGTTATGCCAATAAAAACCTAACACACAAACACCTATGTGGTGCTATAGGATAAGCATTCGACAGCAATGTTGGTTTGAACAGCAAGGTCATTGGTTCAAATTTATGAGCCGTTCCTCAGAAACCCTAAATAGGATCATTCTGAGTCAGAACCAACTCGATAGCACTTAACAACCATAATTTTATCACTTAAGTGTTTGGAACAGCCTCATTCCACTGCTTATTATTATAAATATTATTATAAATATAAATTATTATAAATCTTTTAAAATCAAGAATTAAAGAGGAAGAGGAACAAACAAGATGGCGGATCGGGTGGAAGTGCAGTAAGGAGTTCCGTCAGCAACAACACAGAATACAGGGCCAAGCAGGCTCAGGGGATGGTCCCAGAAGTCTGAACCACATATAAAGGAATATTTAGATTAGAAGGTTTACAGCTAGGGGAATTTGTAGCAGAAGCAAGAAATCCACTGCTTTCTAATTCAAGATGCTCAGCTGCTCCAGGAGCCACCATCTTAGGTGAGACCAACCGGGGGAAGGATCAGAGCAGCCACAGACACCTGGCAGAACAGTAGAGATAAAGGTGTGGACAGTCTTTTCTTTTGGTATCTGATCACTGGTCCCTTGCTGTCTGCGCACCTCCATTATGGTGACTATAGGGTGCCCGAGCTAGTGGACACCTCAGCCCCACCCTCGGAGGGTTCTATTACACATGCACACAGATCTCCTCGAAATTTAAAGAGACAGTTTCCACTTAAAACCAAACGGCCGAAGCCAGCCCTGAATTGTTTATAACTAGAAAAAAAGGCCTGAACGGGATTGTGGAGTGGGACAGGCAGACAAAAAAGGAAATAGGCCGAGAATTAAATCCTAAGTTATGTCAAAACAACCAACAGTAGAATTGAAGAGATAGAAGCCAGAACTAGTGAGCTAGAAGATAAATCTCTCAACACTGCCAAGACAGAAGAGTAAACACAAAAAAGGATAAAAAAATCTGAAGAAGGACAACATGAAGAGGAATAGCTTAAGAATTACAGGCATTCCAGAACAGGAACAATCACACAAGTCCACAGAGGAGATAGTTGAAGAACTTCTGGAAGAAATTTTTCCTAATCATGAAAAATGAAAAGATAAGCATTCAAGAAGCTCAACAAACCCCAGGATGGATAGACCCTAAAAGACAATCACCAAGACATATAATAATCAAGCTCTCCAAAATCAAAGATA
>NW_006408588.1:14065225-14085853 GCF_000296735.1 Chrysochloris asiatica
GGAGGGAAAGAAAGAGTCCCCACTGAACAGCTGGCATCTTGTCTAGATGGGTCTGGTGAGTAGAGATGGGGATAAGATTCATAAGATTCCACAGTGAAAAATTGACATCATGACTAGTTGTGACTGTCACAATTGTAAAGCTAGAAGTTTTGTAATAAAAACCAGGGGAATGGTTAATCTTACAGTCCAGAAACAGATGACCCTAGGACCGACCATCAAGAGAGAAACACATAAGCAGAATGCGGGACCTTATCCAGAGAAGCAGCAGCGCCAGAGATGGAGGCAAAGATGGGGGCATGGAGAGGGAGTGGCTGAGGACTCTAGATTCATGGACTAAGAAGAGAGGGACTAAGAGCTGGTGGCCTAGAGCAGACTTGCAGAATGTGCCCTTTGGAGATGTAAATCATTATACATGCCTGAGTGGTTTTGTTGTTTGTTTGTTTTTTAAAAAGCTAAAGTTAGATAGAGAGAAATACTGTTAGACCTGATGGTACATGGAGGTGATTATAATCATTGTAAAGAAACAAGGTGTATGATTTGTTGAATGTAAAACTGATGGTCTGCCTTGTAAACTTTCATTCAATCCACAATAAAAAACTTAAAAAAAGGCAAAGATTCTTAATGAGATGGATTGACACAGCAGCTGCATAAATGGGCTGAAACAACGTACCAATGTGAGGATGGTGCAGCATAGGGCCGTGTTTCACTGTTGGACAGAGCGTCACTACGAGTCAGAACCAACTGGACAGCACCTAGCCACAACAAAATGCCTGGAGGAACTGGCAAACAGGGTTTTCATATGTCTTTCAAGTAGTACAGTTTTTGTAGTATTTCCTTTCGATTTTCCTATGTTTTTGCAACTCATTTCTAACGTTATTACACCATAATCTGAGGATGTTTATGTAATATTTATGCTGGAAGTATTTTCTGAGAAACTGTGTATATTCAAATCTGTACAATTAAAATTAAGTGCATATGCCCATTAAAAAAAAAAAAAAAAGAATTAAAGAGGAGAACTTTATTATCATTTTTTCAAAGATAATACTCACAAAAGGCAAAGTGCACCTTCGTACGTGACCAAACTGTGCAAAGTGTTCTCTCAGCTCAGCTGTAAGGGGTAGAAAACACATAAAGGAAGTTAATGTATTTTGTATTACCCATTTCAGATTGCAGACAGATGCCAAACAGGATCCTAGAGTTCCTCCCAAACTTCTGTGAACAGAAGCTACTCTGCGTTTCCTTGGAACCTTCAGATTTAAGAAGCAGTTATGGCACCAACTAGGGTCTTGGTGTGGTACTACAGGATACAATGGACTGCTAACTGCAAAGTTAGTGGTTCAAACCCACCAGCCTCTCCTCAGAAACCCTATACAGGGTCACTGAGTTAGAATCGACTCGGCAGCAGTTAACAACATGGCACCAACTAACAGTCCCTAGGTTGTGCAAACAGTAAATCCCAAAAGGTTGGCAGTTTGAACCCACCCAGAGGCACTGTAGAATAAAGGCCTGGATTGAGAAAGCCCTCAGGGTAATAAATAAGAGACTTGAAAGTCTATGACAAAATAAAAAGGAAGGCTCAATTGTTGGCAGTTGACACTCCAAAGTCCACCTCAAGGAGCCCTACTGGATCCCAAGGACTAAGACCTACATGGGAGTCTCCTCGTCAGTAAGTGTTGAGTCAGACCAGTTTAAGTGCTGCAAAAAGGCCAGAGGAAGGTTGAGTGTCCTGAGTGTCCTAAACAGGGCTCCCAGTTAGCATCCATCCCCTGGAGGCCAGCTCACACATTCCACCAGGGGTGATATCCTTTTCCTGGAAAGAAGAAGGGCGGCCCTATTGATGGAGTCCTGGTGTGGTGCTTTAGGATAAGCACTGGACTGCAAGGTCTGTTTGAACTGCAAGGTCAACGGTTCAAACTCACCAGCCGCTCCTGGGAAACCCTACACTGGGTTGCTATAAATAGGACCCAGCTCAATGGCTCTAGAAAGCACCACCACAAGTCCAACTAACTCTCAGCCAGAAGGTCATCACAATCCCCACAGCAGAGCCTCAACAATAACTCTTGACATGGGAGGTGAGGAGACTGAATTTGTATTACACATGGGAGCTGGCTTCTTGGTTCTGGCCCCAAAGCCAGTCCTACTCTCCAGTGATGACTATCAGTCATTGGGGGGTCACAGGAAGCCAAAGGGCACAGTCTGAGGAGGACGCACCCACTGAAGAGCCTCAGTATAACTGTGAGCCTAAGACAGGCCTGTTGTCATTGTTTAAGTGCTGTTGAGTTCTGACTCACAGCAACCCTGTATAGGGTTTCCAAGGAGCAGCTGGTGGGTTTGACCTGCCAACCTTGTGGTTCACAGTCCAGTGCTGATGATCCTACAGCGCCACACCAGGAGTCCAAGTAGCTGCTTTAAGATGAAAATGCCACTAGGTAAGTAATGCTTATCACAGGAATAACTCTGGTCAGGCTCTTCCTTAACTATCTTTACTACAACGAGTCCACTCCCCACATCAGGAAGCAATCATTTAGTCCCTGCTGGGTACAGGTTCCGATCTCAACCAGCACACAGCTTTAAGATGGTGGAGCCCCTTCTCATACTGTTTCCTAGCCAACAGGGTAGAGTGTGTGCCCCAGCTACCACCTCTTCTTGCACTTTTGTTAACACTTCAAGTGAAGTCAAGACTAAGACCTTACACATCCCACGACAGGAAAGACAGCTCAGTCCCGGATGAACAAGACAGTATAGAACCACATCAAGGGCTATTTGCTGTCAGTTACCTAGTTCTCACCCTTTTGAGACCTTTGGTGGTGTTGTAAGGTAGAGTCAGTTCCGACTCATAGCAACCCTACATAGGGTAAATCTATATGGGAACCGAAAGCCTCATCTTTCTCCTACCAATGGCTAGTAGTTTCGAACTGCTGACCTTGAGGTTAGCAGTCCAACTCATAACCATTACAATACTACTTTTTATTGCAATTAATCTTTGGTCCATGCATACTCAATTTACTAGCTAATTTTACATCCTCAAAAATGCAGTCATTTCAAACTAAACTTATAGTCATGCTAGGTCTCAGCCTATCCCAAAGAAAGAAGTCCTAGTAGCAAACAAAACAAGAGCAGTCAGCAAGAGACTTCCACTCTGTCAGGTAGGACATGTAACCTGGCTTAGCCTGAAGAAGGATTACATGTGAAATCTATCAAGACGGAAGTGAGGCAAGGAAAAAGGGGGTCCAGAAATCAGGATTAAATATTAATGACTGAAATCTTGAGACTAAAACCTTAAGGTATACTAAGGCCAGCTTGCTTGAGCAATTGTACAGATGTGCAAGACGTACTTAGTGTACATACCTGAGTGGCCACAAGCCATTAAGAATAACAAAAAAAAATTCCTTATTTTATGTCCTTGTAAGATGTTTTATAGACCAGACTGAGTTACCTAGTGCCCAAGGTATATCTTCAAAGGACTACTTTCTGCTGGGGGCAGAGAAGAACACCAGTCCTGGGAGGGAGTTTGAACCAGGATTTCGAAGAACCACATAGGTTCGACATCCCAGAAGAAGTTTGTCTGCCCCAACCAGCCCTTTGCATTGGAATCAATCTTGAAGAAATGTCGCACATACCTAATAAGCATGGTCCATCTTAAATGAGCCACTTCCTGGAAATCCCTGTCTACCCCTATGAATAACATGATGCCTTTCCCACTAAAACCTTCTGTTGTTGTTGTTGAATGCCAATGAGTCAGTTTCAACTTATAGCGGCCCTGTACAGGGTTTCCAAGGAGTGGCTGGTAGGTTTGAACTATCATCCTTGCAGTCCAGTGCTTATTCTACAGTGCCACACCGGGACTCCAGCAAAGCCTCTGTTGGGAGAGACCACGGTTAGCATTGCCTAGAGCCCTCCTCATCCCCTCAGGCCAGATCTTTTCCTCTCAATCAATCTTTTCATCTTTTGCTCATGTGAAACTCTTGTCTATCTAACCTAATCATTCTTGGTCAGCAAAGACAAGAACCCTCCACTGAAGAGTCAGCACACCAACAGCAAAGAGACACTTTCGACGAGGTTTGGTCTTCTCTCATCACACATTAAAAAGGTGAGGCACAGTCTATTTTCCATTCTATCCCATCAACCGGACCACAAAACCAAAAGAGGAGCGTTACTGGTTGCCTTCTTTTGTTTAAGGAACCTGACCTGATGAGTATGAATCTACAAAGCAGTGACCATAGGTTTTTAAATTTGGTAGGTAACCAAAAACTCATTCAAAAACTGCAGCTGACCAAACCCAGTATCGGTGAGAGGGATCAGTACTGACTCCCTGAGTCCTCCATCTCTAGCCTAGATCTCTACCAAGAGCTTCAGTTTTAGTACTCATGAAAATAACTACATGCATACCTCATTTTACTGCACTTCAAAGATACTGTGTTTTTTACAAACTGAAGGTGCATGGTAAACCCACGTTTACTACACATGCCTTACATGGCATGCTATACACACCAGAGTGCTCCTTAGAAGCCAGGATGGCCAGACTTCATCGCTCATATTTCAGACTTATTATCAGGAGAGACCAGTCTCTGGAGAAGGACATCATGCTTGGTAAAGTGGAGGGTCAGCAAAAAAGAGGAAGACCCCCAACGGGATGGATTGGCACAGTGGCAGCAGCAATGGGCTTAAGCCCATTGGCAAAGGACTGGACAGTTTTTGGTTCTGTTGTGCATAAGATTGCTCTGAAGAGTACCCACTCAACCGGCACCTAACAACACAAACAATAATAAACAGTCAAGTTGGGGTTCTAACCCAAGCAGTCTAATTTCCGAATCCACCTCTCAATCACGATGTTACACAACCTCTCCGTCCAACTGCTTGACCTAGATCTGAAAGACTTTTCAAATTCAACACATCCAAACTTTAATGCTCATCTATTCTCCACCTGGTAGCGTAGTGGTTACGAATCGGGCTGCGAACCTTAAGGTCAGCGGTTCGAAACTACCAGCCGCTCCGCGGGAGAAAGATGAGGCTTTCTACTCCCGTAAGGATTTACACCCTCGGAAACCCTGTACAGGGTCGCTATGGGTCGGAACCGACTCGACGGCACTTAACAACAACAACAAATTCTCCACCTGGAGGCCTGGTGTGGCGCTGTGGGTTAACGTGCCAGACTGCAAAGCCGTTTGAACCGCAAGGTTGGTGGTTCAGGCTCACCAGCTGCTCCTTGGAAATCCACAGGGTTACTATGGGTTGGAAATGACTCGATGGCACTTAACAACAGTAACACCACTCTCCACCAGCTCCTCCTGAGTTCTAACTATACAATTCACCCATGCTAAACACCTAGGTCACTCCTTCCTGTTCCCCATTCCGGATTCCTCCATCACAGATGCCATCCAGAAGCGCTGTCAAGTTTGTCTTTTGTTTATGATAAGTAGACCTGACCTGCCCCTGGGTCTTCATTCCTTCTCCCACCGCCCTGATTCTGGCTAGTACCATTGACCTAAATTATTTAAACTGAATCTTAGCTTGCCTCCCCGGCTCCAATCTTGCCCCGTTGATCCCATCTCCCACTGCAGTAGATAATAATAATAATATAATAAACAGTTGCAGTTGAGTTACTTCTGACTCATGGTAACCCCATGTGGGTACAAATAGTACTGTGCTCCATAGGATTTCCAATGGATGATTCTTTAAAAGCAAATCGCCAGGCTTTTCTTCTGAAGTGCCTCTAACCTTTACATTAGCAACTTATCCGTTGCATCATCATGTTATTCCTGCTGTCAAAATACATCCGAAACCATACGTCTGAAAGTTCCCTATTAACAAAACTTTTCCACAAAATCACCTCGAAAAAGCACCAACATGAATCCGCGCCCCCAAAGCTCTACTAGGTCTCTTTAACAGCAAACACAAAGAATGTTCTCATTGCC
The DNA here is from genome assembly GCF_000296735.1 of Chrysochloris asiatica. Classification (NCBI taxonomy): domain Eukaryota; kingdom Metazoa; phylum Chordata; class Mammalia; order Afrosoricida; family Chrysochloridae; genus Chrysochloris; species Chrysochloris asiatica. The sequence goes on from NW_006408588.1 coordinate 14,071,141, forward strand.
TAACACTGGAGGAGGCTCCTAGCGCAGCCAGCACGCTGACTCAAGAAGTCGAGCGTTGGAAGACCGCTCGGACATAAAATTCCACCCCTCTCTCTTTTCCATCACTCACTCGAGGCCGCAGTCCAAGGAATTTTCCTGACAAAAGCAATGGGTCGGCGAATGCTCGTACGTAGAGCAGAAGCACCTCTCACTACGGAAGCCGCCATCTTTGACTAAGGAACCTTCAGGACCTGGGGCCGCGACCCCGGAAGAAGATGCCATGCGGGAGTCTGGGAATTTACTTCCGGGCTAGAAGAGGCAAAGCAGCGAGATGGGGAAGATGGCGGCGGTCTTAGGTTCTGCGGTAACGCTGGCAGCAGAGCCGGGGGAGGACGCCTTTAGGAAACTTTTCCGCTTCTACCGCCAGAGCCGTCCCGGAACTGCGGATCTGGGAGCGGTCATCGACTTCTCAGCGGCCCACACAGCCCGGGGTGCAGGTCCCGGTGCCCACAAGGTACCGAGCGAGGAGCGGCGCGCGCCTCTCGGAAGGGCTTCAGGCTCCCTGCCTCTTTTTACTTACACACCGGTGTTTCTTAAGCTGTCTCTGCTTCCTCGAGCTCAGAGCTTAACTGCCCACGAAGCGTCGCCGTGTTTCCCTACGGCCTCGGTGAAAAGCTACCTGGGAATTTGTTTGTGTCCCTTTAGTTAAAAGCCCATTTATAGCTCTTCGACTTATACCAAAACTTCGCCGAAGTTCCTCGCCGACTTTAGACTAGTTCGGCATGGACAAATCAATCCTAGAGATTGGTTCTGATGTTCCCCTCATCAGACAATATCTGATGGTGTGTGTGCGGTGGGGTCGGTTCCGAGGGCAGCGGGAGGGTTTGCGAGGCTGTAAGTCTATACGGGAGCGTAAAGCCTCACCTTTCTCCCGCGGAACATGTAACCCACCAAGCCACCAGGGCTCCTTTATCAGACAAGCAATTGCCCATAAAACCGTACCCTGTTTTCTAAAGAGGACATGGAGAATTCCAAGATAATGCCTGCAGATTGAAAGCTAAACACGAGTAGATTTGGAAATCATGCCCGTTCCCATGGAAATTTAAGAAAGTGAACATACAGGACTCGGGCAGTAAAGAGTGAGAGAAAGCCGCAATGATAATGCTGTGTGTAATTCTTTATAATCCTTTAATCACAGAATGCCTTCTTTGCCTTGGTGTTGTCTACATATGATGAGGCATTCTATCCAAGTTTTCCAAACTCTCAATATTGGAATACTGTTGTTTTGTGCCGTCGAATCTGTTCTGACCCATAGCCACCCTGTGTAGGGTTTCTGAAGAGCGACTGGTGAGCTTGAACCACTGACCTTAAAGGTCAGCAGTCCAGCACATTAACCTACTGTGCATCACCAGGACTCCATTGGAATTCTGTAGTACCACCTTTTTTATGTAGTGCTCAACTTCTCAGAAACTTCATTTGTTAGTAAAAATCGTTGCAGAGTTGTCAAAATAACAAAGTCTGCACCCACAGGGTAATAGACTTGACTCCTGAGGAGCCTCTCGCCTTCCTTCAGTTCATTTTACTCTTATTTGACCATAATATTAACATAGTTTTAGAATGTGAGCCAGCTGGAAACAGGACCTTGTATGTGTACTATCGTACCTAAAACATGATTAGCCCCTTGCATTACAATCAGTTATGTCTCACAGTGTATTACAGAGTAGACTTCTAGGGTTTTCTTTTCTTGGCTGCTGGGTGAGTTTGAACTAACTCCTTCAGTTTAGCAGTCCATTGTCAAAACTATGATCTAATGACCTTACAATGTAGTAAGCATTCAGTAAGTACAGTATGTGTTAACTACTAAATACCCAAGTTTTCATTAAATATCCAAGTATTCATATGTTGTTGTTGTGTTGTGAAGTGCCGTTGTGTCGGTTCCGACCCATAGTGATCCTGTGTAGGGTTTCCAAGGAGCAGCTAATGAGCTTGAACCACCGACCTTGCAGTTCAAATGGCTTTACAGTCTGGCACACATTAGCCCACAACACCACACCAGGACTCCTACTCAGTATGAAAACTTGGGTGTTTACTGCCTCTCATGCAGAGCACATTAAAAGTAGCAAATTAGAAAGTTGCTATTACAAGACACCTGATCAGAGCAATGGGGAACCCAATGGTTAATAGCTTGGCCAGGAAAGAAGACCATAGAAAAATCTATGCTTTTGAATTATGGTATTGGAGAAGAAAATGAAAAGTGCCATGAACTGCCAGAAGAACAAACAAATCTGTGTTGGAAGAAGTACAGCCAGAGTGCTCCTTAGAAGTCAGGATGGCCAGACTTCTTGTCTTATACTTCGGGCATGTTATCAGGAGAGACCAGTCCCTGGAGAAGGATACCATACTTAGTAAAATGGAGGATCAGCAAAAAAGAGGCTGACTACCAGTGAGATGGATTGACACAGTGACAGCAACAATGAGATGAAACAAACAAACACTTGTGAGGAATGGCGCAGAACAGGCAGTATTTCATTCTGTTGTACGTTGGATTGCTGTGAGTGCCATCCCAATGGCACCTTGTAACAAGGGAAGAAGCACAAAAAACATTTTTTTTTAAAAAGCTTAGGGGTTTGAGTTTAGCCTATGATAGAGAAGATAGATCTGTGTGACGATGTGAGCTGTGGCAACGTATGATAGAGAAGATAGATCTGTGTGACGATGTGTGCTGTGGCAGCGTATGATAGAGAAGATAGGTCTGTGTGACGATGTGTGCTGTGGCAGCGTATGATAGAGAAGATAGATCTGTGTGACGATGTGTGCTGTGGCAGCGTATGATAGAGAAGATCTGTGTGACGATGTGTGCTGTGGCAGCGTATGATAGAGAAGATAGATCTGTGTGACGATGTGTGCTGTGGCAGCGTATGATAGAGAAGATAGATCTGTGTGACGATATGTGCTGTGGCACAGTGGTTTTGTGTTTGACCACTAACTGACTATAAATTGAAAGGTTGGCAGTTTAAATCCACCTAATCTTTTTTTTTTTTTTTTTTAAAGAACACATTGCCGTGGAGTTGATGCCAATTCATAGCGATCTCCACATGTTCCTGAGTAGAACTGCAGTTCATAGTTTTCTTGGGTGCACTCTTTAAGAAGCAGATTAACAGCTCTTTGCTGAGGTCAGATTGGATGGGTTGAGCTTTTCGACGTACTTACCCATTTAAATCACCCAGGGACTCTTACTTAAGATTACACCCATTGAAAATATGTGGTCACTAGGAGTTGGAATCTGTTAGTGGCAACAAGTTGGAATTTTTTTTTTTTTTAACCAACTGTCAGCCACTTGGTTTTTTTGTCAGAAAATCTCCACACTTAGGTAGTTGACAGGATAAAAGATGGTAAGTCTGAAAGGAAACATTTGATATGTTCTAAGGAGTCCTGGTGTGGTGCTGTGGGTTAATGCACCAGACTGCAGAGCCGTTTGAACTGCAAGGTCGGCAGTTCAAACTCACCAGCTGCTCCTTGGAAACTGTGTACAGGGTCACTATGAGTCGGAATCAACTCGGTGGCACTTAACAACAACAACAAGGAAAGCCAGAGCCTAAGTTTATTATTTATAGATTTTTTTTTTTTTTTTGCTTTAGTGATTGTGTATTGGATTTCTTAACCAATTTAATGAGCCATCCATAAAATATGTGTAAAGAAAACTTGATCAGCCCTTGAGATAGTTTATTTCTACATAATTAAGAAAGGCTAAAGTTCGGAGCTTCAGTTTGAAGTTTCATCTAAAAGAGAGCAAAAAATTATAGCAACATGAGAGTCCTGGTGTGGCGCTGTGGGTTAATGCACCAGACTGCAAAGCCATTGAACTGCAAGGTTGGCAGTTCAAGCTCACCAGCTGCTTCTCGGAAACCCTATACAGGGTTGCTATGGGTCAGAAAGACTCAACGGCACTTACCAACAATAACAACGTTTTATTAGAGCATTTTTTGTGTCTTGTTACAGCACTGTTTTCATTCTTTCACCCTTTGCCTGCCTTTGATTCCTCACAGCTGTTCTCTAAACACTGACTGTACATAACTACCTCAGAAGCAACATTGTTAATTCTAACCAAAGTAAAAAAAACAACATTGATGCTCAAGGTATTCTAGGAAACCAAACATCTTTTGTGATTTGTTTTATTGTTGTTAGGTGCTGTCGAATACTGACTCATAGCGACCCTATGCACAACAGAACCAATCATTCATTGCCTGGTCCTGAGCCAACCTCACAGTCGTTGCTACGTTTGAGCCCATTGTTGCTGCCACTGTGCCAGTCCATCTTGTTTGGAGTCTTCCTCTTTTTCTCTGACCTACCATTTTACCAAGCATGATATCCTTCTCCAAGGAATGTTCCCTTCTGACATTATGTCCGAAGTATGAGAGAGAAAAGCTGGCCATCCTGGCTTCCAGGGAGCATTCTGGTTATACTTCCAACACAGATTGGTTTGTTCTTTTGACAGTCCATGGTACTTTTAATATTCTCCTCCAACACCATAACTCAGATGTATCCGTTCTTTTATGATCTTCCTTGTGATTCATAGTTGTATAAAAAATCACAGAGGTATGACATTAGGAAAACATACTCTTGAAAGTCCAAATTTGCCTACTTAGTGGTAGCGTGAAAGATTTAACTATACGGCTTTTCTTAATTTTATATAGCTAACTGGTGTTTTTTAGTATGTAGACAAGGAAATCGGTTCTAAGAGGTTAAGTGACTCATCTAAGTTCCTAAATCTAGTAAGTAGACTTCTGACTACTAGCTTTGCCCCAGATATACCAGAAATGTCTTGGGGGGTTAGAGGTTCCCAGAGTGGATCTGTAAAATTGCTTTAGCCCTCTGACATCTACTTTTTTCTCCCAGGTGGTCAGAACTCAGCTAAATGTGTCCTCAGTCAGTGAGCATGATGCACACAGAGCAGGACTTCAGCCCGTCAGCAAGTGGCAAGCCTATGGACTCGAAGGCTATCCTGGTGAGTGCATCAGACCGCAGAGAAGGGGAAATCATACATGAATCATTTGTCTAATTCCAGACAAGAAGCTGTAAGCAAGGAACTAGGCAAAGGAGAAACTGAATACTCAATAAATGTTCCATTTCCAAACCCATCCTAAATTCTGCTCATCCCAGGTTTCCATTTATGGAGCATTGAGTTGTCTCTCCCAGAGGATAGACCAGAAGTTAGCAATGCCTGCCTTATATGGCAGAAAGTGACACCAAGTATAAGGCCGTTTACTCTGGGCCCCTGCCACAACTCGGAACACCACTTGGAAGGAAGAACCTCTTTGAAGGATAGAATAATTAATAATTGTCACCACAGAATCTCTCTATTCCCAAATGGCATGATAATTTTGAAATTGTTGTTATGAAAGCTGAGCATTTGAAATAAAAGTTACAGTTAATGGGATCAAAAGTCATTATAGATTTAATAGTATATAGAATTCTGAAGTCAGCAATATTTGGCAGTCCCGCTTTGCAATTAGAAATAGCAAGATAATAATGAAGAATGTAATGTTACTGACCTTTTTCCTAGATCATTGGGATATTATAGATGAATTATTATGCTCTATTAAAAAGATTTGGGAATACCTTAGTTGGCAGGTAATATTAGACGGTCTGCCATCCTGTTTCTTCCTAGAAGACATAGCCAGTATTATGTCTGTGGTTTCAAATACAAGGGTTTCAAAAACATCATGAAATTTTTCTTATCTTTTAATTCCATTTTTCCACGCACTTTTTGAAGCCCTTTCATATGACTTAAAAGCAAGATATTCTTAAAAAGAAATGTTAGCTTTCATTGTACTGATTTGAATGTGTAGAGAAGGGTCAGATCTATTTATGTTACAGTTCTTAGTAGGTTACAACCACTGAAGTGTTCCTAATAATGTGGGATGATGTGGTAGTGTGGTGCTGCTGATTAATGTGCTGGACTGCAAGGTCGGTTTGAACCACGAGTTTGGCAGTTCAAGCTCACCAGCTGCTCTTGGGAAATCTATACTGGGTTGTTATGAGTCAGTACCGACTCACCGGCACTTAACAATAACAACAACAGCTTTAAAAAGGACTCCTGATTGTATAGTGGTTACACGTTCAGCTGCTAACTGAAAGGTTGTTAGTTCAAACCCACCAGCCACTTTGAAAGATGTGGCAGGCAGCTTCCATTAAGATACACTGTCCTGGAAACCCTAAGGGTCAATTCTCTGTCCTGCAGGGTCACATTGAGTCAAAGTCGATTTGATGGCAATGGTTTTTTTGTAACAGCTTTAATACTTCCTACGGAGGATAATATGCACTTCATTTTACAATGTGAACTCACAAAGGAAACGCTGAATGACAGCTTAGATACATGAAAGCATTGCTCTCCAAGACTTTGGATAAACTAATGCATCACCAGCAATTTTAGGTAGTTTTTGTTCTTGAAGACTGCTCTTCTCAGAGCCGAGTTTCTCTGTTCTTCTTTTTTTACCTTAACAGATTGTTCAAACTGCCTGTACCAAAGTTAACAATCCTACTTAGGTTTTGTGTTGCCAAAAATTTTGAGGTTTTTCTAGGATTTGACACTTAAACCACATCATTTGAGTTGGTGCCTCATTATGTCTTAGAGAATGTCTTTGGTCTATCTAGCCACCATAAGCTGCATTTAATAGACGTATAATGTTCAAAGCATGGGCAGTGAGAGTCTCCCCTTATTCTGATTTGAGCTGGAAGATTATGTCTACTTCTGTATGCTGTTTTTTTCTGAAGGAACCTGAATATACTACAGTCTGTCTTTAACAGACTGAGCAAGAAAGTATTGGGTGTGGAAACCAGAAATATAATCTGAGAAAGAAAAGACTCCAGTGGAACATGATAACATCATATTGGAAAACTGCCATTCCTAAAAAGGGAAGGAGAGCCATGCAGACCTGTAGTTACAGCTTGGGTTCTTACTTCACCACCACCGCCAAGAAGAGAGTCGTGAGTGGATGTCCCAGGGTCTGTGTCCTTTGGACGGCTCTGTCGCCTGTCTACCAGAACCAGAAGACAGCTAAAGAACTATGACGGAAGACAGCGTGAGTGCTGTGGAGTCAGTTCTGACTCATAGTGACCCTGCATAGGGTTTTCAAGACTGTAAATCTTTACAGGAACTTAAAAGCCTCATCTTTCTCCTATCAACTTCTTACCTTGAGGTTAGCAATTTGATGTTGTAACTACTACACTACCAGAGCTCCTTGGCTCTCTTCTTTTTAATAAGGAATTCCCCTTCTGCCTCTGGGATGGCTCATTTTAAGCTTAAAGCAATGGCATAATTGACCAACCCCTCATTATTGTTCCATATACCATGTCTGCATGAGCACACCCCCATACAAGGGTACCGTGTACCCTATATACTTTCATTAGCATGCTATCTAATCCTTGTGGTGGGCCACAGCGCGTCATTTGTGTAGTCCCACCTAATACTGGTAGCATAATGGGTTGTAACCTGGACTGCCAGTCTCAGGGTCAGCAATGCAAATCTACCATCTGTTCCATGGGAGAAAAATGAAGCTGTTTGTTCCCATAAAGATTGAACAGCCTCAGAAACCCTATATAGGGTCTCTGTGAGTTGGAACCAACTGAACAGCACACACCCACCACCACAACTCAGTGACCATGTAGGACCAAGGTAGAACTGCCCCACAGAGTTTTCAGTGCTGCAAATCGTTACAGAAGCAGACTGTCCTATCTTTCTCCCACTGAGTGGCTTATGACTTTGAACCACCAATCTCTGTTAGCAGCCAAGAGCTTAACCACTGGGCCACCAGGGCTAAGACTATGTATGGCTTGTTGTTGTTAAGTGCCATTGAATCGGTGCCAACTCATAGCGACCTTATGCACAGCAGAACAAAACACTGCCCAATCCTGGGCCAACCTCACTATTGTCGTCACACTTGAGCCCATTGATGCTGCCACTTGGCCAATCCATCTCTGGGGGTCGTCCTCTTTTTCTCTGTCCCTCCATCTTACCAAACATGAGATCCTTCTCCAGCGACTGGTCCCTCCTGACAATATGTCCAAAGTATGAGGGATGAAGTTTGGCCATCTTGGCCTCCAAGGAGCACTCTGGCTGCACTTCTTCCTACACAGATCTGTTGGTTCTATGGGCAGCGCATGGCACTTTCGATATTCTCCAATACCATAACTCAAAAGCATCAATTCTTCTACAGTCTTCCTTATTTATTGTCCAACTTTCACATGCATATGAGGTTATTAAAAATACCATGGCTTGGGTCAGGCGCACCCTATACCTCAAGCTGACATCTTTGCTTTTCAACACTTTAAAAAGGTCGGTGCAGCAGATTTGCCTAATGCAATACGTTGTTTGATTTCTTGACTGCTGCTTCCGTGAGTGTTGATAGTTGATCCAAGAAGAATGAAGTCCTTGACAACTTCAGTCTTTTCTCCATTCATAAGAATGTTGTTTATTGGTCCCGTGGTGAGGATTTTTGTTTTCTTGACATTGAGATGTGATCCATACCGAAGGCTGTGCTCTTTGATTTGATTCAGTAACTTACTGCAGTGGTCACACAAAACTCACGCTCATGGGGTTTGTAAGGGAAGTAACTTGATGGTAGTGAATTTAAGGTTTTGGGGTGGGTTTTTTTATTTTTTTCTGTTTTCATGATGACAAACTCACCCTTATTGTCATGCCCCAGGCATATGCCTTTGGCCACAGATGTTCCAGGAGAAAGGGTGAATTGGTGAAGTCATTTTTCCTCTGTGAACCTCTGGTCTCTCATCTGTAAAATGGGAATAATCTCAGTCATGGAGTTTCTAAGGATTTATGAGAGTATGAAGTGTCTGCTTCCGTAAAGATGTGGAGTCTCAGAATCCTTGCATAATGTCCCGATGAGTCAGAAGTGACTTGGTCGATGGCAGTGGGGTTATATGGTTCCTAGCATGCTGGCTACATTTGATATGTTGTTGTTGTTGTTAAGTGCCATCGAGTCGGGTCCGACCCATAGCGACCCTGTACAGGGTTTCCGAGGATGTAAATCTTTACGGGAGTAGAAAGCCTCATCTTTCTCCTGCGGAGCGGCTGGTAGTTTCGAACCGCTGACCTTAAGGTTCGCAGCCCGATTCGTAACCACTATGCTACCAGAGCTCCTTTGATATAAGTATTTCTTTTTAGTAGCTGTTGTAATTAGTGGTTGCTGTTGTGTGCCATTGAGTTAGTTCCCACTCATAGGAAGCCTGTATAGAGTTTTGAGAGTGACTGATGGGTGTGAACTGTCAACAGTCGCTCTCGGAAACTGTATCCAGGCTTGTTATGAGTCAGAACTTACTCAACAGTACTTAACAGGAACGATTTGTAGTTAATACCTATTTTTTGTTGTTGTTTTTATGTGCCTTGGAGTCGGTTCCGACTCATAGCGACCCTGTACAGGGTTTCCAAGGCTGTAAATCTTTACGGGAGCAGAAAGCCTTCATCTTTCTCCAGCGGAACATCTGGTAGTTTCGAACTGCTGACCTTGCAGTTCGCAGCACAATTCGTAACCACTACGCTACCAGAGCTCCTTATTAGCAAATTTTATTATTCTGTGTTTTAAGTAGTATACCAAAGAGAAAGAGAACAGAGTGGTAATACCAAAGCTTTGTTTGTTTTTTGTTTGTTTGTTTGTTTGTTGAGTATGTTGTTGATTGTCTTACTTGTTCTCATCTCAGCCCTATGTCTTCTCCCCCTGAGCACATTTCTGTAACATGCACTATCATTGTCGAAGTGTGTGTAGTCCAGGGTTGAGAGACTACAGTCTGGGGACCAAGCCTACCTTGGTCCTAGCCTAGACCAAGCCTACCAAGCTTATTTCTGTATATAAAATATATTGTGATACAGCATGCCTATTTGTGTATTCATTGTCTATGGCTGCTTTTGTGCTACAAAGGCTGTATTGATTGTGAAAGTATTTGCTATGTAGTCCTTTACATAAAAAGTTTGCTGACCCCTGATCTAGAGTAGGTCTGGATGCCAACCAGAAATGGAAGACCTTCAAATAATTATCAGCATTAAGTCAGGAATCCTTGAGCTTTAGTCTGTTCATCTGCTTTTAGTATCTTTCTACAATGGAAGGAAGGACGTTGCACTAATATAATTTCAGATTGCCTACTGTATAATTTCACTGAGTCCGTGTTCCTCAAGACCTGCCCCCTGTTTCTTGTACACACGGCCTTTCTGTTTCTCTGATTAGTAGTATTGGGTCCATCAGGCATCAACCCCTCTGCTTCCAGAGGCCCCCATACTTAGAAGCAAATTTTCTTATTCCTATTTTTTAGTCTTGGAGTCCTGGTGTGGCGCTGTGGATTAATGCACCAGAATGCAAAGCCATTTGAACTTTAAGGTCAGCAGTTCAAGCTTACCAGCTACTCCTAGAAAACCCTATACAGGGTCACTATGGGTAGGAACTGACTTGACAGCACTTCACAAGAATAACAAACAACAGCAACAAAATTTTCAGTCTTCAGAGAAGAGGAATTCCTTCTGTTCCGCCTCTTGGCCTTACCTTCTTGACCTATTTTCTTTCACCTCTCCAGCTTTCAAGACGTTACTGTGTTCCTTTCTTTTCTAATTTCCAACCACTTCTCTCCTGGCTCCTTCCCCATAATCTGTGAGCGTGCAAATTTTACCAATCTCTAAAAAAACATTCTCCTCTTAACACTTTTGTGTTTCCAATGACTGCTTTTCAGTCTTTGTTTCTGCTCATAACTAGGTTTCTTAAAAGGGTTATCCATATAACTGGCTTTCTGTTCAATCCTGGTGTGGCGCTGCAGGCTAATACCCTGGACTGACTGCAAGGTTGCTTTGAACCACAGGGTTGGTGATTCAAGTTCACCAGCTACTTGTTAAAAACTCTGTACAAAATTGGAACCAATGAGAAGGCACTCAACAACTGTTCAATGACCATATTCTTTGACGAGGACACTTTTTCTTCTCTATCCCGAATTCTTAAGAAAATGCCTGATAACATAGTATTTGTTGAATGTTTCATAAGTGAGTGGATGCTTGCCACACCCAGGCTCCAGTTCACCTAATTATTCCCCTTTTGACAGATCACAAGGGTCTCTTCAGCATACATGTTCTAGTTGTCTGCATCATACTCTACTGAGAGGGAGGGGGTACAGGTCATCTTTCTCCCCTGGTATATCAATCAGAGTTCAGTTAAGAGGCAGAAATTACACCAGCTATTTTACCTGAGATAATCAGTGCGCAAAGCATTGTCATCTAGGTGTAGTTGTTATCATTACTGATTAGTTACCATCAAGTTGATTCCAACTCATAACTACCTGGATAGGGTTTCCAAGGAATGACTGATGGATTTGAACCTCCAGCTTTTCAGTGCAAATCGACCTTGCAGTCTAGTGCTTATCCTACAGTGCCAGGGCAAAACGAGAAGTAACTACTACCTCTAGACGTGAGGGTGGGAGAGGAATGGAAGAGTCTGAAGTCAGTACCCTTTAGAAGTTTGGCGGAGTGATCCCACAGAGCTAGGACTCAGACTTAATAGGAAGGGACATAGTGAAGCTGGTTCTGATGATGGGGAAAAATTCCGTCACAGCCAACTTCTACCCTCCAATCTTTCCATCGGAAATCGCTCTAGAGACAAGTTTAAACAGCTGGTAAAAGAGGATTGTCCTTTACAGAGTTTTAACCCCACATTGTGATGGCAGGCATAGAAGGGTGGGTTGGAAACTGACAGAGAGTAGGTTAATTACCAGCACTCCATTTACTAGATACTGACTTTCAGTTCTGTGTTTAGTTAAATTTCATGTCAGAGGTTAGCTTCTGTAACTGTGGTAAATGAAAGAAGGAGTAAAGCCTTGGATAACTTGATAAACGATGTACCTTTAAAAATTTGAGAGGAGAAAAAAAATTGAGGGGAGACTTGGCAGTTTTAATTCTAAAACATGCTTTGGGGTATTGATCGTTAACTGATAGTTAGCCTTGTTGATTTCTCTTGAAAATAACCCCCAAAACCAGAGTTACTTAAATAGAGATAAATGTTTAACATTCATTAAAACTTTGTCTTTTGATCAAAGGGTGGGGAGGAATAAATGACATAGTAGTAAGCATAATGATGTGAACCAAAAAAATTATATAAATAACTGATGGAGAATTTCCCCTTCTACTTTTTCCCACCTTTCTTTTGTATAGGATTTATTTTTATCCCAAACCCCTTCCTCCCAGGTTACCAGTGGCACTGGGTAAAGCAGTGCCTTAAGTTGTATCCCCAGAAGCCCAATGTATGCAGCCTGGACAAGCACATGACTAAAGAAGAGACCCAAGACTTATGGGAGCAGAGTAAGGAATTCCTGAGGTAAGTGTGACCAATCACAGTAAAGTGTTAACATTCAGCTCAGACTATGGCAGGTATTTGAAGAAACTACTCTCTAACAGTGCATTCAGAGTGACCAGTTTGTTTCTTTTCTATTCTTTATTCACACACAAACACAGCAAAATTGATTGTTTTCCCCAGGGAACATTTAGACAGATGCTTTGACAGTTATATTAAGTTGAGATCCCTTTTAAAGATTTTATCACAGTTGAGATACTAAGTTCATCCTCATTAATCACAGATGATCCTGTTTCATTCCGCTTTAGACTTTTTTTCTACTTAGTTGCTTTGTAGACTAGTAGTATGCTGAGGAAGAGTAACAGTGACAGCTCTGTGCTTGCGTTCTCCTTATGCAGTTGGTGCTTTCGGCTGATGTTCCTCAGGAGAAGTGATGCTTAATATCCTAAATTTCTTTGAACATTAATTCATTCCACAAATACATGTGTGCCACATGGAATGCGTTGGAGGTAAAAAGACAAATATGACACTGTCCTTGTCTTCCAGAGTGCATCGTCTAGGGCAGGAACTCAGTGTCTGTTGTTCCAAGGTTGAGCATGCATCACTATTTACCTCTGTCCTATTTAGCCCATGCAAACCTGTCTCAGTGTTCCCCTTTCTACCTTGTTCTTCCACCCCTTCCCCCTTCTTGTATATTGCCCTCCCCAACACCTGAACTATTGTCTACTCCCTACCCTGTGCTCTACCATCCTCTCCCTTCACCCCACCCTACCCCAACCAATAACCAACAAAGAATTTTTTTTTTCCTCTCTTAGTATGGGTATCTTTTCTTAAGCTTTCACAATAATGGTCTTATGCAATCTTTGTCCTTTTGTGACTAATTTCACTCAACATGATGTCCTCAAGGTTCATCCATGTTATGTGGTAGTTTACAGCTTCCTTGTTATTCTTCGAGGTAGCATAATACTCTATTCTGTGTATGTACCAAAGTTTGTTTATCCATTCTCCCATTGATGGGCAGTTAGGCTGCCTCCATCTTTTTGCTGCTGTGAATAGTGCTGCTATGAAAATTGGTGTGCATGTATCTACTCATGTCATGGCTCGGATTTCTTGTGGATATATACCAAGTAGAGGAATTCTGAGGTTGTAAATTTTTATGGATAGCAGAAAGCTTTGCCCCACAGAACAACGGGTAGATTTGAACTGCTAACCTTGTGATTAGAAGCCCAGCTCATAATCCACTATGCTACCATTGTTGAACAAATGAATATCTGCATTATTATTTTAAGATTTTTGTTATCAATAACCTTCAGGCATTATTCTATCCTGATTGAGTAGTTTTGCTTTCATAAAGACTCACTAATAAAAAAATATCCCTTGAAGGCATGGAAATGAAGAAACTACCAGTGCTTAGTAGTGGCACCCAAACTGTACATTGCACAGAGAGTGGACAACAATCAGTGCAGTAGGACACAATTGCAGAAGGAAGTTCCAGCATTGAACTGTACCTACCCGGGACAGAAAGTGAGCAGACTGCTGTGTGGGCATATTCACCCAGGGAAAAGGTGGCCAGCCCATCCATCTGTCCTCCTCAAGTTAGTCCTGGGGGTCAGAGAGGACAGGGAGCATAGTGTGTCTGTTTGCAGTGAGAATCAATAATTAATGTCGTGCTTGCTTTAAAACATGCTCATGCATAATTGGATAAAGATAAAAAGGCTAGGTGTCAGCCTATCTTCTGCATTCTTATGGGTGTGTATGGCAGTTCCATGGCCACTTAGCCTTCCGACCGCCTTTGGACAAGTCGAGTTTAGGAAGAGAACAGCACACTCCCCTTAAGCGATCCTGCAGTATTTTTGGCTTGAAAATGTTAAACTTGGGTTTAGCCCTATATTATCACAATGTTCAATAGCATAAAATTTTTAGAATCTTTGTTACTAGCCTGTAGAACCAAAGGGGTGCCTAAATAGTACTAAAACAATGACTATATAGTCTTTCCCAGACCTACCCACACCTAGTACCATAGAGTTGTTACTACTTTCCTTCCAGAAAATACAAAGGCAGGAATTGAAACCGGGTTCTCAGAAGAGGATATGAAATGCGAGGTAGAATCTTGTGCCTGTGGGTCTAGCATACTACCAGAAAGAGCTAGACATATATTCCCATACGAAAGGGTACACTCAAGGATCACAGCTTTTCCTCCAGTAAGCACATTTTTGAAGTTTGGTTGTTTTGGGACTTTGTTTTCTTTTTGCCATGATGTCTGGGTTTAATGCTCTTGAAAGTAAACTCCTCTCTGACTTTTGTTACATCCTTGGGAAAAATCATACCTTCAGCTTTTTCCCCTTTATAATCTAACCCAAAGGTCAAAGCCCTTATAGTGACACAGGTAAGGTAGGGAG
>NW_006408588.1:14089284-14107404 GCF_000296735.1 Chrysochloris asiatica
CATCTAACAACAACACCATAAACACTGTATGTGTTCTTGAAGACCATGAGTCTTTAGAAGAGATGGTAGTGTTGGTGAGCTTGAACCACCGACCTTGTGGTTCAAACCAACTCTGCAGCCGCAGCACCACACCAGGCTGCATTATCATTTTCGTAATTGTTCAGATGATTCTGGTTTGCGTATAATAGTGTAGACTCTTTACCCAGAATAAAATAATCTGTCTTTGAAGTAGGAAGAGATGTAATAAGGTTTGTTTTCTTTGTTTGTCATTGTCTGGAGCAGTGGTTCCTGGGCAAGCAGTTTTAGTATTCATGTTAGAAATGCAGATTCTCAGATCCCACCCCAGACATGCTAAATTAGAATTTATAGGGTTGTGCCCAGCCATGTTTATTTTAACAAACCCTGGTACATTCTAAAGCTTGAGAGCTACTGAGTGAAAACTAAGTGAGGTAGGTTCTGTAATAGCTTTCTATATCTCTTTGCCATTGAGATCACCATCTGTTTCAAATTCTAGATTCCAGTATGGTAATGCTGACTTTGTTTTCCTTTTCTCCCCTTCAAAACATAGCTCCAGTATCCATAAAATCATCTTTTCTCAGCAGCATTTTTTTCCTGCCTGAGATGCTGTCCTTCGGTAAGGAATTGAGTACCAAGCACTATCTTAAAAAGAGAAATCACATGGGTCACCTCTCTAGGGTGGTTATGTAACTGCAGAACTGCATTCATCTTACCATTAACCACAAGATCCTTACGAGTCTGGGCAAAAAGGTCATACTTATTTTTCTGTCTTAGGCCGATAAGTAGAACTTGTTTTCCAAAGAATATCACAGTGTTCTTTATTTGCACCTATAGCTAAATAAATTTGTAGAACTGTAGTCATGTTAATACCTGCCTTGCGTTTTCTTTTCTTTAGCTCTTACTTAAAAAAAAAAAAAAAAATGAAGTAATGAATGCTTGTTAAATGCTAGTTATGCTTAGGAATTGTTCATATCACTTTGTTTGCAGTCTTTGGCCCGGCCCTACGCATCTTTCCTCCTACATTATTAACAGTTTCTCTTTCCTGATGTGTCAGGAATACCTAAGACCACCCCCAGTTTCAGTGGTTCACTAGGACTTCTCACAAGACTTAGCATATAGTCTTTCTCACAGCTGAGATGATTACAGTGGAAAGGTAGCAAAATGAGCCAAGGAAGAAAGTCTCTTGAGACGAAGTCTGGTAGAAACCAGAAGCTTCAAGGTTCTTCGCCGTATGGAGTCACACAGGATGGTTTATTTCCCCAACAAGGAAGCTTATTAAAGATTATGTACCCAGATGCACCCAAGTTTTTATTGGGTGCTGGTCATGTAGACCTATAAAAAGTTGAATTGGCAAAAGATGTGTGATAGATTTAAATTTACAGCAACAACCCCCCCAAAAAAAACAACCAGGAAGTGCTTATACTGCTTATGTGTAACCAAACACTTCATGGGACTTGGTTCCTTCTTTTGGAGGTTTAGGGTCATGGTTTCATGAAACATCCTCGTTAATTTACTTAATAATTATGTAAAGTGCTTGTCTTATAGTTGCCTGGGGGTATGAAACCTTGCAAGCAGCCTTTCAAGGCAGAACAACTGGTCTCTTTGAAGCAACTGGTCTTTGTTGTCAGATTACCTCCATGAACAATGACTTTGTTTGCTATTAGTCCAGAAGTACTGAATAGTGTCAGGTCGCCATTGCTAAATATAGTAATTTAGAAGCCTGTTGAAAAGGGAGAAAATGCAGACCAAAGTTTCAATTTCTCATGACTCCAAACTTTTCTAGAACCATGGAGGGTGCTGAGTCCTTAACTGTTGCCCTGGGATAGTTTTTAAACCAAAAATATCCCCTGAAGTTTTCTCAAAACTGAATAATGCTTTTGTTGTTATGTGCAGTGGAGTCACAACCCACTCATAGAACCCTGTATACGGTTTCCTAGGAGCAGCTGGTAGATTTGAATCACTGACCTTGTGGTTAACAGTCCAGTGCTTATCCTACAGTACCATATCAGAAGTCCAAAACTCAACAGTAGTTTAGCTTAACTAGTAAAGAATGTCTGCCCTGAGCATTATGCTCTTAAGAACTATCTATATGGCATCAAATTAATAACAGCAACTCAAAAGATAAGATGGCAACCTTACAGGGCAGTTAGTATTTTGATGAAGGAGGAACAAATCAGAAGAGGGTAAGAATGATTGTGCCAATCATCGAATGTAGTCAGTGTCACAAGGTTGTACATACAGAAATTACTGAGCTGGGTATATTTTGCTATATATATTCTCAAAAACAAAATTTAATGGAACAAAAAAAATATTTAGTCTTAGCATTCTCATATTTTTAGATACACAGCAATGAACCAAACAAACTTCCTTTTTAGAAAGAGTAGTTAATCCCATAGATTTTATCAGACAAGATAAAATTACAGACAGAGGAGACCTCGCTGTTTTAAAGAAGCCTTTGGTTTAAACAGGAGGATGTCAGAAACAAGTCAATTAACAGTAGTTCATTGTTAACTAAGCCTAAACTACCTAAGCTATGTTATATAGGGTTAAAGAAGTTGTGTTAAACCAGCATTTTTGCTTGTATACTATATTTTTCCAAACCCCCCCCACTCCGCAATTTGAGAAGCCATTATTACGCACATAGTGATACTGTGATTAACCAGACCCCATTTTTATCACACCAAACGAACCTGCTCCGTTAGCCAAATTTCCCATTCCTCATAGTATGCTTGGTCACGTTTCCCATGGACAAGTGAGACACTTCTGTGGCCATTTTTGTTTTTCATTATTGAGATGCTGGAGACTTGCCATTAAAGTGCATCCCATTTAATAATGAGTTTAGAGCCAAGAACTCGAAATGTGGAACATTAACATTTTTTACTTTGGTTGCATGCTTTGTCAGCTCATTAATTCATCTGTTTTCATTTCCCTTACTATGGTCTTAGCTAACAGCTTAAATCGTGGAATTTTTAACTCAGACTCAAGTTAATGTAAACTATTGTTGCTACCATTTGAGATGAATAAGCCCTCCTTTGACATCAATTTTTGCAGGTGTAAAGACATGAATAAGCGGAGACCCCGAAGTTTACTAGAGAAACTGCGTTGGGTGACCTTAGGCTACCATTATAACTGGGACAGTAAGGTATTCACATTTTCTTGCCACTTCTGTTGTTTTTCATTTATGTGCATCTGGGACTCTAATGACTGGATTTATTCCTGGCCAAACTTAAATAGCATCCATTTATAGGAGGAGCCTGTTAATTTATTCCTAAATTTTCTCTTAAGGTTACCCTGTTTGGCATAAATGGTTTGTGCTGAGCTACTAACCTAAGGACTAATAGGTCAAATTTCCCCGGGTGTGATATAAAAGACAGGCCTAGTGATCTTCTATAAAGATTATGGACAAGAAAATCCCATGGAGCAACTCTACTCAGTTCCAAGAATTGGAATTGATTTCAACAATGGATTATTTATTCATCAAGGGAATGGATAATTAATCATGAGATTGTTTCTCCTCTATATTTTGTTGTTAAGAGCCATCAAGTTTGTTCTGACGCATAGCCACCCTGTTATAGGGTTTCCAAGGTGTTATAGGGTGAGTTTGAACTTCCAACCTTGCAATTCACACTGACCTCTGGACTCCAGGGGAGCATGGGGAAAAAATGGAATCATACCTTTCCCATTGCCTGTGTGAATCTGCTGTGCCAGGCCACATTCTAGCACCAAAACTGCTCACAAAGTTCAAGATGACATAGCTGCATCTGGCTGTCCGTTCACCAGTCTGTCTCCCTCTCTCACTGTCCTGAACAACATCTTCTCTCAGCAATCCACTTCTCTAACCTCCTAATACAAAGGCAGCTCTATAAAACAGCAGAAAAATGAACCTATACACCCCCTCCTCCGTTTTGATACCTTTGACTTAATTAATGAACCATTATTAATACATTGTAATTAATGGAAGTCCATATTTTATTCAGTTTTCCTTAGTTTTGCTACTGTCTTCTATTCCGGGTTTCTGTCTGAGATATCACGTTATATTTAGTAGTCATGTCTCCCTATATGATTCTTGACTATGACAATTTTGAATTTATTTATAAAAGAACTATTCTGTTTGAGATTAAAGTATACTGCAGAGTCCTGTTGTGTCGTAGGATAAGCACTGTACTGCTAACCACAAGGTTGGTGGCTCAAACCCACCATCCACTCCTTGGCAACCCTATATGGGATGGCTATGAGTCCGAAGTGACTCAGTGGTGTGACTGCTTCACGTGTAGACTCCGTGGAGGGTGCATTCGTCTAATGTATTACTGCTTAGCCATGCGTACCAAATCGCCTGTCATAGACGTCGGTGCTCACTGTTTTTGAATGGTTCATTGTTAGATTATCAAGTAATTCAAGAATGGCTGGATCAATATTTCTGTTTCAGTATTATGTCACATATACATATGTTTTAATATTACCTAAAACTTCAATTCATCTTGTACCGTAGTTTCCTATGTTCCTGAGATCATTGTTTATTTTTCTTATTTTCCCTGCTTTTACCAAAGAAATATTCAGCAGATGATTATACACCTTTCCCTTCTGACCTGGCTTTCCTCTCAGAGCAAGTGGCCGCTGCCTGTGGGTTCCAGGGTTTCCAAGCCGAAGCAGGTATCCTGAATTACTACCGCTTAGACTCCACGCTGGGGATCCACGTCGACAGATCTGAACTAGACCACTCCAAACCCCTCCTGTCATTCAGGTAAAGTTAGGTCCAGAAATTCAGGAGTTATATGCTTAATGTTTCCTTTATCTTTTCTAAAGGATGTTTAAACAAAAACAATCTGTCAGTAAGATGATAAATTGGTTAAAATGGCCCCCAAAACAATTCAACGTTAAAAAATAGTTGGACCCTGTAATCTTCCACTCTGGGGTACCTTAAAAATGTATTTATGGGTAACATAAATAAAATTCGCCTCATCCTTTAAGAGCAATGACAAAATTTTAGTGCATTTTTCTGCTATTTTATAGAGTCTGCCTTTATAATAGGTGTCAGCGCTTTGTGGAATAATCAAGTAGGCCACCTTATAGCAGTGTGACCAACTTTTTTTGGAATAGAGAAAAGCAAAGCACAAAACTCTGAGTAACTTACTGCCCATGACTGCACATCATCTTAAATTTGTTCAAAGTTCTGCACCTGTATCCCACCACAAAGGCACCTACACAGAATCTTCTGTTACTGCCTGTGTCTTTAAAGTGAAAACCCACTGCCATCGAGTTGATTCCGACTCATAGCGGCCTTAGAGAGGGTTTCTGAGGCACTGAATCTTTAAAGGAGCAAAAAGCCTCTTTCTCTGGAGGAGAGGTGGATTTTAACTGCTGACCTCCTTGCAGTTAGCAGTCTAGTGCTTATCTACAAAGCAACCAGGGCTCTTTTGTCTTTAAAGTGAACACAAATGATAAATATAGTAAAGTATTCAAATCATTCTGTTAGAAGACTTAAATCTTAAAACGTAGTAATGGTGTTTATGTGCCGTGGAGTGGGTTCCGACTCACAGCAACCCTGTATTGGGTTTCCGAATGTAAATCTTTACGGGAGCAGAAAACCTCATCTTTCTCCCGTGGAACAGCTGGTAGTTTCGAACTGCTGACCTTGCGGTTCGCAGCCCGATTTGTAACCACTGTGCTACCAAAGCTCCTTTAAATCTTAAAGGTACATCAGTAAAATACATATGTTGTTGCTAAGTGCAGTTGAGTTGATTCTGATTCATAGTGACCCTGTATATGAGGAGTGGATGGATGGTGGATTTGAACTGCCGACCTTACGGTTCAGTGCTCACCACACCAGGACTTCGGATACGGTTAATATTCAACTTTTAGTTTCCTTATTTGGCAACGATTGAGTACATACACGTTTAATTTGAAGCAGTTCTGTAGGCTGTAACAAGTGGGTCACTGGTTGGTCACTCACCCAAACCAAAAGAGTATAGTTTATAAAGGAGGAATTGGGAGCAGTAGGTATTACACTGCAATTAGATAATAATGTAATTGGTTTGATTTTCTCAACCATGGCTAGAAACCAAAACTTACTGTTGCTTTTTTTTTTTTTTTTCTTATAGCTTTGGACAGTCTGCCATCTTTCTCCTGGGTGGCCTCAAAAGAGAAGAGGCCCCCACAGCCATGTTTATGCACAGTGGTGACATTATGGTGATGTCAGGGTTCAGCCGCCTTTTGAACCATGCAGTCCCTCGGGTTCTTCCAAATCCAAAGGGGGAAAGCCTGCCTCGCTGTCTAGAGAGACCTCTCCCAGCTCTGCTCCCCAGAGATACAGTGGTAGAGTCCTGTTCTGTGGAGGACTGGCAAGTGTGTGCCAGCTACCTGAAAACTGCTCGTGTTAACATGACTGTCCGACAGGTACTGGCCAAAGACCAAGTCTTCCCTTTGGAGTCCATGGAGGAGAAGAGAAGAGAGACCACCACGGACAGTTCCTGCCATCTGTATAGCAACAGCACTCAAGTAAAACGGGCAAGATTAAACCTTGACAGCTGAAGCTTGGAGATTCCGTTCCTTTACTTTGCTTGATCTAATGGTAAATAATCATGCTGTTAGCACCAAGACAAGCCAAAAAGAGACAGGGAAAAACTTATCATTGAGAACACTGTTGCCTTGGAACTCATCCTGAAGAGTAAATTGATTTTAACCACCAAGCTTAGAGAAGTATTTGGCATGGTCCCTTTGGTCTAATACAGATTAGTGTTGACACTGAAGTATGTGGACAAGTCTAAGGAGCTACACCCTTCCACAACCGTCTCCAGTCCCTGCTCTACTTCTGGGAGGTAGAGGAATTTTCTTGGCATCTGAATACCTCATTTTAATGGAAGCCTAGTGTCCCTTTTGCCATTGCATCTGCTGTCTTGTGGCTCCATGAACTGGCCATTAGTCTCAATTTTTTAGAAACTCCCCAAGTCATTCTTTGATCTTGTCTTGAATCTTTTCTGAACCTGTAGAAGAATCCTGTATATATTCAGAGGGGGACTTGAAATCTCATCCTCTTATAAAAGAAATTAATCACAACTGCCTTTCTTTCCTAACAGATAAATGTATGTAATACAAGCCAAGGAAACAGTAGTTTTTACTGCTGATTAAGTGTTCAAACTTGTTCTGTTGGCTTTTTAATGCAATTTTAATTGTGCTAAAAAAAAGCCCCAAGGGTATTCTGTTGTTGTTTTCTCCATGAATAAATTTACACATTGGACTGCTGACCATAAGGTCAGCAGTTTGCATCCACCAACTGCTCTGTGGGAGAACAACAAGACTTTCTGATCCCATAATTTATAGCCTCAGAAACCCTATGCTTGGTCACTATGAGTTGGAACCGATCCAGCAGCAGCAGCGTCTTTATGAATAAGTATAACTGAGATTTAAGGAGTGTTGGTGGCACAGTTGTTAAAGTACTAGTTCAAACCCAACAGGAAAAGATGTGGCAGTCTGCTTTTGTGAAGATTCATATCTTTGGGAAACCTAATGGAGCAATTCTGCCTTGTCCTAAAAGATTGCTGTGAGTTGAACTCATCTCACTTACAGTGGCTTTGGTTTGAGTATATTTGAGTGTGTTTTTTGGTTTTATTTTTCTGATTATATTTTCTGTATTGTCCATGCTATTACAACGCTGTAACTGTTTCTGCCCCACACCTTCCTGCTCTGCCCTAAGTATTTGTGGCTGTCTCACAGGAGACACAGTTCCTGTGTACTCCAATCCCTCCTGTCTTTTCTAATAGTTATAATAACTGCCAGCCAGTCGGTTCCAACACATAGTGACCCCGTGCACAACAAAACGAAGCATTGCCCGGTCCTGTGCCATCCTCACAATTGTTATGCTACTGTGCCGATTTGTCTCCTTGGGGGTCTTCCTCTTTTACCCTGACCTCCCGATTTACCAAGCATTATCTTTGTCCAGAGACTGAACCCTCCAGAAAACATGTCCAAAGTATGAGAGATCACCTTCCTGTCAGAATTCTAAGCACTCTGGCTGTACTTCTTACAACACAAATTAGTTAGCTGTCCTGGCAGTCCATGGTACTTTTAGTTTTCTTCTCCAGGACCATAACTCAAATGCATGAATTCTTCTACAGTCTTCCTTATTCATTGTCCAACTTTCACATGCATATGAGATTATTGAAAATGCCATGGCTTAGATCAGGCACACCTTAGTCCTCAAACTGACCTCTTTACTTTTGAACACTTTAAAAGTGTTGTGCAACAGATTTGCCTAATGAAATATGGTGTTTAATTTCTTGAAAAATGATGAGTATTAAAATCTTTGTAATCCCATCAGCTCAGCTCAGCTCACTATACCCAGAGTGAGGCTTCTTTATATTGTTCTGGACTTTGGTGTTCTCATTGAGTATTTACTACCATTTTCCTAATAAGAGTGTTGTTGTTGTAATGTGCCGTGGAGTCAGTTCCGACTCAAACTGACCCTGTACAGGGTTTCTGAGGCTATAAATCTTTATGGGAGCAGAAAGCCTCATCTTTCTCCCGCGGAACAGCTGGTAGTTTCGAACTGCTGACCCTGAGGTTAGCAACCGGATTCATAACCACTGCGCTACCAGAGCTGGTGGTACTTACAGTTGTAATGGTACTTTAATGTGACCCGTCTAGAAACATGATCATGCCAATGTTATTTTATTGCTGTGTAGGTTATTGAAAACATGCTAGCTACTTGTTTGTGTAAAGAACAGGCTGGAAGCCACTCTGATACCTGATGTTGTGATGTTTTGTTGAATTTGCATTTCCTTTGCCTTGTTCTTACCAGCATTGGATAATGCTATCTTCAGTATATTTTGGTTTGTTTTGTTTTTTTAATAAAGGATAATACAGATTCATCCCATTTGTATAAGCTAGGTTCTAAAGTTAGGACAGCTAGAAAATTTTTATATAATTACAATTACCATTGGAAAATCTCTTACATTTTCTACAAAGTATATGTGACCCTTTGGAAACCAACATGTTGTCACCTAATGAATCCAGCTGAGTCAGTGTATCCTTCAACTTTTGAACAGTCTGTTCTGTTGAAAGTCAGATAAAGATGTTGACTTGTATTCAGGGACCATGTCATGCCAAGAAATACATATTTAAAACTGTAGACCCACACTCCATGAAGAGATGCTTATCTACACAAGGCATGTGTAAACTGAGGCCACCATCCCAGTTCACCCTGGGGCTTATGTTTATGAAGTGGAATGATGAGCAGATGTTTTTGTACGATTCTCACTCTGCTTTTTTTTTTTCAAAGCACATATAGTTTAAGGTACATATGATGCAACTTCACTCATTTGACTCTGACAATAGAAAACTGCAATTTTTAGGAAAGTTAGCTTTTTTTATTCTACACTGAGAGTGATCCTTCTAGGTTTGTTATAGTTCTCTACCAGATGTTTTTTAAATCAGAGGTTAACAAACTACAGTCCTCCTCCTGATTTTGTATGGCCCACAAGAATAGTTCTTAACGTTTCTAAATGCTTGGGAAAAAATTTTTAACATACTGTTTTATGACACATGAAAGTTATTTGCCAATGTCCATAAATTAAGTTTTATTGGAACACAGGCAGGCTCATTTATTTACATATTACCTGTGACTGCTTTTGTGCGATCTTGGCAAAGTAGAGTAGTTGTGTAGCCCACAAAAACAAAAAAGGTCTGATCTGGCCCTTGATAAAATGTTTGCTGACACTCAGGAATAGAATTCGATCATCTTCCTAGGAAGGAACTGAAATCAGGGGAAGATTTCTTTTTTATTAAGAATTTATTGATTTTTACCAAAGAGAAGAAACAAAAATGCCAGAGTGGATACTCAGTATGACGTAAGATAACATACAGTATTAGAAGTGCAGTTACAAATGTTAGGCCTGGGAGACTGGCATTCCAGTTCTCTGCCTGTGGGAATACACCTGGTGTGACCTCAGGGACACTTGGGCCCCAACAGCCCCGTTTAACCAAGGTAGTCTGAGGTGGTGCCTCTTCCTCTCACAAGTGATCTGGTGTGAAGATGGATCATATGATTCCCCCTAATTATGTTTTAAAATTCTCCATTGACTCAACAAATTTCACTTTTAGGAACTTAGTGTGAGAAAATCACTGCTAGACACTAAACTTTTTGTGTAAGAATATTTGCAATAGTGAGAATTTAAAATAAGCTGCATTTTTAAAGTTTTAAATTTAAATTTTATTTTTAATTTATTATTAATTTGTATTTAAATTCTTATTTAAAATTCATATTTTAAATAAGAATTTAAAATAAGCTACCAGCAACAGGGAGTTTTATTAATTAAATTCATATAGTCATTCAGCAAATGTGTGTTGATTGAGAAGGGTTGTATGTGCCAAGAAGATTGACGCAGTGCATAAAGCACTAGGCTGCCAACCGCAAACCTCCCAGGAGGAAGGTGTGGCACTGCTCAGGTAAAGATTTACAGCCTAGGGAAACTTAGAGGGTTGTTCTGAGCCAAGATCAAGTTTGAGGTGCTGTGGGCCACTGCATGAAGTGTGGCTTCGTGGAGCTTATCCCCTGGTGGGTGTGCCATGCCCCACAATGGGAAAGTAGTCTGAGTTCTGTGCAAGAAAAACCTTTAAAACTACAGGGAGATGACTTAGGGAAGCAGATCCAGTTCTGAAACAATGCCTGGTAACCTAGTTTTATATACATTTTAAGACCCTGGAGGGATATGTATATCAAAGTCAGTGATGGTGAGACTGCAGTTGACATTTATCTTCACTTTTCTGTATTTTGACTTTTGCTTACATTGTAAAGTTCCTTTTAAAGTTATTTTCAAAATAAATTGTGATTTTTTTTTTTTTTTAAATATCCTTGGACTTGGTCCTTCTGTTGACCTGAAATTTATTTCTAACACCAATCTAGAAACCATATATTGTCTCACAAAGGGATCTCGTTTGATTAAATTATTTTATGTAATAAAACGTGTTATTAAGTGCCGTCAAGTTGGTTCCAACTCATAGTAACCCTGTGTAGGGTTTCCAAGGAGCAGCTGGTGAATTTGAACCACTGACCTTGGGGTCCAGTGCTTTTTCCTATAGTTTCACACCAGGATTTATGTTTTAGAGGATTTTTGAATAATGAAGAAATGCTCAGTCTGTCAAGGGTGAAAAGGAGCTTAAAAGCTTTATACAGCATCTTTCCAATGTGTTTTTAAATATATACACATAGAAAAGGCTGCAAAGCTATACTAATCTACTTCCTAAAATGCCTGTAGCCAGCATGTATTGCTTTTTAACCTTTGTGATATTTTTGAAAGGGCACACACCAAGCTTCTTAGTAACAGCTTTGTAAAGTGTCGCTTGCCTTCGTTGATGAGTCCCACCCCAGTCTGAGTGAGACCCTTCCAGTGTTCCTTCATCCTTTTGCTTTAAAATATGTCTGGCCACAATGGTTCCACTCATGCTCATCACTAATTATTTCAGCAGAGCCTGTTAATTATTTCCAGCACTGCACCCAATAGCTTGGTTTTTTTCTAGAAGGACCCCAGACTCAGGGATAAAATATGACAGAGGCGCTGCAAAGCTTGGCTTTCCAATGTTCTCATTTTCTCAGTTTTTTGTTTTGTTTTGTTTTTTCACTAAGATAAACTGGTCTTATCCTTTTCCTCTTTTTCCTTAATCTAAAAGGTTAGCTTATCAGAATAGGGAAAAACAAAACACTAATCCCCTAGATGGATTCCACTAAAGCAAATTAGAATGGTAATGAGGTGGAAAGGAGGCCTGGAAATGACTATTGATCCCGGCCTGTGTGTGAGGCGTGGAGGAGCTTGGCAGGGAAGTCTCAAAGGTGACGGGAAAAGAGCAATTCAAGTATACTTTCTCAGTCTGGGTGGTAAATTTGTATTGATATTCTCTTGATCGACTCTCCCTTCCAAATTTAACCTTTAGGGAGATGGGTTTGTTGACTGCAAAAATGACATGGTGGCGTGCATCATGTCCTTCTAACTTTTAGGGGAGAGAGCAGAATCAACATCAACCCAAAGCTGAACCCTATGAACTGGAGGCCAAACATACCTCCACCTAACACTCATGTTACCAGTTCTGGCATCAGCCATCCCATGGCACTCCACTTCTCTGTTGGGTTCAGTAATTCGTTACTTAGTTCTGTGAGCCACACAGAATTCATAGATAATACTCATGCTTGGGGAACAATTCAGGATCAGGAATGACTCAAGATACTCAGCCATGCCCCTAGGCAGGCCTCTCCCTGGTCCCCAGCCTATTGGTCCTTGACACCTCAGCCCAGCCTCTGTCCTGCTGGCACAAATGTAACAAGATCTCTTTTTTGTTGTTAAGTGCTGTTCAGTCAGTTCGGACTCAGTGATCCTGTATATGGTTTCTGAGGAGTGGCTGGTGAGTTTGAACCACCAACCCTGCAGTTAGCAGTCCAGTACTCCTACAATGCTGCATCAGGAGTACTGCTCGTTTCTTCCCAGTGCTGAAAACCAAAGCTCTTGAGCTCCACTGAAAAGTGCCTAGAGCCCCCAAGCCTGCCAGGCAGCTTTGCCCAAAGGGGCTCAGCTATCTCACTCCACAGGTCAGCACTCCCACTATAGCTACCTCACGTGGGTCAGGAAGCCCGCCATGTTATCTGACACTCATCTGGGTCTGCTGTCACTTCTATCTTGTACCATTTGCAGTGTGCTACAACTCTCTCTTGGCCTTCTTAATCTAGGAGTTTCTTAGCACAGGGACCCCAGGCCCAAAGGACACTACTGCTCCCATCTTCTTGATAGTTGTAAGGCCCCTCCTATCTGCTTCCCGTGGCTCATATTAAGCCTAGTTGTATGGCAAAACTGACTCGTGCCATCATTAGGGTAATTAGAATATCATTCACCTCATTTACATTGGTGGTGGTGGTGAGCCTGATCCCTACTCACAACGATCCTGCATAGGGTTTCTGAGTCTGTAAATCTTTACAGGAGCAGAAAACCTCATCTTTCTCCTGCGGAATAGCTGATAGTTTTCAACTGCTGACCTTGAGGTTAGCAGCCTGACTTGCAACCAGAGCTCTTCATTTACGTTAGTAGCAAATTATCCAATCCTCTTTGTGGGCCACAAGAACCTTATTTGCATAACCCCACCCAGTCAGTTGGCATGACTAGAAAAGTCATAAAAATGATCAATCACACCACATTGGTTCAACTAGTTTCATTGTAAGACCGAAGCTTATTAGGAAGACAAGAATCTGTAATAGATGGAAAGTAAAATAAAGTGTTGGAGTTGTAACTAAAATTTAGTTAACAGAAAATAAGAAATTTTAGTTGCAACTTCAACACCTTAGCTATGTGATCTTGAATAAATCACTGAACTGAGCCTCAACCTTTGTGAGCTTGTGTGTGTGCAAAGCCACCAACTGGCTGGGTGGGACTATGCAAATAAGGTTCTTGTAGCCCACAAAAAGGATTGGATAACTTGCTACTAATGTAAATAGGAGCTCTGGTGGCATAGTGGTTATGAGTAACACTGTTACCTCAAGGCCAGCAGTTCAAAACTACTAGCTGTCAGGTATAACAATATTTGACTAAGTAATTCTTATGTTAGCTACCAGCTGTATTAATACTACAATGAAGGGCTTCAAAAAGTTTATGAAAAAAATGGAATTAAAAGATAATGGAATTGTTCCACAAATGTTTTGAAGCACCATCTTATTTCTAAAGTGAGAAACCTCAGGCTGGATAAACAGCAAGGATACCCTCTGTATGGAAAAGATAAATGTTTTATAAGAAAAAGTAAGAAAACAAAACGAACTCAAAAGAAAATAACCAACAAATGTGAGAAGATGTTAATCTCGGGAAAATGAAATGAAAACAAGGAGATGTAAGTTTTTACCTACTCATTTGACAAAATGAGCAAGATTTTTATCTTTTGACCCCTTTCACTCACATCCCACTTGTAATCTGCCAGGAAATACTGTTAACTCTACCTTCAAAATATCCAGCATCTAACCAAATTTGTTCACCTCACTACTAGTCCCCTGGGATTCCTGGTGTGACACTGTAAGATAAATACAGTTGGCTCTTCAGAAACCCTGTACAGGGTCGCTATGAGTCAGAACCGACTCAATGGCACTCAACAACTAGTGTCCTGGCCAAAGTCACTATGTTCTCTCAATTGGATGATTGCACTGGCCTCCCAACTGGCTCCTTCACTTGTCCCTGCCCCACAGAATCTATTTCCATCAACAGCCAGAGTGAGGTTGTTCATGCCTAAAGTAGCTCATGTTACTCTTGCTCAGTACCCTCCATTGTCATTCCTCCTCATTCTGAATAATACTGAAAGCCCTTTCAATCGCCCACAAGTCCCTACACCATGTGGCTCCCCTTGCCTTTCTGTTCTTGTTTGCTGCTTACTTGAGCGTTAATTGTGGATGCAAGCAAAGTGAAATCCTTGACAACTTCAATCTTTTCTCCATGAGGTTGCCTGTTAGTCCAGTTTTGAGGATTTTGGTTTTCTTTGTGTTGAAGGTTAATCCATACTGAAGGTTGTAGTCTTTGATCCTCATCCGTAAGTGCTACAGGTCCTTTTCACTTTCAGCAAGCAAGATTGTGTCATCTGCATATCACAGTTTATTGAGTCTTCCTCCATTCCTGATGCCATGCCCTTCATATAGTCCAATACAAAACAAACCCACTGACATGGCATCAATTCTGCCTCATAGCATCCCTGTGGAACAAAGTAGAATGGCTCCCTAAGATTTCCGAAGCTGTAGATCATTACAGAAGTCGATTGTTGCATCTTTGTCCTGTAGAGTGGCTGGTGGTAACCGAACCTCTGGCCTTTCAGTTAGCAGTCTAATGCTTAACCCACTGTGCCACCAGGGCTCTTCCATAGTCAAGAGGCTTTCCGCCTCTAGAATTTAAGTGCCATAGGCAGAGACATTAGTCTCTAGAATAGTCCTGAGCATAGAGTAGTTGCCCAGTACTTACTTGTTGAATGAATGAATGAACTCAGGGTTGGTGTAACTGTGAGGACGTGGATACTCATACACTAATTAGGAGAATGTAAATTGGCACAGCTATATGGAGTCTGTCAGCGTTTACCTGTGTTTTGACCCAACAATTTTCCCTATACAAATACATGGACGAAATTTAAAAATACATGGATGCAATGAGAAGCATAAAAAGATGTTCATTGCTGTATTTATTGTTCATAAGAACAAACTGGAAACATCCCAAGAATTAGCCAGTTGAGGGAAAGTTCATTGAATTATGGTTCCTGCACACTGTAGTACTATACCAGTAGGTAATCCTTCACAAGAATGCACTGTTGTTGGGGGGTGGGGGGGGAAGGAAAATGCAGGGCATTATGAATCATGTAAAAGTCAATAGGAACCATCAAGGCAAGCCATCAAGTCCCTTCAGGACAAGCCCCCCTCCAAGAATGAAACTCAAAGGGATCACACCAGCAGGCATGTAAGCTTGCTGGTAACCACATTGGACTACTGGTGGGTAGAAGTGTGAGAAACGCAGCAATGAAGATATGAGCTGAGTTCAATTACATTCCATAGACTCCTGTCTACCTAGAGATGAAAGAGAGCAGAGGAAGGGCTGGTTGGTTTGAAGTGTGGTGAGACCTGGGGACTCCTGAGCCCATGGACAAAGATATAGCCACGGGAGGGCTAGAGCTAAGCGTGAAGTATCCAACTGATATGAAGTGAGGGGAGACACACAAGAACGCCCAAACTTGAAGATAGTACCAATTTGACCTACCTTCCATGCTTTGATGATCAGAACTTGACTAGAGGAAGGAAAAAAAAAAAATTTTTTTTTTTTTTGGGTAAAGGAAATTGTGTGTAAATTGCTACAATTTGATGAACTTGACCTATACTTATGGATGTAACAGCTCAAAATACCAACTGAGAGGGAAGGAGTCTCCACATCAAGGATCATTTCTATCCCCTGTACACAGGGTTGATAGAATGGGCAACTTAGACACTGGCTACCTAAAATGGGGAAAAGGGACAATAAAGGTACAAAGAGACTGGATTACAAGTTTTCAAGAGGGAGTTTAGTTTCAGAGTGTACAGAGGAAGGTAGGATCTCCACTGAATAGTTTTCATCTTGTCTAGACCGGTCTGGTGAAGGGAGACTTATGATTCAATAGTAATTGTTACGACTAATTGCGATTGTTACTGTAAAAGTAGATGTTTTGTAACAAAAAGGGGGGAGTAGTTAATCTTACATTCCAGGAACAGAGGACCCTAGGACCATTAAGGGAGAAGAGCATGAGTGGAATATGGAACCTTATCCAGAGAAGCAGTGAAACCAGAGATGGAGACAGAGATGATGACATGGAGCGATAGAGTAGCTGAAGACTCTATACTCATGGAAAGAGAAAAACTGTGTGCTGGTGGCCAGAAGGCAGGCTTGCAAAATGTGCCCTTGGGTTGTTTAAATGATCATGTATTCTGTGTGTTTTTGTGTACATCAAAAAAACAAAACAGGGAATAGAAGCAAATACTGTTGTAATCACTGCAATTAAACAAAATAGGATGAGTATAAAACTGATGTTCTCCCATGTAAACTATCACTCAATTCACAATAAAATCTTGGGAAAAAAACACCAAAGTCAATGTCAGAAGAGACTGGAAAAAAAAAAAAAGACCCTTGAGATGATACAATTCTGTAAGTTTGTATAAAATCAGGGAGGTTAATAAACTTTATGTGATGTGAGATGAGAAAAAAAATCCAATAGGTAAAACTATTATATATATATGGAAGTGTCTATGTGGGAAAACTAGTAAAAACTAAACAAGACTAAATATGTTCTGTGTTAATATTTTTATTGTGAATTGAGTAAAGGTTTACAGAAGAGATCATCAGTCCTACATTCAACAAACGATACACTTTGTGTCATTACAGTGATTGCAATCCACTCCATGTGTCATCTGTTAGCTGTATTGACTTCCAGTCACTTAATTTTTATTCCCTCCTCCACCCCCCATCTGCCCTGTAACCATCATGTTGTTGTCATTAGGTGCCATCAAGTCAGTACCAACTCATAGCGACTGTATGCACAACAGAATGAAACACTGTCCGGTCTTGGGCCAACCTCACAATTGTTGCTACGCCTGAGCCCAGTACTGCTGCAACTGTGCCAATCCATCTCATTGGGGGTCTTCCTCTCTTTCTCTGTCCCTCCGCCTTACCAAACATGACATCCTTCTCCAGCGACTGGTCCCTTCTGACAATATGTCCTAAGTATGAGAGATGAAGTCAGGTCATCCTGGCCTCCAAGGAGCACTCTGGCTACACTTCTTCCAACACAGATCTGTTGGTTCTTTTGGCAGCCCATGGCACTTTCAAAATTCTCCTCCAACACCATAACTCAAGAGCATCAATTCTTCTATGGTCTTCCTTATTCACTGTCCAGCTTTCGCATGCATGGAATGTTTCATTCAACAAGAAAATCTTAACTTTTTACAACAGTGGTCTCATATAGTATTTGTCCTTTTGTGAATGACTAATTTCACTCAGCATAATGTCCTCCAGGTTCATGCATGTTGTGAGGAATTTGGCAGATTCTTTGTTATTCTTCAACGTTGCATAGTATTCCATAGTGTGTATGTATCAAAGTTCGGTGACTCTCTTCTGTTAGGCTGTCTCCATCTCTTTGCTATTGTGAATATGCCACAATGAACATTGTTATCGTTATTGTTAAGTGCCGTCGAGTCGGTTCCGACCCACAGCAACCCTATATAGAATTTCCAAGGAGTGACTGGTGAGTTTGAACTGCCAACCTTGTGGTTTAAACTGACCTTGTGATCAAGTGCTTATCCTACAGCACTACACTAGGACTCCACAATGAACATGGATGTGCATGTATCCATTTGTATCATAGGTCTTATTTCTTGAGGCTATATACCAAGTAGAGTGATTGCTGGGTCATACAGTATTTCTGTTTCCAACTTTTTGAGAAAGCACTAGACGGTTTTCTACAGTTTTCACACAATTTTATAGTTCCACTAGTAATACAGGAGTATCCCAGTCTCTCCACACCCTCACCAGTATTTGTTGTTTTCTGTTTTTTTGGAACTTTGTTATTAATACTGGTATGAGATGATAT
>NW_006408588.1:14107944-14117200 GCF_000296735.1 Chrysochloris asiatica
TTGTTGAAGATCAACTGACCGTAGGTGAATGGACTGACTTCTGGATTCTCAATTCTGTTCCATTGATCGATATATCTTTCATTACACTAGTGCCAGGCTGTTTTGACTACTGTAGCTGTGTAGTAGGTTTTGAGATCAGGAAGTGAGAGGCCTCTTACGCTGTTATTATTTTTAATAATGCTTTGCTATCTGGGGTCTCTTTCCTTTCCCTACAAAGTTTGTGAGTAGATTTTCCATCTCTTTAAAGAATGATGTTGAAATCTGAGTTGGGATTGCATTCTCTCTAGAGATTTCTTTGGGTAGTGTTGACATTTTCATAACGTAAGTCTTCCTATCCATGAGCAGGATATACTCTTCCATTTTTGTGAGTCTCTTTTGGTTTCTTGTAGTAGTGTTTTGTAGTTTTTGTTTGTTTATTGTATGGGTCTTTTGTTTCTCTGGGTAGATTTATTCCCAAGTATTTCATCTTTCTAGTAGCATCTTGTGGTTATGAGTCAGGCTGCTAACCTCAAGGTCAACAGTTAGAAACTACCTCTCATTCCACAGAAAAAAGATGAGGCTTTCTGCTCTCTTAAAGAGTTACAGCCTCAGAAACCCTATGTAGGATCGCTGATCGCTGTGAGTCAGAACCGACTCCATGGCACACTACCATCACCACCATTTCATCTTTTGGGTGATTACTGAAAATGGTATTGTTTTCCTGATTTCCTTGTCAGAGCGCTCGTTATTAGTGTAAAGGAATCCAGCAGGTTATTGCATGCTGCTCTTGTACCCTGCCAATTTGCTGAACCTATCAACGAATTCCAATCATTTTCTTGCAGTCTTTGCGATTTTCTCAGTATAAAATCATATTGTCTGCAAATGTACAGAATAGAAGTAGTGATCAAGGACATCCTTGTCTGGCTCCTGTTTGCAAGAAGAATGACTCAGTTTCTCACTGTTGAGAATAATATTGGCTGTTGGTTTTGTATGTTGTTGTTGTTAAGTGCTGTCGAGTTGGTTCCAACTCATAGTCACCCTGTGTAGGGTTTTGAACTGCCAACATTTCAGTGCACAGTCCAGTGTTACCCTACAGCGTCACACCAGGACTCCAAAGGTTTTGTATATGTACCCTTAATTATGTTGAGGAATTTCCTTTGTATTCCTATTTTGTTGCATATTTTTATCAGAAGTGAGTATTGAATTTGTCAGATGCCTTTTCTGCATCAATTGATATGACCATGTGATTTTTTTTTCCCCCTTTGCTTTATTTATGTGGTGGATTGCATTGTTTTTCTAATCTCGAACCATCCCTGCATACCTAGTATGAATCCCACTTGGTTGTGATGTTTGTTTGTTTTTTATTTATTGTTGGATTCTATTTGCTAGGATTTTGCTGAACATTTTTATGGTTGAACATTTTTACATCTGTGTTCATGAGGGATATTGGTCTTTTCTTTGTTTTGCATCTGTGTTCATGAGGGATACTGGATCATTTTCTTTCGTAGGGATGTCTTTACCTGGTTTCGGTATCAGAGTTACGCTTGTCATAAAATGAATTCAGGAGTTTAACATTCTTTTATATATTACGGAATAGTTTGGGTAGAATTGGTGTCAGTTTTTCTTTGCATGTTTGGTATAATTCACCAGTAAAGCCATCTGGGCCTGGACTTTTTCAGTTGGAAGTTTTTAAATGATTTGATCAATTTCTTCTCTTGTTATAGGCCTGTTCAAGTATTCTACTTCAGCTTGTGTTAGTTTAGGTAGGTCGTGTGTTTCTAGAAATTTGTCCATTTGCAAAAGGTTTTCAAATTTGTTGAAGTACAATTCTTTATAGTATTCTGCTATTATCCTTTTTATTTCTGTTGGTTCTATTATGACCTCACTGTATCATTTCTTATTCATGTTATTTGTATCTTCTTCTCTTTTGTTAGATTTGCTAAAGGTTTAAAGATTTTGTTAATCCTTTTAAAGATTAAAACTTTAACTAACTTCTCTTATTGGTTCTTTCTATTGGCTTTCTATTTTATATTTAATTTATTTCTGATCTAACCTTTATTATTCTTTAATTCTGGTGACAGTAGGATTACTTTGCTGCTCCTTTTATAATTGTTGGAGATGTTTGGCTAGGTGTTGTTTTTGGTTCTTTCTTCTTTTTGGATGTGTGCATTTATTGCTATAAATTGCCCTCTAAGTGCTGCTTTTTCTATGCCCCAAAGGTTTTGGTAAGTTCTGTTTCCATTCTTGTTTGACTCAAGGAATTTTTAAATTTCATTTTTATTTGATTACCCAGTATCTTTTAAGCAGTGTATTGTTCCAAGTATATTATTTTTTCCCACATAATTGTCCTATTGTTGATTTCTAATTTTATAGCATTGTGGTCAGAAAAGATGCATTCATATGTTTTTAAATGCTTGTAGGAAAAAGATACATCCAAATGTAATAGTTGAGAGGAAACAGACAGAAATGATATACATTTTTTTACTCTATTCTTTTTGCTTTGTCTAATTTTTATGATAATATATTTATGCATTACCTAAAATATATTCTACTTTTTAAAAATTGTGCATAACAAACTCTATAAAGAATCCTATCCACTAATTTTAGATGGAAGACATTGATCTTTTTTCAAATTACCTGGAAATTTCTTGATATAAACAAGATGTGCTACTGTGTTAAATGGTGCAAAAAGCAGTTGGTTTGGGTTGCTACCTCAAAGGTCTTTAACTTACACCCTCGGAAACCCTGTACAGGGTCGCTATGGGTCAGAACTGATTCAACGGCACTTAACAACAACAACAACAACAACAATACCTCTCCAAGTAAAAGAACCAGCCCCTCATCTTGTTTTTGTATCTCCTAAATGCACGTACCTTTCTTCCATGTCCTTTTCTGAATCCAGCTTGAACCTCAGGAAGTTCTCTGTCAATGTATGGTTGCAGCCATTTTTCAATTACCCTTAATAAAACTTTACTCACATGGGATATCAATGATATTGTCTGATAATTTCCACATTCCATTGGGTCACCTCTCTTTGGAAGCACAAATATGGATCTCTTCCAGTCGGTTGGCCAGGTAGTTTTCTTCCAAATTTCTTGGCATAAATGAGTGAGTGCTTCCAGTGCCACATTTTATTTATTGAATGATTTCAATTTGTATTCCATCAGTTCCCAGTACCCATTCCCGTGAACAGATAGATCTTGGTTGAAAGCAGAGAATATCACAAGGATGTTTACCTGTGATTTATTGACTACCATAGGCTTTTGATTGTGTGGATCATGACAAGCTATGGATAACATTGCGAAGTATGAGTATTCTGGAACACTTAATTGTTCTTATGAGGAACCTGTACATAGACCAAGAGTCAGTCATTCAAATAAAACAAGGGAACACCGAATGCTTTAAAATTAGGAGAGATATGTGCCAGGGTTGTATTCTTTCATCATACTTAGTCAATCTGTATGCTGAGCATAGAATCCAAGAATCTAAAATGTGGCATCAGGATTAGAGGAAGACTCATTAACAACCTGCAATATGCAGATGATACAACTATGCTTGCTGAAAGTGATGAGGACTTAAAATACTTACTGATGAAGATCAAAGACCACAGCCTTCAGAATGGGCTACATCTCAATGTAAAGAAAACAAAAATCCTCACCACTGGACCAATAAACAATATCCATATAAATGGAGAAAAGACTGAAGTTGTCAAACTTCATTTTGCTGCGTTTTTTTTTATTTTATTTTAAATGTTTTATTGTGAATTGTGTGATAGTCTACATGGGAGAACATTAGTTTTACATTCATTCTATCATCTATCGTTTCATTGGCATCCTCACCCAACCCAAGGGTAGACCCTGTAAGCCTGAACCTCTCCAACCCACCCCCCCCACACACACACACACACAGTCCTCAGCCCCTTTCCCTCTCCGGATCACAAGTCCCCTTGCTGGGGTTTTTTGATGGTTCATTTTGCTTGGATCAACCATCAACACTCATGGAAGCGGCAGTCAAGAAATCAAACAATGTATTGCATTAGGCAAATCTGCTGCACAAGACCTCTTTAAAGTGTTCAAGAGCAACGATGTCAGTTTGAGAACTAAGGTACGCCTTACCCAAGCTATGGTATTTTCAGTAACTTCATATACATGAGCAAGTTGGACAGTGAATAAAGAAGATCATAGAAGAATTGATACATTTGAGTTATGGTGTTGGAGGAGAATATTATAAGTACCATGGACTGCCAAAGCAACAAACAGATCTGTGTTGGAAGAAGTACAATCAGAGTGTTCCTTGGAAACCAGGATGGCCAAACTTCATCTCTCATACTTCAGAAATATTATCCAGAGGGACCAGTCCCTGGAGACAGATATCATGTGTGGTAAAGTGGAGGGTCAAAGAAAAAGAAGACCCCCCCACCAATGACATGGATTGACACAGTGGCAGCAGTAATGGACTCAGGCGTAGCAATGATTGTGAGGTTGGCCCAGGACCGGGCAGTGTTTCGTTCTGTTGTGGTAGAGTCACACCATGAGTCTGTACCGACTCAATGGCACCTAACAACAACAAATGCATATATGCTACTCCTTCTGAACATTTGGTTCTACCTCCTTCAGTGAAAATTCCTGAACTTTGTTTGCTATGAGAACAGTCACCCTTAACACTGATCCAACTAGTGAGGTCCGGAGTCTCCCTGAAAAACAATGACTGCATTCTTCTAAAGGATGACTGAGCAGATAGCT
Organism: Chrysochloris asiatica; assembly: GCF_000296735.1. Lineage (NCBI taxonomy): Eukaryota > Metazoa > Chordata > Mammalia > Afrosoricida > Chrysochloridae > Chrysochloris > Chrysochloris asiatica. The sequence continues at coordinate 14,112,666 of NW_006408588.1, forward strand.
CTCAGGGCCCTGAGAGGTCTATTTCTGTTAGCTCTGTGGTAAAGCCGGCTGCTGGGGGCTCTTGTGCACATGAGCATTCCCTGGGTATACCTTGTGCTCCTTTTTCTCCTTAGGCAGTAACTGTCCTGTCCCCACAGGTGAGATTAGACCTACAGGGATGGCCTCCAGTGGCTGGAGCTTCCATGTGCTCCCTTCAACGCTACCTGAGAGACAATAGATAGAGAATACAGACTCAACTGCTTTAATTTTTGAGACAGACACTTAGCAAAATGACTCTGGGGTCAGCAGCAGGAAAAGACTGAACAAACCGCCTTTCCTGGGTTTCTAGCTATGGAAGATTTTTCTGTTGCTAAAGACAGTCAAATATCATGTCTGTGCCTTTAAACAAAGTAGTCTGGCCTTTGGAGGGTTCCCAGAACGAAATAACTGTATAAAAGGGTAAAAGGAACATGAATGTTCATGCTGTTTGTTAGGCATCCAGCCCTTTGTACTTACTTATCCAACTATATATTGAACATTACTGAAGTGAGAGACAATGTAACCAGATGCACTGTGTGTGCACTTACAGGTCCTACCGTACCTGGAGAAAATACCTGTGAAACCAGACAATTTCCAGAAACCACGGAGTCCCGGTGTGGCACTGTTAGATGAGCAATGGACTGCTAACCTCAAGGTCAAACCTGCCAGCAGCTCTCAGAAACCCCATACAGGGTCGCTATGAATCAGAACTGACTCCACAGCACTTAACAACAACAAATGCTGGGATGGGGAAGTCCTGGCGTGGTACTGTAGGATAAGCACTGGACTGCTAACCACAAGATCAGTGGTTCAAGCCCAGCTGCTCCTTGGAAAACCTATATGGGTTTGCTGAGTCAGGACTAACTCTACAGTACTTAACAGCAATGCTGGAATTGGAGTCCATGGTAGTAAAGATGATCGGAAAGGTTGTAAGTTTGAGTCTACTAAGAGGTACCTCGGAAGAAAGTCTAAAGATCTACTTCCCCAAAATTCAGCCATTGAAAAGCCTGTGGAGTACAGTTCTACTCTAGGTCGCAGTGAGTAAGAGCCAACTCAGCAGCAACTGGGCTGCTGTGATGGGCCAAGGCCAAGGGCATCTGACCTAGACAAACGGATAGAAAACTGACCCAAAAAGCCAAGCTGGTTTTCTTCTAGCTAACTGGATTTGGGTTAATTATCTATATACAACCAACCTGGAAAGTTGAGGCCCCGAGGTACCATTTGGGGTTAGCCATGTGCAAATAAGAAGTCAGTGACCAAAAGGGAAATGCTGAGTACACTGGATACAACAGCTGCAACTATGGGTTCAGACATACTAACCATTGTGGGCTGGGTCAGGACCCACCAACATGGGCATTGTTAACTTCCTGTTATACAAGGGGCTTCAAAAAGTTTGGAGAAAGTAGATTTAAAGGAGAATGGAATTTGTCCTTGAACTTTTTGATGTCTCTGGGTCACTGTGTCAGAATCGACTGGACAGCAGTGGGTTCTTTGGACTGGTATGTAAGGTGGCTGTGTGTCTGAGCTGGCACTACAACTAACGGCGGAGGCTCATGAAAGGAAAGTGCCTGTGCATCCTTATGTTACCGATTCTAGTTCCCAGGGAGGCTTGGCTGCATGTGGGCGCTTTTTGCAATTTGGTGGGTTTGAGTCTTGTAGCGGAAGGATCTGATTAAGACATGACGGGCACTTGGTAAGGTTTGACAGGTGATGCTAGAAGTGTCTTTCTAGCTACATGCACACACACAAAAAAAGCAGTGAGTCCCCCACAAGGGCTGCTTAGACATGAGCATCTGCAAAAGGATGCAGCCTCCCTGCCACAGGGATTACTTGCAAAGGATGTCTGTGAAATAAGTTACTGCATTAGGAGTATGACAACAAAAACTTCATTCAGCAATGTTTTATTGAACAGCTACTATGTACCAGGCACTATTCTAGGAGTCAAGGAGGGACAAAGACCAAAAAAAAAAGATGCTTTAGGAGTTTATTCTTTAAAGGACACAGCTGTGGCCAGAGAGGCCACACTTGATTCCCAGTATTTTCCTCTCCAATCCAGAGGAAGGACAATGGGAAGGAAATAATTAGTGGAAGAAATGACTGGCATCTCTTGACATCCATGGTACAATTTTCCTTCTCAGATAAAGTGCTGAAGAATGTTAGCCCAGTGTACTGCACCGGGAGATGATGGAAGTTAGGCCTCTTTCCAATCCCAGAGGCTCCTATCAGGCCCCTTCCCCAAGCAAGAATCTGTCTGTGTCCCAATGTTATCTCCCTCCTGTCCCACCTCTTGGGCTTTGTTGAAAGGTTGGAGATGAGGGTGAGGCATCTGGCGCCCCCACAGTCCCATTGCTTTGGAGACCAGAGGCAATTGAGGCGCTTTCAGCCAGAAAAATATAATTTAAGGGCTTGGCATCTGGCTGGGAGCAGAGGGCTGTGTTACCATGGCAATGCCTCGCTTCATTTAACAGCACCATATCCCTGAGTTTGGTCACATCCACACTCAGGCACATACAGCACCCTGTCAGCAGCTGCCGCATCGCACACACTTACCTCTAGCAAAATCCCTCCGCAGGATGCAACGTGTACTCCCTGCTCTCCCTCCCATCATAAACACCTGCACATCCTCAAGTCCTTTCCTACCTCACCTCTCAGCAGCCAGTCACGGAGACTCCAGAACCCCCAGCCAGCATGGAGCACCTCCAAGGAGCTTAGAAGTGCGTGCAAAGCTCCCTGAGCACACTCACATGTAAGCAGACTGACGGTTCTCCAGCATTCGGAACACACTGCCAGAGTTCCTTTTTCCTTCATAAATCTCTACATGTCCTCTCCAGCCCTTTGGTAAAGCCCACGAAGATGGTCAGAGGAGAGACAGACCGTGGTGGACCCTGGAGCACACTGCTTTCTTGAGGGGGTGGGGCTTAGCCTTTGGGATACGCTTGTTGTTAGTTGTCACTGAGCTAATTCAGACTGTGGTGACCCCGTGTGGGCAGCTTCTCAAGGCTGGGACCTTTGGGAAGTAGATCACCAGGCTGTCCTCCAAGGTACCTTGGGTTGAGTTCAAACCACCCTTTTGGCTGGTAGTCAAGCGCTTAACCATTTGCTTTCCCCCAAGGACTCCTGGGTACAAAGGGTCAAAAGTCCATAGGTAATGACCCAGAGGTCGCTAGGTACCTCCTGGTATTCTGTTTCTGTTCCTTTCTCAACTCAGGCGGAGGTAGGTATGGTGGATTGGAACAGGGAGCCGTGGAGGCATGGGGGTGTTCACTCTAATATGCTTTATAATAGTGAAACACTGGAAGTAACCTAAATGTCTATTAACTAGGAACAGCAAAGGACACTGGGATATCTGCACAAGACGGCACTCTGTGGATGCTGAAGAGTATTCACACTAAAATGCATCAGTGTGAAGTATGAACCCACTTACGTTTTTTAACTTGATAGAGTTGCATACACTAGATATTATAACATGTAGAGAAAGGTCTGAAGAGTGGGATTGGGAGAGGGGTGATGGGGGCTGTTTCAGTTATACTTTGTTGCCTAACAAATCACCCCAAGATTTAGTGACCTGAAACACCTACTGTTGATGGTTCTGTGAGTTGGCTGAGTAGCTCCTCTGCTGGTTCCCCTGAGCTCACGCACACATGGCATTCAATGGCCTCACTGACATGAGAGGCAGTCTGTGAGGGCTTTCTGCAGGGTTGCCTCTGTCCTTCCACATGGTTTCTCATCCCCCAGTAGGCTAGAATGGCTTCCTAGCATGGTGTTCCAGGACAGCATTCCAAGACGATCAGAACACAAGTGGCAAGACTTATGAAAGGCAAGGCCCTGGAGCTTCCACGGCATCACATCAATCACAGCCTTGAACAGCCTACCGGTCAAAGCAAGTATAAGGCCAATCCAGTTTCAAGGGAGGAGAAAATAGACTACACCTCTTGCTAAGAAGAGCAGCAAAGTTACACTGCAAAGGAGTGTGTGTGTGGGGATGTGAAGAATGTGTAGCTATTTAAAGCATCAACCTTGCATGCCTTTCACATTTTGTTGTATATAAGTTTGTACTTTGTGTTCATGTATTACATGTGCCCACCACCTTCTGTCAGTTTCTTGCACTGTGGTGCCTTGCATGTTGTTATGATGTTGGAAGCTATGCTACCAGTATTTCAAACATCAGCAGGATTATCCATGGTGGTCAGTTTCCTGTAGAGTTTCAGACTAAGAACCGTATGGCTCACAAGACATTGTCTGAGACCATGTTGGGAGACAAGCTTCCTAGTTTGGAGGGCATTCACAGTCCTACAGTGAGTACACAACGGCCACCACCTGGACTCAGGCATGCCAACAAGCATGAAGATGATGCAGGACCGAGGACTACTTTGTTCTGATGTACATGGGATACCATCATTTGGAGCTGCCTTGACAGCAATTAACAATAACAGCATCACTGATGTGAACTTAAAGAGGAAGGAAAGAGGGAATCTAAGACACATGAGAATGATATCTTTGCTAATACATCATTTACA
>NW_006408588.1:14130371-14137680 GCF_000296735.1 Chrysochloris asiatica
CTTTCTTCTTAGTCTGTCTTTGTTTGGAAGCTCATCTGAATACCTGTCCACCATGGGTGACCCTGCTGGTTATTTAAAATACCAGTGGCACAGCCCTCAGAATCACAGCAATTCAAACCACCACAGCATGACAGACAGATGAGTGGCGGTTGTGTGGTCGCTGTTAAACATGAATCTCCTTGCGCTATTGCCCTTATGTCCGGCTCAAAGGTGGGATTTCTGTCCTCGGATGTCACATCAGTCAAGAGGCAGAAGCGCAGCGGGGCAACAGGGTTGTAATGATACGCTTTGGGCTGCACTTGTGGGTCTCTAAGTTGGTCGAGCCCGCCTCAAAACCAGGATCCAACTGCTAGGCCGGGACGGTGCCCTCGCGTCCAGGGTAAGTAGGACCCCCACCCCCATCGACCTGATCTCCAGACACCTCTCACCCCTCCACTCCGTGGTCTGGGTTTCATTTAACACCTCCACCAGGTCTGTGTAGTTCTCGCACATCGTTCAGCCACTGCCCCCTCCATTAGCGCGACCGTAGGAATCTTCCAAGGTAGGTTTGTTTATTCTGGCCATCCATGGCATATTTAATATTCTTCTCCAACATCGTAATTTAAATGGATGAATCTTCCTTGGTCTTTCTTATTCATTGTCCAACTTTTGCATGAATATGAGGCAATTGAAAGTATCATGGCTTGGGGCATGCACATCTTAGTGACAGTTTTGCTTTTTAATGAAGTGACATTTTTGCTTTTTGCAACAGCTTTGCTCAGTGTAATATGTTGTTTAATTCTATGACTGTTGCTTCCACGGGCATTGATTATATGAAATCCTTGACAACTCCATTTTTTCCTGTTTATCACTAGTCATTCCAAAACCTACCAATCCAGTGTCATTAAGTCTATTCCAATTCACAGAGACCCGATAGCAGACAGAGTAGAATTGCCCCATTGTTGTTGTCGTTTTAAGTACCGTGGAGTCAGTTCCGACTCATAGCGACCCTGCACAGTGTTTCTGAGGCTGTAAATGTTTACGGGAGCAGAAAGTCTCATCTTTCTCCCACGGAACAGCTGGTAGTTTTGAACTGCCGAACTTGAGGTTAGCATAGGGCTGTAAATTTTATGAGAGCAGACTGCAGACTGCCACATCTTTCTCGCATGGATTGGTAGGTTCAAATCACCAACCTTTTGGTTAGCAGCTAAGCACTTTCAGCACATGCCACCAAGGCTCCCATTGTTGTTGTTAAGTGCCATAGAGTCAGTTCCAACTCAGTACTACCATGTATAGGGTTTTCAAGGAGAGGCTGGTGGGTTTGAACTGCCGACCTTGTGGTTAGCAGTCCAGTGCTTCTCCAGCAGCACACACCAAGATTCCCATTAATCGTTAGAAAAATGCAAATGAGATAACACAATGAGATAACACTTCACACAAGATAATGGTTATTATCAGAAAAATGGAAAATAATAAATGTTGGTGATGATCTGGAGAAATTAGAACCTTGTACATTACTGGTTGGAATGTACAATGGGACAGCCACTGTGGAAACCATGTTGGTGGTTCTTCTTAAAGATAAACATTCAATAACCATATAAACTAGAATGTCTACTGCTACTTACATGCCCTAGTGGCATAGTGGCTTACACGTTGGGCTACTAACAGAAAGGTCAGCAGTTCAAATCCACCAGCCACACCAAGAGAGAAAGATGAAATCTCTGCTCTGGCAAAGATTTACAGCATCAGAAACCCTAAACAGGGTCACAATGAGTCAGAATCAACTCAGTGGCAACAAAAATTATATGCCCCAAAGAATGAAAAATAGCATTATTCTCAATAGCCAAAAGGTGGAAACAGCCTAAATCCCCAACAACAGAAAAATGCATAAAATGTGATATTCCAGTGTAAAGAAAACAAAATTCTGAGAACATGCTATGACACGGAGGACCCTTCAAAGCACCAAAGTAAATGAGAGAAATATGAAACAAAAGGGCAACTATTGATCTCACTTGTATGACATATCTGGTGGTGGTTATGTGCCGTGGAGTCAGTTCCGACTCATAGCGACCCTGTACAAGGTTTCCAAAGCTGCAAAACTTTAGGGGGCCAAAACCTCATCTTTCTTCCATGGAACAGCTGGTAGTTTTGAACTGCTGACCTTGAGGTTAGCAAACTGATTTGTAACCACTATGCTACCAGAGCTCCTTATATGACCTATTTAGTATAGGAAAATACATAAAGACAAACTTTAGCGTAGTGGTTACGAATTGGGCTGCTAACCACAAGATCAGCCGTTCGAAACTACCAGCTGTTCCATGGGAGAAACCCTCATCTTTCTCCCCCTTAAAGATTTACAGCCTTGGAAACCTTGTACAGGGTCGCTATGAGACGGAACCGACTCCACGGCACATAACCACCACCACCACCACCAGGAGCAGGCTGCTAACCTCAGGGTCAGCAGTTCAAAACTACCAGCTGTTCCGTGGGAGAAAGATGAGGCTTTCTACTCCTGTAAAGATATACAGCCTCAGAAACCCTGTACAGGGTCGCATAACAACAACAACAACCAGGAGCTGAGTGTGGTGCTGTAGGATAAACAGTGGACTGCTAACCAAAGGTTCAAACCTAACAGTTGTTCCTCAGAAACCCTATACAGGGTCAGTGTGAGCTGGAAGCGTGACTAGAAGGCTCTTAACAACAACAAAGGAGCTGAGTTGATGGGGCAGGGGAGGGGGCTGATTGCCAATGAAAACTATTAGGGAATACAAAGTGGCAATGGTTACACATCACAGTGAAGGTAACTAAGCCCACTGAGCTGGACATTTAAAGAGCGTTAAAAGGGCAAACAGATATTTATGAAGGGGCTTCAAAAAGTTCATAGGAAAATTTCATAATCGTCCAATTCCATTTCCACAATTTTTTTGAAACCCTCTTGTATCATAATTTAAAGAAGCACTACCTCCAAACAGTGAGTTAAAACAATAAATGTATCCCTCGCACACTTTGGGGTGAGCAGCTTAGCTGGGGCTCAGGGACTCTCAGGATGAATGTTGCAGTCCAGCTGAATCAGGGCTGCCATCCTCTGACGCCTGGTCACCTGCTTCCAAAAGGGTTGTCTGTTGGCAGAAGGCCTCAGTGCCTTGCCACCTAGGCCTCTCCACAGGGTTGCCTGAGTGTCCTGAGGACGCAGTCGCTGTCTTCCCTCAGCAACCCATCCAAGAGAGAAAGATGAAGTCACCATCACTTCCGCTTCCTTTTCTTTTTTAGGAGTCCCGGGAGGGGTGTTGGACTCCACCTCTTGAGGGCAGTGCCTTTAAACCACCAAGGAGCTCTCCACAGAGCTAAGTGGCTTGGCTGTCTCACAGAAGAAGCCAATCAAGAGTGGGAGCACCAGTCACTCAAGTCAGTTTCGCTGGAAAATCCACCAACTACTAGGTTTTGTGCTGGATATTGTGTTTGAAGGCAGAAACAGTACATGCCCCTGGCCCTCAAGATCAGTGAAAGAGGACCAACCATTCTTGGGTCCCCTACTTGAGAAGGTGCCCTCTTCTCTCGCCACATCCACGAGCCTTCACTAAGGATGAAGTACCACCCAGAGCCCCTGATTACTCACGTCTACACTGTGTTCTGAGTACCACTGTTGTTAACGTTCTGTCTAGTAAATTCTAACAGAGTAAACTGCCCATAGCGTTTCCTTGGCTATAGTCTTTATAGGAGTCCTGGTTGCACCGTGGTTAACTACTTGGCTGCTAATCTAAAAGTCAGCATTTCGAACCAGCCAGCCATAAAGACTTACGGTCTAGGAAACCCTAGGGCATAGTTGAAGCTCATCTTCACGGGAGCACATAGCCAGGTCTTTCTTTTATGGGGCCACTGGGTGGGTTTGCCGCTGACCTTTCAGGCCACAGCCTAAAGTGTATGCACCACCAGGGCTCTTTGAGAGGTGGGTGTTACTATCGTCATTTTTTCAGATGCAGGACATTGAGTGGCAGAGCTGGTATTCAAACTCGGATCCCTCTGAGGCCCTTCATATGCTGAGCTGGCAGGTTTAAAGGAGGCTCTGAAGTATGGACTGGACCAAGTCAGTTCCTAATCTAAAAAATGGGGAAACCAAGCCCATTACTGACACGGGGTAAATCCTGACTCCTAGCAACTTTATGTTGTTGTTGTTAAGTGTCATTAAGTCTGTTCCTTTGTACAGTAGTGATTTTGTATAGGGTTTCCAAGGAGCAGCTGGTGAGCTTGAACCACAGAGATTGCACTTCAAACCGGCTTTGCAGTCCAGCGCATTAGCCCATAGCGCCACACCAGGTTCAGAATAGTGCATTTCCAAGTCTATAAATCTTTACAGAACCAAGCCTGAAAATCTTCACAGAAGTAGATTGCCCCCTCTTTCTCATAGGAGTGGCTGGTAGGTTTGAACTGTCAACATTTCAGTTAGCAGCTGGGCAGTTTCACCACTGCTCCACCAGAGGCCCTTGGCGAGTACACAGGACCCCACAATCTCTTTCCAAATGGTGCCATGCTTGCTTCCTGGGCACACTTCCTGCCAGTGTACACACTGCTGTTTGGCAAAGGGGGTGAGCAAAGCTTGGTCTTGCAGGCTGCACAGTGTTCATGCATATGTTTGCAAAGCCCCTCAGGGTATGGGACAGAGGCAGAAACAGGGTGACAAGGACAAGCTGCAGAGAGATGAAGAATTTGTTGAATCCATTATGTCTGAGGTTTCCACAAGACACACAACGGGGGGGCTTCAAAAATTCACAGAAAAAAATCCATGATCCTGTGTGGCTGCAGAGCATTTAAAACTAGCTGGTGCAAATCAAGAAGGAATCCTGGTGGTGCACTCGTTAAGTACTCGGCTGCTATCTGAATGGTCAGCAGTTTGAATCCACCACCTGCTCCAGAGGAGAAAGATGCGGCAGTCTGCTTCAATAAAGATCACAGCCTTGGAAACTTTGTGGGGAGTATTTCTACTGTCTTATAGGGTTGCTTCTTGTTGTTATTGTGAAGTGCCACCCAGTTGATTCAGACTCATAGCCACCCTATATAGGGTTTCCGAGGAGCAGCTGGTGGATTTGAACCACCAACCTTGTGGTTAACAGTACAGTGCATCTCCTACAGTGCCACACCAGGACTATATGGTTGCTAAAAGTCAGAATTGACTCAAAAACAGTGAGTTTGGTTTCAAGACATCACTCAAAATAGTAATATAAAATGTCTCGGTAAAAATGTTTACGTTGATTTCACATTAAAATAGAGCATTTTTTATGTATTGGGGAAAATAAAATTAAAATTAACTTCTAATAACTTAAAATATCATATTCTCTAATTAAATTAAGTGTGATATTAAGAGTATGACTAGAATGAGTCCTAAAAACCCTGATGATCAATAGCCTTGATTTATAAATAAAGAAACTGACAAAGAAGTTAGTGTCAAGCTGCCTATCCATGTGTGCAAATTTTTTAGAGAGAATTCATGACATTTTATAGCACATTATTGTTAAGTTCCATTGAGTTGGTTCCAACTCAAAGAACCCTGTGTAAGGTTTCTGAGGAGTAGATGGTGGGTTTGAATCATTGACATTGAGGTTAGCGGTCCAATGCTTATACTACACACCACACCAGAACTGTGTATAGTATAATGCACTGTATTTAATGTAGTTTTAATCAATTTTATGTTAAAAACATTTACATCAAGGACTACCATTTGTATCTTTTCATAAATGATATTTCTGTGAAAATCAAACATAGCCAAGAATGTTTTTCCTAGAAATATAGCAATAAACAGAGATAATAATTGTTCTCATATGGAATTTCATTTTATTGTAGTAACCACCCGTCATAGCAAATATTTCTACTATGGACCATTAAAATTTTTTTAAAAAGCTATCATTCTGGCTAAATAACTATTTTATAATCCTTAGGACAAAATTCCATTTTGGAATTGGGAGTCTAAGTTGGTAATGCATCTGATGAAGTTAGTGATAACATGCTACCAAATGTGCTTCAAGAATATGTGTATGTGTGTGCTTTTAGTTTTGATTTTTCTCATTTAGAGTGATTAATGTGCAAAAAATTAAAGAGATTAAACTATTTCATGTTTAAAACCATATTGGCATTTTTTAAAAAAATAATTACAGGATAAGTCATGATAACAAGAAAAATAATACTTAGTTGTTCAATATAAACAAAGTATAGTGTAACATAAATCTTACTGGCACAAGGTTGTAAAAATAACAAGATTTAGGGGCTCTAGTACATGAGAGATATATAGTACCAACTGCAATAATCTCAAAAATTTATATTCCAAAATGTGCAGACTTGATCTTATTTTCAGTCAGTATGTTCTATATGGAAGATGAACATGCTCCTGACAATGTAGTCTGATTTAGAAAACTATATCATGCACAGAGGAATATAAAATGTGATTATGTAATGTACTTCTGTAAAAATTTTAAACAGAATGTAATCAATCAGTTTGAAACCTAGATATATTTTCAGACTAATGGCATCACTTTTAAATTATGCATAATTTGTAAACACAAAATATTTATAATGTCTTTTGTGCACATGTCTTATTTGGAAAGAAACTACTAAAATCTATTACTACACCAAACAGTCTTTGAAAATTTGTGTGGTACAATGCAATTTGTCACTTCATTTTAATGGAATATTCCATACTGCAAATGTCTAACTGCTCAGAAAATAAATAGGAGTGCAAATTTATTATCTGAGAAGAAAATTAATTGACACAGGTCAAAAATGTAATAGAATTAGACTCATGAGGCATAACTTAGAAATTCAGGAACTTTACTTAGTCTCTATGGAATAATAAAATGACATGTGGAAAATATTGAAATGTTCTAGAACAAAGCAGGATTACTCAAATGAACCTAATATAGCCCAAATAGCGTTTTCTTTAAATCTAACGTGATTCTAGTCCATTAATTAGAACATGTAACTTTAATTTGCTCATTGTTGGTAGTGTTTTAAGTATTTTCTCTTTTACCTACAGAAAGCCCTATGTGGCACTGTAGCATAAACTCTGTACTGCAAGAGCAGTTTGAACTACAAGGTCAGTGGTTCAAACTCACCAGCCACACCGCAGAAACCCTATACAGGATCTCTCTGAGTTAGAGCCAACTCACAGCACTTACCAGCACCACGAACCTACAGAAAAAGGAGCCCTGATAGTATAATAGCTGCATGTTGGGCTATTAACCGTACTGTCAACAGTTCAAATCCACCAGCTGCTCTTTGGTAACCCTATACAGACTCACTATGAGACAGAAATGACTTGACGGCACTTAACAACTACAACAAC